>NW_012113253.1:1463303-1508238 GCF_000951035.1 Colobus angolensis palliatus
TGGTTAAAAAAAAAAAAAAAACCCTTTTTTCCCCACTATTAATACAAATAATATACTTGTGTTTGTTCATTGAAGAGTTTCTAAGTATTAGAATTCGAATAAGTTGCAAATGAGCAAGGAATATAAATATTGTAACAAGATCAAAAACAAAAACATCAAAAAAAAAAAAAAAAAAGAAAGAACACATTTTTCCCTCATGACTCAAGTCAAGGAGTGTATGTCGTGGTCGTGGAACACAGGCATCATTTTAATAAAGATGATTTATTATTTTTTTACTACCACATGCATAATACCATCTATGTAAATTCTTAGCAACTCGTGCCCAAAATTTCACATTGGATATTATAATACCCTGGCTGAATTAGATCTAGAACGAAATGTTAAAGTATTTTTTGTAAATATAATTTATGTATCTTTCTAAAACTTTTAATTGTGAAAAAATGACAAATACAAGCATAGAAAGATAACCTAATGAATCCTATGATTCAATAATTATCAAGTTATCACACATGTTTAATAATTATGAACTCACGGCCAATCTTGTTTTATCTATACTTCCATTCACTTTCTCCAATTTCAATGATTTTGAAGACTTCATATCATTTAAGTTTCTATGTTTTTTAAAGGCAAACCCCACAAGAGACAAATGACAAATATAAGCAAATGTTGCCTTTAATTTACTAACCTTGAATTTCTCTTCTTGTGCAAAAACTAGAGTCCTACAGGCACAGGGTTGGTAGTTTACTAATGAGAGTATTTGGTGGGGAGGCTTCCAAAGAGCAAATTACAATTTCTAGTGAATCATTCACTTAAGACCAAACTATACTGGAGAGTCTTATGTGTGAGTATACTTGGGTAATCTACACATACCAACTTACAGAAGAATTTAGGTTTTCTGGAATAGAAATTATAAATTATTTTACTATTATTACCATTACCAAATTAACATTTGTTTTTCAGTAATTAAAATTTTCTACTGAATTGTTTATTCTGCTCATACTCTTATGATTTTTAAAATTCTGCAGAATAGTAACGTAACGATACTGTATGTGCAATACTTATGAACACCTGCAACTAAAGCCAGGCTGCCTGAATTTCAAGTGTTGTTCTGATACTTTCTGTGTGACATTGGAAAAATTGCTCAACCTCTCTGTATCTCAGTTTCCTTGTGTATAAAATAGGAGATAATAACAGTTTGCATGTCTTAAAGGTGTTATGAGGAACTAACTGAATTAATATATGGAAAGTGTTTAGAACAGTGCTTGGCACACAAAAAGCATTATATAAGTGTAAGCTATTATTCCATACACTCCTTTTCTCCCCCTCTCCAGGATACAAACTCTAGAAAGGATGGTGTTTTTTTTCATTAAGGTGTCCGCAGTAGTGTCCCTAGTACTGGCACAAAGCAGGCATTCAAATAATATTTGTGGAATAAATAAATCTATAAAACCTCAGTTATCTTATTATAGATTTTAAAACATGAATGTGTATTACTTATTATAACATTAAAAAATAAAAATATTAAACAATCCTACTGAAGTAGAAATTATAATTAAGTAAAAATCATGAAATTGCTACTTTTATACACAATGGATAATATTTTTGAGACAGAGGCCTCCCCTGTCACCCAGGCTGGAGTGCAGTGACATGATCTCAACTCACTGCAACCTCCACCTCCCAGGTTCAAGCAATTCCCCTGCCTCACCCTCCCGAATAGCTGGGACTACAGGCACCTGCCACCATGCCCAGCTAATTTTTGTATTTTTAGTAGGGACAGGGTTTCAACACGTGGGCCAGGCTGGTCTTGAACTCCTGACCTCAAGTGATCCATCCACCTTGGCCTCCCAAAGTGCAGGAATTACAGGCATGAGCCACCACACTCAGCCCATGAGGTATAAAATTCAAGAGCAAATGAAACTAATCTTATATATCCCCAAAGATTTGTCTTTCCAGTTAATATCTGAAGGTATATATCATCAAATATGAAATATCAGTTTTATTGAGGTTGAATTTATACTTCTCTTTAGGAGGTAAACTCAATTCTTTAGGTCAGATCTATATTTTAAAAAATAACTGGGAAATTGGGTATGATCAAGTTCTCACAAGTCTTCCAAGCATATGGATTATTCCATGAATTACTGAAAAAGGATTTTAAAGTGTGAATTATAAACTAATTTAGGCTCTATATACACAGGCATCATAGGCATGGTAGGGATATAGTATTCATGTTTATTAATTAATAACTTATTGTCTTATGAGAAAATACAGCCAAATACAGACATGCTTCATTTAACCAGCACTGACAGTACATGGGTGTTTCACAGAATTTAACTTACCAAATAGCCTAAAGTTATCTTTCCTTATAGTGTTAAAACATTTTCATGGGGCTGGGCGCGGTGGCTCAAGCCTGTAATCCCAGCACTTTGGGAGGCCGAGACGGGCGGATCACGAGGTCAGGAGATCGAGACCATCCTGGCTAACATGGTGAAACCCCATCTCTACTAAAAACTACAAAAAACTAGCCGGGCGAGGTGGCGGCGCCTGTAGTCCCAGCTACCCGGGAGGCTGAGGCAGGAGAATGGCGTGAACCCGGGAGGCGGAGCTTGCAGTGAGCTGAGATCCGGCAACAGCACTCCAGCCTGGGTGACAGAGCGAGACTCCGTCTCAAAAAAAAAAAAAAAAAACATTTTCATGGGCAGTTTTTCAAAATGTATTCAATTCTTCCTTGCCTTTTTGCATGTAGCAGGCATTGCTTAATTAAACTTTATGTTGGATAACTTAATCTTTTCATAACGATTCAGGGTCATCATTACAAAAATTAATTATTACTATGTGTTATAATACAGTAATGTTCTCAGGAGTTTTTGAGGTTTAGAAAGTATTTATCTTACTAAAGGCTCTGGAGTACTATGATACTTCTTATTAGAAGGATGAGGGTAAAGAAGGGGTCTAAACAGAATACTTAGTTCCCATGGCTCTGATTGTAGAGGTCATTATGTAATTCTTAGACACCTGAGTTTTGAGGCTGTCCCTGGAAGAAACTATAAAGTGGGAGAGAACAGAAGGATCTCACTGAGCACAGAGGACATCTACCGAAGCCCAAATATTTTATACTATCAGCTTTCCAGCCTAGCTTACTGACCTAAGCCATCAAAGCGGGAACATATGAGCTTCAAGGTGCAAGACAGTAAAATGGTAGAATTTCTTAGGTCCTGTGCTACTGAAGTTCAACTTAAAGAACTGAAAATCTGGGTGTGGTGGTCCATGCCTGTAATCCCAGCACTTTGGGAGGCCGAGGCGGGAGGATCACGAGGTCAGGAGTTTGAGAACAGCCTGGCCAACATAGTGAAACCCCGTCTCTACTAAAAATACAAAAAATTAGCCAGCTGTGGTGGCAGGCACCTGTAATTCCAGCTACTCGGGAGGCTGAGGCAGGAGAATTGCGTGAACCAGGGAGGCAGAGGTTGCAGTGAGCAGAGATCTTGCCATTGCCCTCCAGTCCAGGTGACAGTGCCAGACACTGTCAAAAAACAAAGCAAAGCAAAACAAACAAACAAACAAAAAACGGAAAGTCCTGTGAGTCTTCAGGGTCAACAAATGGCATAAGAGCAGTATTAGGCCAAAGGCAAGGACTGAAGGTCTTTGAATGCTGGACCCAAATGCACAGGTATTGGATGGGGACATCACTGTTCTAGCACTTGCTATAGGGTTAGTCACGAATTTTATTTACAACTGGGCCTTCAAATAATTTTTCCAAGACTGGGGAAATAAGGATTCTATTTCCCTTCATCCTCTTAAAATGAAACGCCTAGCTTTTACTACTTGATGAACTTACTGTATTTGTCACTATCACCTTTTCCTTCCCCTTGCAATTTCTTGCTTCTAATTTGTTATGGCCTGGAAAGCCACAATCTTTCTAATATTGGGTCTACAATAAAAGTAATATTTCCCCAAGGGATTTATCCATGGAACACATATGGGCTTTATGCAGTAGACATTGCTATATCTATTTTAGGCCATAAGAGAATTTTAAACTTGGCTCCTGGTCCTTAACGTGTCCTAGGATGGCTAAAAGTGCAAAATAAATTACCTTGAGAAAAATAAGTAGTTACTGTAAACAGATTTAGAGCCCCTTAAGTCACCAGCTTTGTACTGATCTGATGCATACTACTCAAAGTTGGAGCATAATGAACACCTTCTGGGCACTCTTATTACTTGGAGAGTTGAATGCAGTTGTATGACTGGTCTATAGCATGTGTCCTCCAATGATCTACTTGAAATTAAATACTATGAGAGATGCAACCCTAGACTTAAAATACTTTTTGTATTTTTAAAATTTTCCATGTGAGAAAAGAAAAAGTAATCTTGAGCTCTGCTGTCACCCTTGCAGTTTTCCATTAAAAGGTAAGTATTCCAATGTCACTTTTATAAAGATTTATAAGCAAAATAAAAACAGAAGCAACAACTGGATAAAGACCCTCAGAGAAACACCCAAAAAATCTCAAAAGAATGACCTCTTTTTTTCAGACCCATGAGAATGTAGCATGAGGCTTCTCCTAGTACAGCTTGGAAAACATAATTGTGTCTAGAGGGAGAGAGAAAGAGTGTCTATGGTAGACACAGCAGCTTTTGGATATTTGATGCTAGTGATTTCAATTGTGAAATAAATAATTTTTCCACTAACAAACAACTAAAAAGAATGAGTGGGCTGTGCACACCTGCATTCCCTGATATTTGCAATCTTTTTCTAACATTGTATTTGGAATTATGCTTCAAGGATAATTAATCTTCAAATTTTATAGTTTAATATGTCTGTATTCTTATTTATATGTATGAGGCAAGGCACTAATGCTCACTCTCGTCTTCTTAAAGCTCTTTTTTTGTACTCAGCTTCCATAACAATTTCTTAAGTTAGGCCAGTATATCTTTACTAACTCTTGTCCTTTCTGTTTCCAGTTTTTTATTTCAGGTGTTTATTTCCCATTGCTGGCTTACTGAAGCAGCTTCATCACTATTTCTCCTTCTGTTTGTTACCACCTCCAATCATCTAACTTACCGGTTACATAGTAATCTTCTTTAAAAATCCTTTTTTAAAAGTCTGCTAAAAAATCATCAGCCTATCCACATGATGGAAGACTATCTCCTTAGCTCTTTCTAAGGAAAGAGCTCCTTTCCCCAAGCTTATTTTCCCCTGTTTCTCCACATTTCCCTTTACGCCAGAGAAACCTGCAGACTCCCTGTTTCAAAAACGTCCTGCCCTTCTCAATAACTGTTCCCTTCCAGGCAGGCTCCCCACACCACCATATCCACCTTCAAGGTCCAGTGCCATTCCCATTTTCCCCTTGACTTGGGGGCTGGAGGAGGGCAGGAGAAGAAAAACAAAGACAAGAGTGATCGGAGAACTCCCCATTCCATTATTGCTTTTCCAGAATTGATTGGATTCACATAACAGGGTGGATTCACATAACAGGCAATGCTCATTTGGGCTCTCCTTAATTATTTAGGTTTAGTTATTCTTCAAGACAGTACAAGAGGCACATTTTCTCCCAGAAATGCAATGCTTTTTGTCATATGGCTAACTCAGGAGGGAGGAGATAATTTCCATAGAAAAACTTGCTTAAGCAAATGTATGAAGGATTTCCCCTCTACCCTATTCAGAGTCTTCTGTCTTAAAAATCAGAAAAATTTTAAACTAAAATGAGCCTTCTAGTTCAATTTTCCAGCACTGGAGGGACCCCAAAGGTCAGAGAACCTCCTGAACCAATATCCCGTTACAGGCTTGAAGCCCTCTGCATCCACTATGGATCTTGTCTGCAGAGAATGTAATCTAACTAGCTTAAGTAGCAAGGACTTTATTACAGGATAGTAAACAGTTACAGAAGCTTCCAGCCATACCCTGAGAGTGTTCTAGTGGAAATCCTGCTGCTGCTACCTGCTGCTCAACAGCTGTAATGCCAAAGACCAGGCCAGCGCACACAAAAGCACCCGTCACCTGTCTTTGCTGCCATGCCTGTACCTCATTTTCACACATTCCAAGGCTTAGAGGTCTGAATCTGCTTGGCGGAGCCTAGAGCACAGGTAGAAGTCTAGTGGTATGGGACTCTTAAAAACGTGGTTTTTGAGTTTCCAGCCTTGAGAGTGCAGGAAGACATTTTAGAATGGGAGCAGGTTGGGTGTCAAGTGAGCCAATGTGCAGTGACTGCCCCACGGACTCCCCACATAATGAACAATTTTGCTTCTTTCATGCATAACAAATTGGACAACAAAAGGCCAGCTAGAAACCTGATTATATGTGTGCACATAACCTGGAATCTGGAACAAGAATGTTCAGTTTCAAGTCGCATTTTAGACACTCACTACCTGAGTGACCTTGGACGGTTACTCATTCTGTGCATTTATTATGTCTATAAAGAGAGAATATTTGTCATTGTTAACTCCCCAGTTTGGTGTGGTGTAAAGTACTTGGAACACTGCCTGTCACATACTGAGTGTTCAACACATGTTAGTTACAATTACATCATATAGCATTATATAAGTTATATTATAGGAAATGGTGACTTTTAAAAAATTTACGTAAGCTCAACTAAGATCTGGGTGCATCTTTACAAGAAGGCAGTTTATATGAATTGTAACAAATGAAACATATTATATTTGTAAAATATCAATAAGAGTTTCTCTCTAGACTCCCCTCCAGCTTTCGTTTGCAATGTTGCTTTTGAAGAATGGAAAGGAATTGTCATTCATCTGCCTCAAATTAGGTAATTGTCACAGACAACTTCTGTTCCAAGGAAAGTAATAAAAGCTTTCAGGCATCATTCTTCTTTGAAGGAGTTGCACAGTCCTTCCCTAGGATGTTCACTTTGAGTTCTGAATGAAACCCTCTATTTCTGTCTCTTAATAAGAAGAAAAAAAACAAGAGTCTAGACTGGAACTAGTATGAGAAATAACAAAATGCTCTTTAATATTATTTCAAGTTAAGAATTTTAAGACAGGCCAGGCACAGTGGCTCATGCCTGTAATCCCAGCACTTTGGGAGGCTGAGGTGGGCTAATTACTTGAGTCCAGGAGTTCAAGAATAGCCTGACCAACCTGGTGAAACCCCATCTCTACTAACAATATGAAAATTAGCTGGACTTGGTGGCACATGCCTGTAATCCCAGCTACTCAGGAGGCTGAGGCAGGAGAATAGCTTGAACCCTGGAAGCAGAGATTACAGTGAGTACTCCAGCCTGGGCAACAGAGTAAGTGAGATTCCATCTTAAAAAAAGAGAGAGAAAAGAAAAGAAAAAAAGAATTTTAAGACGATAAGACAACAACAAAAGCTTTTGACAATCCTTAGTACCTAGATAACTGGAAATTTCCATCTATATAGAAAAAAAAAAAAAAAGAGTAGACCAAAGATAAGAGCTTCCCCTGATTTCAAAATATACCAAAGAGAGCTCCTCCTGCCATTTTTTCAGTATCTGCCAAATTTAGCCCAATGGCTAGTTCTGTATCCTTATACTCTATGAAGCTATGAAGTCGCTTTCTCTCCTTACACAGTGCTGAAGGCCTATGATAACGCTGTCAAAGACTGGCAACTGCTTATGTTTGATGTAACACAGCACTGTCATTAAGAACATGGGCTTGAGTTCTCCTTCCTCGTCATGTGATCTCAGGAAATGCAGTGACTTCCCTGTGTGCATGTCATTATCTGGGAAATGAGTGATCATAAGCATGCCTATTTCACTGGATTGTCAGAACATTACATGAGACAATGAAATCAACATTGTCCTTAATGATATCATCATCATCACAGACTCCAATTGGTCTTAAAGTTAATTAACATTTTTAAATTTAAACATCCTTATGAGATGCAGTTCTATTTTTATTTACTTGTTATAGACAAGCATCATTTTGTCAGTCTTTTCCATAAAGTAGTGGTTAGAAATGAGCCCCCTACTCTACACGTGATCTAACTACTACAGCACACAGATGAAGTCTTCCCCCTTGCCCATTTGTTCTTGCCCTAGACTTCTATTCATTCTACCTGTTGTAATAGGTATAGAGGCTCACCACACTTTAGGTGTATATTAACTTTATGAACAAATAAAATCCCTAGGTGTTTTCCTGAAGAGCTGCTATTATGCCAAGTTTTTCTCATTCTATAGTTTTAGTTTTTTTTTAATCCTAAGTGTGACTTTGTCTAAAGTCTGCACTGACTTGGCTTATGATGTATGGCTTCAGATCCTGTAGGTAAATAGATAAACTTAATGAAGTTACTCCCTATGGTATGGTTTTGAAAGCCCAGTCTTACATCTATCTTTTTCACCAGACTGTGAGCTATGTGAAGCTGGAGTTTCAGTCTTGATCATCTTTTCATCTTTTGGCCAAAAGTGTACACTCACTACGTGCTGAACTTCTGACCTCTATATTGTAAAGTAATGGTTTGCTCCCTACATTTTAATGAAACACATGCAAAATAGTCCCTATAGATTTGTAAGCATTGCATCAATTTCTTCACAATGCAGTATTTCAAATGAGGCAATGACAAGTGCACACATCTGGCTTACAGGCGATGCTTCATTTTAACACAATAGTGTAGCTGCCAAGAGGATATAACACATATCATAGATAATATATTTCCAAACTAATACAACATGGTCTATTATCAGTGCTGAAAATAAATTTAGATATCCAGAAACCAATGATGTTAACTATGTAAAACTCATGGAAACTTTACATAGAGAAATATAAAAATACCTTTCATGCTATGACCTAATTAAAATACTGATTAACAGTGTTCTTGCATCACTATACAAGCAACTCAAAGAATAACAACTGCCTTCATGATCATTTATTATTAACAAAGGGAAAATATGATTTCCATTAGAATAGATACCCTGAAATGAAATGAATGTGCTCTCCAAAGATATGGTTACCAATCTTTCCTTTCTCATATTCTTCAAGTCTCACCACTTCCTTCCTACCTTTCCAGGCACCTACGGTTACAAAAAAAAAAAAAAAAAAAAAAGTACTCTCCTCTCAAAATTACTATAGATGCACAAAGTCAGAGTAGCTAAGGGCCAACACTTTGGATGTTAGCTGTCAGAGGTTCAGACCATTTCCCTCCACTGACTTGGGTAAGTTATTTCACCTGCATTAGCCTCAGTTTTCCCATATATAAAGTTGTGATTACCCAGCTACCAGAGCCAGAATATACCAAAAGATATTAAATTGCATAGCTTAAATGGGAAAATTGTATGGTGGGTAAATTCTATCTCAATAAAGCTGTTATATTAAAAAATATATATGAGAACCAAAATAGGCAGGGAAACACATTCCCCTTCAAGTACTTTAAACATGAAGAATCCAGGTTTGGGGCCAGATTTGGTAGCTCATGCCTATAATCCCAGCACTTTAGAGGGCAAGGCAGGTGGATCACATGAGTTCAGGAGTTCAAGACCACCCTGACCCACTTGGCGAAACTCTGTCTCTACCATAATAAAAATACAAAACTTAGCCAGGTGTGATGATGCGCATCTGTAATTCCAGCTACTCAGGAGGCTGAGGCACAAGAATTGCTTGAACCTGGGAGGCAGAGGTTGCAATGTCTGAGATAGCACTACTGCACTCCAGCCTGGGTGACAGAGAGAGACTCTGTCTCAAAAGAAAAAGGGAGAAACAAAAAAGAATGCAGGCTTATTATAATAAACTTGTATACCAAAAATTGGTCCAGTGTTTATATCAATTAAATGCCAAAACAAACAGGAAAAAAAAAAAAGGCATGATCTTACATGCATATAATGTTCTTCTCTTGTCAAAAAACAACTTTAAAAAGCAGCTGAAACTGTTAGTTTATATGATCAGAAAGATCTTATACATATCAATTATGCCTAAAGTCATTATTTTTGGCACTCACACCATAAATGTAGACTCTAGAGTGATAATTTTATACCATCTGCTCTTAAACTTGAACATGCATCAGAACTACCTGGAGGGCTTGACAGAATACAGATTGCTGAACGCCATCCCAGAATGTCTGATGCAATAGGGTTGAGATGATGCCTTTAACAGGTTTCCAGTAATGCTGATTCTGCAAAGCCTAGGGACCACATTTTAAGAGCTCCTTATGCTACACTAATTCAACTTAGTTCTCTTGTGGTCATACTTATGGCTAACTTATCCTGATTGGGTCAAATACAATTAAACTCAAAAATCAAACCTGTTACATAAGGCATATGGCAGATTAAAGTTGCTATAGTAGAAGGATTGCTTGATTGAAAAAGGATATTGGATAAGACTCAGTAGTGAAATGAATGGGCCAACTCTTGAGTTTGAAATATACAGTAGGACTTAGGCAGTGGTAGCAGGAGCAGAATTGGAAGTCTCAAAGAAAGTCAGGCATCAGACTGGGAATGGTGGCTCATGCCTGTAATCCCAACACTTTGGGAGGTCGAGGTGGGTGGATCACCTGAGGTCAGGAGTTCGAGACCAGCCTGACCAACATGGAGAAACCTCATCTCTACTAAAAATACAAAATTAGCCAGGCATGGTGGCACATGCCTGTAATCCCAGCTACACGGGAGGCCAAGGCAGGAAAATCACTTGAACCTGGGTGGCAGAGGTTGCGGTGAGCCAAGATCGTGCCATTGCATTCCAGCCTGGGCAACAAGAGCAAAACTCTGTCTCAAAAAAAAAAAAAAAAAAAACAGCCATCAGTGAAAGAGATTAATGCCAGAGAACTAGAAGAGAGATTAATAGAGTCCTGCTCCTTGAAGAGAGTGGGGGGCGGGGGAAGCAATGAGATGACAGTCACTAGGGCATCACTGCATTGTAATGGGCTTCCAGTTCCTAAACCACATTCTCAATCCCATGTGGCCCAGTGGTGCAGCAGTAAGAGGTTGTCCCAGCACAACCCATGACACTTGGATGTGCTGCTATTTCTGCAATGCTGCGAGTTTCACTGTGTCACTAAGATATTTGTCCTTGTGATTTCCAGTGTTAATCCCTACAGTAACCTGTCTTTACTTGAGATATTTGAGTAGGTATCTGTCTTTGAAAGCTAATTAACCAGTTCCAAAAAGATCGTAATGTGACAGGTTGATGGACCAGTTCTAACAAGTTGATTCTTAATATAGATATGTGCTTATTATAGATTTCTAGTTAGGTATTTGATAACCACATGAAGTACCAGACAAAAAGAATGCAATAAAATAAAAATTAACTTCTGTTAATGCTGATAGAAATATACAAACAGAAAAATAAGATAGCACCTATGCTACACTAGGTCAAAACAAATCTGGTTTTTGTGTTCTGGTTTTGTGTTTTATCACCATATTTTCAACAAAAGCAAAGACAAAACTAGGTCATGCCTAGGGTAAAGTTAAAGGGTATAGCAATCATGTAACTGAGTAAGGGTTAAAGCAATTGACATGTTTAGATTAAGAAAAGTTAAAGAAAAGAAGAACAGCAAATGAATGCAATGTTTGTTTAATGATTTACTGCTGCCCCAAATAGCATTCACTGCTTGAAAGAAAAATAATTCCATAGTCGAAATTTCAGAAACTCAGATGACTGTATATCCCTCTTAAATACATCCAGCATAGATTAGCAAATAGAACACTGCTGCCCATGAACTCCTTATGCTATACTAATCAACTTAGTTGTCTTGTGGTCATACTTATGGCTATCTTATCCTGATTGGGTCAAATATAATTATACTCAAAAATATTTGTTAGGTCAGTCGCCATAGCTCACACCTGTAATCCCAGCAACTTAGGAGGCCAAGGTGGGAGGACTGCTTGAAGCCAGGAGTTTGGGATCAGCCTGGGCAACAAAGTGAGACCTCATCTCTATAAATTTTTTTTTTAATTTGGCAAGTGTGGTGGTGCATGCCTGCAGTCCCATCTACTGGGGAGACTGAGACGGAAAGATCGCTTGGGTTCAGGAATTCGGGTTACAGTGAGCTACAATCATGCCACTGCACTCTAGCCTGAGCAATAGGGGGAAACCCTGTCTCAAAAAAAAAGAAAAAAATGTGTGTATTATCCCAAAAATGCATTTTTGAAGTATTGAAATAGCCTATAGTTTGAACTATTGTTTTCCAAAATAATTTGACTGTAGTTCTCCCCCCTTTTTGTGGTAATATCTATTAACAGATATTAATTATTCCATAGAATTCCATAGAATTAATGTTCTGTGGGACACAATTAGGAAAATGTTACCTAAGACATAGCATATACAGTTCTGGGTAAAACAAAAAAGTAGCAATTAGTTTAGAAGACTTAGATCCAATGTAGGGGATACTTGTATTAATCAGAAGAGCCCAAAAGCATAATGGGTAGTCCATCTGGCTGAGAACCCACAGAAAGGGTTTTCAGGAAAGGCTGGATTAACACTTGTTAGGATTTCTGTTGACGGTTTACATGGTTTGAGTAATTAGCTGAATTAGATCAGTAGTTCCCACATTCTTAGATCTATGAAAGCATACATTTGGAAATTAGAGGTGGAACCCCACTTTAGGGCTAACCACTTCTGATTTTATCAATTAGTGACAATAATGATCATTTATTATCACCTCCATTTCATAAAAGAATGTCCATTTTCATAACAAAAAGTCAGGAAGGACATCATTTTCAGACTAAAGGAAGAAAATTAGTCATGTTAGGCCAATAACTATCTTTATTTTTCTCATTTTGAAGTCTTAAGCCAATATTATTTTTATTTTTCTCATTTTGTAACAAGATTCTTTGTCTTTCACTGGTCCTTGATCACGAACTCAGGCTTTGCAACCACTGTCTTTTATGACTTCACAGCTTCGTTCTACAAAATGTTCTACGATTTTAGAGAAATGCCCCATCTATGTCAGGTAATAATTTATGATGATGAGAAAAGGCTAAAGGACAGTTAGAAAGGGCAAAAGATGACGGAACATGAATCTGAGGATATTTCCCCAAAGGGTAGATGTTAAAAATCAAGAGGACAGAATGGGAACAGGGTTGTTTTATTTTCTTGAATATCAGGAATGTTTCCACCTTAGCTCAAATGAGCCACAGCACTAATTCACAGCTGGAATTACATCCTCAAAAATCCTCAGTGACCAGTAAAAAAAAGTCTGTCTGTATGTAGAGACTGAGGTGAGAAGGACACTCGAGCCCAGGAGTTTGAGACCAGCCTGATTAACATAGTGAGACCCTGTCTCTAAAAATATTTTTAAAATTAGATGGGTTGGTGGCATGTGCCTGTAGTCCCAGCTACTCAGGAGGCTGAGGTGTGAGGATGGCTTGAGCCCAGGAGTTCGAGGTTGCAGTGAGCTATGATCATGCAATTGTATCCTGGCCTGGGCAGCAGAGCTAAGGCACTCCATGTCTTTAAAAAAGTGTCTGCATATGGTAGGTACAGAATAGCCTTACGGAAACCAAATTATGTCACTTCTTTTTCCAACGTTGGGCTTTGTTTTTCTTTTTAACCAAACTCTTCAACCAATATTGTATACACACACTCTGTTCCAAGGCCTAGCTGGGAGTCAGACTGAAGGCACTAATGAATGTCCAGCCATTTGTGATTGCAAAGCACCTGTTGAGCGCCTGGGGCCAGAATCGTGTAACATGACCCCATCCCTTTCCTAGTAGTCAGATGTCTCCTGGATATTTCAACTGGGAAGCTGAGGTTTCATGTGTCTCCCCATGTATGTTCTGATGATAACTATAGCTCAATGTTTGACTTCAACTGATTTCATTTATAATTTGCTAAGTATATGTCTGTTTTATTCTCCAAATGCTTAAAATCTGAATTGAAAAAAAAAATCATGGAGGAATATCAAGCAAGCCTTCAAGAAAATTACATTCTCACACTAATTTCATGAGAACCTAGAAGTAAAACAATGAATGCTTTCACAATGCAAGCAAACTATTTGTCATTAAAAGTAATGATAAAAACCACAATTACTTTTGCACCAACCTAATAATAGATGGCTTTTAAATCTTTTTACATCATCATCTTTACAGTGACTTAAACTATCTAGCTAGTTTTCCATAAAAACACTACTAGCAATATTACAGATTGAAAAAGATCATCAAAATTTCAATGAGCCTGACTCTATGCAAATTCTGTATTGACTGTAATTTAATGATACTATAAAAACCTCAGGGAAAAATGTCTAAGTGAAAATGCACACAGGGACATCACTTAGTCTGAATTTCAATTTCTTTTGTCATAGTCATGAAAGCACTTTGTATCAGTAATCTAAAACCAAAAAGTAGTAAACCTAATCTAATTTTTTGTCAATTGCTGGAGCAAAACCAATTTTCAATTACAGCGGGAGTCTACAAAGCTAGTGTGCACAAAGCTGAAAAACCATCTGGAACAATAATATTCCTCCTACATGAAATTTATCAGTCAGAAAAGACAGTGGACATCTTAGAACCCCAGCCTTCTGCAATGAGTTCATAGCTGAATTGGGGAGGCCCTGGTGAACCTGGCTCTTTATAAAGTGGTCTGTCAGTGGAGATTATTCTGTCTTTGTTGCTGCTGCTGGGCTGCTCTGATTACTTAGCACTGAAGTTGCTAAAATCATGCACCATTTTATCTAAACAGACCTAGATCAAAGGAAAATGTTCACTTGAGTTCAACCTTGTATCTATAATTAATAGTTTCAACTCACTAAATATCATTTATGTGACCTCTGTAAGTAAAAATAGGAGAACATCTAACTTTCCAAATTCTGAGAAATTAAAACACATTCAAAGGCTCAAACTTAGTTATTATGAAAAATAGATGTTTCTTAATACTTGGAAATAGCATTAGCAAGTTAGATAGTATTGAACAATTAACTGATTTTGACCATAATAAAAATGAATTTGTCTGACCCATCAGTAGGAAAATTTTAATGTTATCCAATAAAGAAAATGTAATCATTAAAAGAGAAGGAAAACGCATAAATGTTAAATATGGCTATAAAGCAGTAGTAGGAAAAAAGTCATTATAACACTACGGTGTACTTCCCAGACATGAAATGGCAAATATCCAGGAAAGATGACTAGCCATGCTCTTTGTACAGGCGGTGATTTATGTGTGTCTAGTAAAAGAAGACTCCAGTAGGCTATAATATTTGTATGCTTATAAGAACATTTTTACCCATTTCTCGGCAATTATGTAATGTTTAAGCTGTCTCAATACACTGAATCTACCAACCCACAGTGCTAAATGAAGGTGCAAGATACACATGAGTGACTTCTGTAATACGGATCATATACCATTGACACTACTTTGGCTAGGAGCCGATTGTAAGTAATTCCCAGTACATCAGTAATTCCAAACCTTTTGATTTTACATTCTGATTTTTTAAAAAACACATTAGGGCTGGGTGCAGTGGCTCACACCTGTAATCCTAACACTTTGGGAGGCCAAGGCAGGCAGATCACTTGAGGTCAGGAGTTAAAGACCGGCCTGGCCAACAGGATGAAACCCTGTCTCCACTAAAAATATGGAAATTAGCTGGGTGTGATGGCACATGCTTGTAGTCCCAACTGCTCAGAAGGCTGAGACAGGAGAATCACTTGAACCTGGGTGGTCGAGGTTGCAGTGAGTTGAGATCACGCCATTGCACTCCAACCTGGGTGATAGAGTGAGACTCTGTCTAAAAAGATATTAAAGAACACCCTAGCTTCCATCTATAACCAGTACTATAGAAGAAACCATATTTTACCATGAAAAGTATAGAAAGGTCATAATTTTAGAATAAAGCGAATTTTATCCAAGAAGGACGCCTAGTAATTTTATGCCAACATTCTCTCCACAACATGTTAGCACCCGGATGCGTACTGTGTTACACCTGGTTCCTCACTAAAACCACACACACATTAAACAGCCAGTAAAGAAAATTTATTGTTTAATGCACTTTTGTGTTTACATATTGAAATTAGCCTCAAAGTTTATGGGAGAGGGAGGGGATTTAAAAATAAGCATAAAACACAAGTTGGGCAACTGTAATACAGCTATTACTTAGTATCTATGAAGGATTGGTTCCAGGTCCTACCAAGGATACCTAAATCCAAGGATACTCAAGTTCCAGGTATAAAATGGTATAGAACTTACATATAACTATATATATCCTCCCATCGACTTTAAATCATCCCTAGATACTTATAACACCTAATACAATGCCTACACATTACTTCATTCATGCGGATTCAACATAGTACTTGGTGTGGGCCAAATTCAAATTTTTAAGAACTTTGTGAATTTTTTTCCCTGAATATTTTCAATCTGAGGTTAGCTGAATCTATGAATATGGAACTCATGGATATCAAGGGTGACTTGTATATTCTCAATTTCCACAATTTATATAAACATAATTCATCTACTGATAAAAGGCAAGGTAAAATGTTCTATAGACGACATCTCTTTTATACAGATTGAGTATCCCTTATTTGAAATGCCTGGGACCAGTAATGTTTTGGATCTTGGATACTTTTGGATTTTGGTATATTTGCATATATATGATGAGATAACTCAGGGGTGGGACCCAAGTCCAAACACAAAATTCATTTATGTTTCATATACACCTTATACACATGGCCTGGAGGTAATTTTATGTAATGTTTTCAATAATTTTTTGCATGAAATGGTTTTGACTCTGTTTTGACTGTGACCCATCACATAAGGTCAGGTGTAAAATTTTTCATTTGCGGCATCACATTGGTACTCAAAAAGTTTGAGATTTTGGAGTATTTCAAATGTTGGGTTTTCAAATTAGGGATGCTTAACATATCATAGGGGAGAGGCCAAGATGGCTGACTAGAAGCAGCAGTGTTCCAAGGCTCCCACTGAAAAAAAAAACAAAAAAACCAAAAAAAACAGCAGTGTTCCAAGGCTCCCATTGGGGGAAAAAAAAAAAAAACATAATAAGCATGTGAATTATTTATCAGCAACCAAGGTATCCAGGGCCTCTCATCAAAATTGATTATAAGGCTGGTGTGACTCACAGAGAGAAGGAAGAACAGTGTGGTGCGGCAGCCCACCTGAGAGTCACAGGGAGATGGGGAACCCCCTGCCCCCAGCCAAGGGAGATGCTGAGTGAGCACGCTATCCAGCTGAGGAAACTGTGCTTTTTCCGTGAAACTGTGCAACCCACGGATTGGAAGATAACACTTGCGAACCCATGACACTAGGCCTACTGTCCCAAGCCTGGAACGGGCAGATTCTTACAGCCTCTCAGCTGGAATCTGCTTAAGCCTGCTGAACTCCTGGGGGGAGGGGCAAACAGCACAGTTGTGGCTGCCTGCTGTCTAAGTCCTTTGAGCTCCTTGTGGGAGAGGCAGCAGTCAGCACTGGGACTTGAAACTGCCTAACCAGCTAAGCTCCCTGGGCAGGGGAAGGGCAGCACCCATTTCTATAGCTCCAGGCTGTGCTTTTCCCCTGCTGGAGCCAGGGAGGCTTTGTCCCAAGACTTGTTCCCACAGCCCAACACACCTGCAACATAGTTTTGGAAGTTTTGGCCAGGGCAATCAGGCAAGAGAAAGAAATAAAGGCTATTCAACTAGGAAGAGAAGAAGTCAAGTTGCCTCTGTTTGAAGATGGCATTTTATATTTAGAAAACCCCACCGTGTCAGCTCCAAAACTTCTTGAACTGACAAGCAACTTCAGCACAGTCTCAGGATACAAAACCAATCTGCAAAAATCAAAAGCATTCCTTTACACCAACAATAAGCAAGCAGAGAACCGAATCATGAATGAACTCCCATTCACAATCCCTACAAAGAGAATAAAATACCTAGGAATACAGCTAAGAAGGGATGTGAAGGACCTCTTTAAGGAGAACTAGAAACTACTGCTCAAGGAAATAACAGAGGACACAAACAAATGGAAAAACATCCCATCTTCATGGATAGGAAGAATCAATGTCGTGAAAATGGCCATATTGCCCAAAGTAATTTAGAGATTCAATACTATTCCCATCAAACTACCATTGACATTCTTCAGAGAATTAGAAAAAAACTATTTTAAATTTCATATGCAATCAAATAAGACCTCGTATACCCAAGACAATCCTAAGCAAAAAAGACAAAGCTGCAGGCATCACACTACCTGACTTCAAACTATACTACAAGGCTGCGGTAAACAATACAGCATGGTACTTGTACCAAAACAGACATATAGACCAGTGGAGCAGAACAGAGACCTCAGAAATAACACATCTACAACCATCTGATCTTCGACAAACCTGACAAAAACAAGCAATGGGGAAAGGATCTCCTATTCAGTAAATTGTGCTGGGAAAACTGACTAACCGTATGCAGAAAACTGAAACTGTACCCCTTCCTTCACCTTATAAAAAAACTAACTCAAGATGGATTAAAGACTTAAATGTAAAACCCCAAACCATAAAAGCCCTAGAAGAAAACCTAGGCAATACCATTCGGGACATAGGCACAGGCAAAGACTTTATGACTAAAACGCCAAAAGCAATTGCAACAAAAGCCAAAATTGACAAACAGGATCTAATTAAAAGAATGAGCTTCTACACAGCAAAAGAAACTATCATCAAAGCGAACAGGAAACCTACAGTATGGGAGAAAATTTTTGCAATCTACCCATCTGACAAAGGTCTAATATCCAGAATTTACAAGGAACTTAAACATATTTACAAGAAAAAACAAACAACCCCGTCAAAAAGTGGGCAAAGAATATGAACAGATACTTTGCAAAAGAAGACATTTATGCAGCAAACAAACATATGAAAAACAGCTCAACATCACTGATCATCAGAGAAATGCAAATCAAAACTACAGTGAGATACCATCTCATGCCTGTCAGAATGGTGATTATTTAAAAAGTCAGGAAACAATAGATGCTGGCAAGGCTGTAGAGAAATGGGAATGCTTTTACACTGTTGGTGGGAATGTAAATTAGTTCAACCATTGTGGAAGACAGTGTGGTGATTCTTCAAGGATCTAGAACCAGAAATACCATTTGACCCAGCAATTCCATTACTCAGTATACCCAAAGGAATATAAATCATTATACTGGAAAGACACATGCACAAGTATGTTTATTGCAGCACTATTTACGATAGCAAAGACATGGAACCAACCCAAATGCCCATCAACTGTAGACTGGATAAAGAAATCATGGTACATATACACCATGGAATAGTATGCAGCTGTAAAAAGGAATGAGATCATGTTTTGCAGGGACATGGATGAAGCTGGAAGCCATCATCCTCAGTAAACTAACACAGGAACAGAAAACCAAACACCGCATGTTCTCACTCATAAGTGGGAGTTGCACATTGAGAACACATGGACACAGAGAGGGAAACAACACACACCAGGACCTGTTGGGGGTAGGGGTTGAGGGGAGGGGTCTTAGAGGATGGGTCAATAGGTGCAGCAAACCACCATGGTACACGCATACCTATGTAACAGACCTGAACATTCTGCACATGTATCCCATTTTTAAAAAAAGAAACAAAAAATAAAAATAAAAAATAAAATGCAGTAAAACAAAACATATATCATGTCCTTAATTATTCAATGTGTCAGATTTGTTGAATCTTTTAAAATGTATAATAACTGAGAAACTGGTGGCCAGGCACAGTGGCTCACGCCTATAATCCCAGCACTTTGGGAGGTCGAGGTGGGGGGATCACGAGGTCAGGAGATCGAGACCATCCTGGCTAACACAGTGAAACTCTGTCTCTACTAAAAATACAAAAAATCAGCCAGGCGAGTAGGCGCCTACAGGTGGTAGGCGCCTGTAGTCCCAGCTACTCGGAGGGCTGAGGCAGAAGAATGGCATGAACCCAGGAGGCAGAGCTTGCAGTGAGTGGAGGTGGTGCCACTGCACTCCAGCCTGGGCAACAGAGCGAGACTCCATCTCACAAAAAAAAAGGAAAAAAAAAAAAGAGAAACTGGTTATATTCATGAAAATTCTTTTCCATTACCTTGGTATCTTTTCTTTTTTTATTATATATTATTTTTCTGCCATATGTTTATAGTAAGAATACAATAGGAATTATTTTCCTAAACTTTGAAGAACACAGAGAAATCCTTTTGAATTTAGAAATCAGCTTGTGTCAAGACTCTGCTTTCAACACTCAGGTATTCCTATCACTGAATTTCTCTAAATTTACATTTCATATGAACTCTCACCTGTAACCTAGTAAAGGAGGGCAAAATTTCCCATCACGTTTAGAACACACTCCAGTCTTTCTCTTGGTCTACATGCCTCCCTGCTACCTCTCTAAGCTCAGTTCCCGGGACTCTCCCCTTTATCGGCTCTTTTCCACCTACCTGGCTTCCTAGATGGTTCCCCAAGCATACCAAACACTTTTCAGTCTCAGGTTCTTTGTCCTTTCTGTTTCTCTGCCTGAAATGGTTTTCCTCTAAGAGCTGTGTAGCTCATTTCTGCTTAAATGTCACCTCTGAGGAGCCTCTTCATACCAACTCCCCAATCCTCTACCATCATACTCTATCTTTATGAGCTGCTTATTCTTCGAAGTACGTATCACTATCTGTCATGCTGACATATTTTTTATCTATATCTGTCTTCAGCACAGATATAGATAAAAATTAATCTAAGCTTCGTGAGAGCAGAAATTTCTGTGTCATTCATCATTCTCTCCACAACATTGAAAATAGTAAATTGTACAATGCTCAAAAATTTGAATAAATAAATGAATGAATACAAATAATTTTAAATTCTAATTTAATAAAAATAATATACTGCCAGTTTAGAAATAAATTATACTAATGTATCTCTAATTGTGCAAGAATTATTTTAAAATTATTATTCATTCATAAACTAATTTTAAATTATTCTCAAAGCTTATATCAATGAACCTACTTTTAAAAGTGGAACATAGGTCAGGCATGGTGGCTCACACCTGTAATCCCAGCACTTTGGGAGGCTGAGGCAGGCAAATCACGAGGTCAGGAGATGGAGACCGTCCTGGCTAACATGGGGAAACTCCATCTCTACTAAAAATACAAAAAATTAGCTGGGCATGGTGGCACATGCCTGTAGTCCCAGCTAACCGGAAGGCTGAGGCAGGAGAATCCCTTGAACCCGGGAGGCAGAGGTTGCAGTGAGCCGAGATTTTACCACTGCACCCCAGCCTGGGTGACAGAGCGATACTCTGTCTCAAAATTAAAAAAAAAAAAAAAAAAAAGCGAAACATAAAACTAAGTGTAAATGAATGCATTGAATTATTTTATTGACTATATAATGGTATTGAAAAGTGGTTGTTTAAACTGGAATAGTTTTATAATCAAGCTGAAATCTTTTCACAATTTTAAAAACAAATAAAAAAGAAAATGCAATACATAAAAGAAGATGGAGAATGTATACTAGGATAACACAATGTTGATAATTTTATACACTTATGGAAAATAGTAAGATTTGACAATCAATTTTACTTGATCATGCAGAAAATAACATCTCTTAGCCTACATATCTATTTTGATAACTAAATTGTCTCATAGACTAATTGTTCAAGTCCACAAATGGGTGGTGTTTAGAAACTGTAGCCTTAAGGTTTGGAATGGACTGCCCAGTTTTATGTTAAAGCTTCTATAGTCTAAGGAAATAGTGGTGTGATAATTCACTGTAGATCTTCCACAAGAGAGTAAATTATAATTCACTTGAGATAGATGAAAAGTCTTACTTCAAAGCATATATTTAAATTCTTTCACCTGGATGATATTCAAAAGGAAGATGATATATATGACTCATCATCAACAACTAAAGAACTCTTGATTTCATGTTTATATTTTTCCCCAATACTGGTTGTAAGCTGGTGATGATCAACCAAGTATTTCTAATGACTTATGATCAATGGCAAGTTTGGGAAGGAGGGTTGGTCAAGGTTACAGGTCTAGCAGGCTTTGTCCAAGAAAGGGAACAGAGCTCATTAGTCTCTGTGAGGTTTGAACCTACAACCTCAGACTCATTAACTGCACAGGAAATCAAACTCCTCTACCTAGACCAAAACTTACCAAGCAATTCTTTTCAAGGATGTGATTTACATCTAGTTGGCATTAGTGTGTAAGGACAAAATTAAAATGCAGTGTTTAACAATTATTTGACTATTCAAGAAGAAATAATTTGAGGAAGATATAAGAATAAAAATATCTAAGTCTCTTATAAATGTCTAATTTTTAAAAAGTTATTCTAGAAGCACATAGCTCAAAGCCAAAAAATGGTTGAGGATTCTAAAAATGTAGTGTATTTAATGAAAGTCTCAATCCCAAATCAAAATAGTATTAATCATTTCACTAATGAAAGGATTTCAATTTGAAAAGGTGTATTTTGAATAGAAAGACATTGACATTTTGCAAAATTCATTAAATTTAACTTTAACCCAAATAATGATACTTTACCTTAAAGTTTTATGTAATTTGGGAGGACACATTTTTCATTCCTCTTGAGCTTTTGTTTTGGCTATTCTATTCTTTTTTCTCTCTCTCTTCCTAGGTTATTTTCTCTTAATTTATGTTCCCCAAACTTGAGTTCCTCTACTATGTCTCTACTCCTTTACAAGCTGACCATTCCCACTTAACAGGAGGATTCTTCAGTTTCAGGCTCTCAAACCCACTCTCTTCTCAGTACCTTAATAGAACAGTTATTCATTCAACATGAACTTACTGCTGAGAAATATTCACATTATCTCACAACTAAGCTTTTCCTATCACACAGAGGTCTCCTTTTAAAAAACATTAGAAATATCAGCCTTATGTTTATGTCTAAACTTTCTCTTTATTTTTTCCTTTTTGACAACAATAGACCTTTCAAAATTCTGACTTTTCCTCCTTTACTATAAAACTGGGGCTAAAAACTTCCCTTACAATCTCTATTAATCCACAGTATTCCCCCCTGCAGGTCCTGATTGTTCCAAAAACAGAGACAGTTCAAGTCTCTACTTCCCCTGCCATTGCAAATACAAGTACGTTAGTACTGTCCCTGAGAGTCTGCAATTCAGCAGCATAAATAGGACAAGTAGTTTGTAGAAGAGTGGCTATCACAATTTTTGAGAAAAGAGTTTGATTTCCCCACTCCCCCTCCTTAAAATAAAGTGGCTGCTTCTGTCTCTCCAGAATTTTCTCCTCCTAAATGCAGGTGCCAAAGAATGATAATGATTCAACTTCTTCATTTATTCATTAAATAAGAAGTTAGATATAAATATTGTAAGTAATGTGAATAATCTGACAAAGCAAAGTTTCTTCATTTCTAATTTTATATTTTTCTCAACCCTAAAATTCTAAAAGAAATTATTACTTTTTGTTTTTGTTGTTGTTGTTATTGTTGCTTAGAGGTGGAGTCTTGCCCTGTCACCCAGGCTGGAGTACGGTGGTGTCATCTCTGCTCACTGCAACCTCTGCTTCCTGGTTTCAAGTGATTCTCCTACCTCAGCCTTCTGAGTAGCTGGGACTACTGGCGCCCACCACCCATGCTAATTTTTGTATTTTTAGTAGAGATGGGGTTTTACCATGTTGGCCAGGCTGGTCTTGAACTCCTGACCTCAAGTGATCCACCCACCTCGGCCTCCCAATGTACTGGGATTACAGGTGTGAGCCACTGCACCCAGCCTAAAAAAAAATGATTACTTTTGGATAAAGAGAATAATTCAAACGTTTTTATTTCCTATTAAAGTATTATTGAAATTGCCAACATTTATAATAGTATTTTAAATGATAAACATATGCAATGAAGATCATTCACCATTTCTAAATTTAGTCAAAACATTAATAACTTACCCAACTTAGGCTTTGTTATTTTTCCAATCTGTAGGCATACAAAACAGAGTACTTTGTTGACTTCTGATAAAATTCTACTAACCAACTGCAATATATCTCAGTTACCAGCACATTACTCGATGTTTACGAGGAATTAAATCTGGGAAAAGGGTGAGCATACATAATGGGCCCTTTGCTAAAACTAAAAAGAAAGAAGACGAATTAATAAGACTCTTTCTCAGAAACACATTATTTCTTCCAGGGCCTTGATATCTACAATCCAGGTAGTTGCAACAAGATAGGGCTCTGCTGCATACCCTGAATGGCACAGTATTTTGTGACTCAATAATCTCTGAATAATTTTCCCCACAGCAGAAATATTTACCATCGTATAAAAGAAAAGTGGAAGCTATCTGAAGGTCCAACCTAGATGGCTAAGGTAAACAACACTACTGCCATGCAATGATACACCAGCCTCTATAGGTGATGATGAGGCTCTATATCCACCAAATAGAGTGAAGACCATAGAAACTCTTCGCTAAAAACAGAAGATGGCAAAGTATCGTACATGGTTTGAGTCTAATTTTGAAAAAAAGAAAAGTGAATATATGCAGAAAATAATATACATAAACGTTTTAAACAATGGTTTTCTGTGAATGATAGGATTTAGGTTATTTTTAGGTTCTGCTTTACGATTTTCTGTAGTGTTTGACCCTTTGCAATTAGTTTATCTCTTTATATTTAGGAATAAATGCAAGAGTTGTATTTGTATTTCTGAAAAATAAGTCATTTCATCCCAAGCAGGAAAAACAAATACCCCTTTTATTTTCAAACATATTCTGCACATACCTTTTATCTTTTAAAGCACTTATCACATTAAATCAGAGCTATCTGATCACTTATCAGTCTTCTGGCTTATAAATGAGCTCCAGAAAGAGCAGTCATTACTTCTAACCAATACTGTTTCCCTGTGCTTAGCACAGGACATGGCACATTACAGATGCTCACCGGGTTTTGAATGGCTCCTTGGATTCTGCCTTTCATCCAGTGACTTCTTTCTCCCATACATGGCTCTAGTGGAATTACTATCACCTCCACAAGATGCTGTCCAGTCTTTAATAGATTTTGGGACCAAAATTAAAGTGTGTGCAGGCATCATGGTGAAAAATAATTTGGGTCAAAAAGATGTCATCTCGCAAAATCAGTTGAACCTTCACCAGGATCTCTATCAACATACTGAGACACCCCACTACTAAACCAATTCCTTACTACTCTCCAGGCCCTGCTACACCCTGAGTTCCCACTCTTTTTAGTGTTACTGTACATATGTTGACTAGTATTTTGTCTCCAGTTACTTATCCATGCTACCAGAAACAATTCTTTCCCTCAGATTATCCTGGAACCTGTCCCCTGTTCGTAGTTTTCTGCAACAGATTCTGCACATCTCTTTGTTTCTATTTCAACCAGCATCAACTCACTCATTGTCTCTCTCGGATCATTATTTACTAAATAGGAAGATTCATGAAACAATCAAGTTCCACTATTCCTTTTTTCCAACTGAGACTATAGTTTCTTGGAAACTTGAAAGTTTCCTAGATTAAATGTATTTCTTAGATTTTACATGAAATGGCTAAATTACTTTATATACTTTTTTCAAGCATCATACACATAACAGAGCAAGAAAGCTTTTTTAACGTACAAAAAAGATAACTTTCTTATACAGGGTATTTAAAAGCTGGGAGAATTGCTTAGGTAGTTGTAAATATGCCTGTAACTATACTAACCTATACTTTTAAAATTTCTAGGTTTTCTATGAAAGTCCCAATAGGCATCCTGCACTTCCCACGTTAACCTCCGAGTTACATTTTAAAATCAACACATGGATATGGTCAAGTAAGACGATGTCATAGTAGGCAGACTACACTGTTCACAGATTGCAGGAAGTTTTGACTAGAAGCTCAGTGGTAACATTGACAAGAAAGCCATGCAGAGGGAGTCTGGCAGAAGTGGAACTCAGAATCATCAGGGCAAACACTGACAGTGTTACTCAACTCCTAGACACGTGTAACCGCCCTGCAAGGCTGACCTCTGTGTTTAGCAGATGGATCGTTTATCGACAGGTGTATTCTGCCAAGTGTACCCTATCCTGATTCCTTTGAACACTGGAAGCACGTAGCTCTCCTTGTTATGATTATGTGGTTATCAGTCAAACTTCTGATTTAGATTCCTGTGTAGTTTTCCACAACAGTTAGAGAATGCACTAGTCAGGCTAAATCAAGCATGGCATACACTTAAATGTTACATGTCTTATTTTAAATTAATAATCTTTCAACCCAGTTAGTTTTCCCATATCAGTCAATATTTTCATGTCTTTGTTTCTGGATTTCAAAACAGAGAGCTCGATGAGGGACTATAACAGCTTAACTAAATTAATGTAATGATGAGTTACTATGCATTCCTATTAAAATATTTATAAAACAATAATCCCCAAAATATAAATTAGAAGATGTTAGGAACATAGAAGAATTACAAAGTTTATTGTAAAAAAAGGAAGAAGAAGAATGTTAACAATGTCTCAACTAGGTATCAGTGACATAAATCATGTCATAAACATGTTTTACATGTTTTAGATTTAGTTTCTGGTCTCCTTTGCTGCCAGCACTTGGGCACCCCAAATGCTAAGTGGGAGAACAGGGATGCCAAACATCTCACAGCTGCATGGTGGGGGTGACACTGGTAAAACAAATTAATAGCTCCCTACATGGAAATCTAATGCAGAACACTAGCTGGAATCCAGGACAGTGCTGATAAAAATATCCAAGAACCATTTCTATAAAATCTGAACCTGTAACATGGAAAGAATTCTTATAAATTCCAGATAGATGAATTCTATAAGATAGCCTCACAATGTAAAGCTTTCTTTTAGAAGGATAACATTTATTTACCACTGAGTTACCTGCTTTGCATTTTTTTCACTCATTTCCACCGCATGCACTTACAGAATATCTACTAAATTCTAGGTGCTGTTCTGGATAATCGGGCTGGAACCATGGCATGCAATCTCTCTCTTTGTGGAGTTCACTGTGTTTTGGAGCAACAATCATATCCTCACATCACATCAAAACAGTTAATAGAAGTATCACCGAGGCCAGGCCTCAATTTTAGTCCTGTCCTGACCCTGTGAACCAGGCTAAACTGCACGCTCTCTTGAAATACAACAGTCATACCTGTTTCAATCTCCTCCTCCCCCTTTCCGTTTCCTTTCCTCACCCCACCCCTCTCCCTTCTTTGACATGCTGCCTGCTTTTTGAGAACTCATCTCCTACACACAATTTGCCAGGAGTATAATTCCTTTAAGGAAATGTGTCAAGGTCTCCCATGAGTTTGAAATGATTCACAAGTTCTACAAAAATTATGTTTTAAAAACTTTTAATGATAACTTAATTTTAACAGTAATATAATAAGAAAACATACTGTGCAGTAATAATTAACAATTTAAAGAAAATTTCTGTTTGATTATACTTTAGTTTCTTTAATTCTTTTTTTTTTTTTTTTTTCAAACTGAGATTCTTAGCACCCAGGCCAAAAGATCCAAGGATATCTTCTAGGGAGTCCTTAAAAAGCAGGTCCTTCAGAAACATGACTCTGAATCTAAACAAATAATTATATCCTTGCCTAAAAAAAGTTGCTTACTTCACTAAAAATAAATTTATGGAGCTAAGTTGAGCCAGTAACAACTGTTTAATCTGATGTTACCTACATTTCCAGCACAAATTGAAGAGCAAGGATAAAATGAATTCTTAAAGAAATGAAAAAATTACCAGATTTTCCTTATATTTACATATTAAATACTGTGAATTTATATAAATGTCACTTATTCACCTCTTTATATAAAAAAGTCAAAGTTCAATAAAATACCTTCAAATTTATCCCTGCTAGTATTGCTCTTCATTGCTATAGAAAAAGCTCATTATTCGTCAGAAAAATATTTTTACACTTCTTTTTTTAAATCCCAAACAGCTTTTAATCATGCATTGAAAGTCAAAGATTATTTAGAATGCCAGCTATTTAGAGATACACATCTGTAACAAATTTTTCTCTTCCATATTTCAGTTCTGTTCAGTTTAATCTGGATAGATTTGTTGAAATGTAAAACCTAAAGAAAAGAAGTACTGATGAGCAAATATCTACCCCACACTGACAGCCACCCATATAGCTTGTTAGTCCTATATCTGGGAATATAGCGATAGCAAGGAACACTGAAAGGATATTATATTACTTCTCCCTCTCCTAGGGTGTGCTGGGAAGAAAGGTATTGGACGTCACTGGGATTCAGTGTGAGGCTTCAATCCTTTCCAGAGCCCCCAGATATCATAGCACTGAAAGTGTCAGACTTCTAATCCTAGATTGCTTTCCTTACCCTAACATGGGGCAATACTCTTTGGAAACCAGATTTTTAAGCTTTCTTTCTGCCCAAGTTCTGCCAGTACAACTCTCTCATAAAATATTGCTCACGATACATATTCATTTACATTTAAGGCAAGAAAACCATTCACTCACCATGATAGATTAGATACAGACATTGCAGCAACTCGTCGAGGAGTCTTCTCTTGATTCCAGAACAGGGAATTAGCAGGTCAAGTCAACAACACCGCTAAAAATGTTAGCTTTGCTTCTGGAATGATGCACAAACCACTTAGTTACTCACAGTTTGAGAGGACCTATAAAGAAAAGAAATAAATGAATATCTCTAGTACCTGGTCTATATGGTTTCTCACAGATTTATTTCATCCAAATCAATAGTTTTGTCATGGTATAAGATACACACAAAAAATATTATTTTTTTCTTAAAATGTAAGACATGTAATAAACCAAAGATAAAATTAAACCAACCATATGATGAGCTGAATGCTTTACTTTTAAAACCATCTGAAAGGTTAATAAAGCGTTCAATCCCCGAAGTAGAGAATTCAGGGAAATGAGAGAATGTGATTTGGAGGAACCAAATATTTTTTCATAAGGTTATACTCTCCAAATCAGTTTTATACACCTGTGATAAAAAGATTAGGACAAAGATCCTGATTAGCCCACAGCAGATAAAAAAGAAAGGAAGGAAGAAAGGAAGGAAGGAAGGAAGGAAGGAAGGAAGGAAGGAAGGAAGGAGAAGAATTCCGTGACACGAGTTACCATCACACCCAAGGCTTTAACAAAAAATTATTCACTAAATAATTTAGTGAGTTAAAGTATTCACTAAATAATAGGAAAAATGATTTATATTGATTAACATGGGGGAGATAAGCCAGGGTGTTATTTATGTAACAAATATGACAAACATCTCCACACATATATTTTGACATCTACTATAGTGTCCTATGATTTTGAATCAAAATCAACCAAAATAATTCCATAGTACTGTTAGCACTTTATTCAGTCAGGTCATTAATCCACTGTTTTTCAATTAAACAAATACCTATTGAGCATGTTTTATGTGAACATACACTATCCTAGCTATAGCTCAGGGATGAATGAATAAGACATTGTTCTTCTCCTCAAATAATGTTTTCTGTAAAATAAGATGATTTCAATAAAATAGGGAAAGTGTTCTAATAAAGGTACATCCAGGGCATGTGGGAGCACAGAAGAGGGGGCTTTCAGCCCAGTCTTAGGGAATTGGAAAGGATTTCCAAAGATGTGTTCCAAATGACTACCATTAGGCTTGGCTACAAGTTTAAGAAAAAGCAACCCTAAATAAAATGGCTTAGAAAAGAGTTTATTTTTCTCTCATACAAATAAATCTTGACCTAAGAAGGCCAAGGCATACATGGCAACTCCATGGACACCAGGCAAGGAGGTGTCTTCCTTCTTGTAGTTCCACCCTTCTCAATCATGTGGTTCCCTTCATGGTCCAAGAGGCTGCTGAGCTCCAGCGAACATGTCTGCATTCCTGCCAGCAGAAAGGAGGAGGAAGAAAAGAAGGATGCTTCCTAACATTTACACATGACATTTCTGCCTACATTTTATTGGCCAGAGTTTAGTCACTTGGCCACTCTTACTCTAAGGACAATTGGAAAATGCAGCCATTATTCGGGGCATCTAGTGTCCTGTCAACCAAAGTGCTTATCAGTAAGGAAGGTGGGGAAGTGGATACTGGCAGAAAAGTAACAGCGTGGCCACCGCGTTTGAGACTCGGTGACCTTGACCCCCAAAGTTTTGTGGCTTTTACTGAGTGCAAAGCGGAAAACATGGGGCAAAGAAGAGATGGAAACAGTCGGTTGTTTACTGATAATTTTACATTTTATATTTATAATTTTAAATATCAAACTTCAGCTTCCTTAAGTCATTCATAAGCAAACAAAATATTTCTCGTGCCCTATTACTCTAAGTATTAATGATACAAAGATTAATAAAATATAGTATTTACAAATAAAGAACCCACCATTTAACATAGAGGCCACCAAATTTTTAAAAAAGGACAAAAATAAAGCACACTCTGAAAATTGTTGTGAGCATACAAGCACATATGAGTGGCTATCAAGGAATAAAGCAAGAACTATGATTTTAATGAATTCTAATTTTACCCGAACCCTGACTGCTGGAATAATAATATTGGCCTGCTGGTGAAGTAAGCAGCTATGAAGTTTCATCCACATCCTAACTGGTCTGTTTACATTCCAAAAGGGGCTGTCTATCCTGTCCTTGGTAAAATTGTTACAGCATATAGACTTACATCTGTAAAGACAAAGGAACTCCAAATTCCGACACCACAACTTAAAAAGTTTCCAAGGTGTATTGCCTGATTTTTTTCAAGGGTTCAGTTATCCAAAAAAAAAATATATATATACACATATACCCACACATATATATACACACACAAATATATATATACACACACATATATATACACACACACATATATGGAATATTGTCTAATGCAATTCATTCTTCTAGATATATTTAATTCCATCTTTAGATAACTGTGTATCTGGATGTTGCTATTTTCATACCTAATTGGAATGCTTTTACTAAATTACATTTTGGAGTTTTGCCAAGTTTGCATCGAGAGACATCATTTAAAAAAAATAACCAACAAGCAAAAACCCAGACTATGAAATCAACTATTAGGCTTAGTGGACAAGTTGCCAACACACAAATGTTGCCTTTATGAGCACTTAAAGGAAAAAATTGTGTTAGGTCTCAACACCTGTAAAACTATTATTCTAAATTTCTAGGTTGCTTTTCTCCTAGGGTCATTACTGCAACTTACTACACTTTTTTCCTTGCATTAACTTATGGGAAGCTCTGAAACAAACCTGTGACATTTCTTTAAGAACTATTCAAGACTTCTGCTAACCTTTTTTTTTTTTTTTGCCAACTTCAATTTTAACCTTTTTAAAATAAACACACAGATATATACAAACATGTGCATACATATATATATATATATTATTTAACGAAAATACACATAAAATCCCCCCAAGATCTTTTTGAAATAAGAAAGTGTAAAACTAAAAACCAGAAGTTGAGAATTGTCTGCTTCTGCAGAATGTAAAAATAATACAAAAACAAACTGGATCTTAAGATCTTAGACAGAGCCATGTGAACCTATTGCTTTTGTAGGTCACAGATGGTCAAATATTGTCAATGTATATGGTACAACTTAATATAACTGAAGAGTTGACCAAGATAGCCTTAATGTTTCCCTCAGTTTGACAAAACTTTAAGGGTGGCTTTCTTCCTGTCTATGGCCTCCTAACTTCCTTTTCCTTACGGTATTTACTTCAGGAAACTTGCAATTGTAAATCCATTCTCTGCCCCTTTGAGATGTAAATCTTGTGTCAACCACCTGTCAGTTTCATAATCCAGTAATGTATTTCTCAAGGACCTGGGAGCCATTCCTTTAAAATGTAGCCATTGAAAAAGATAGCTTTGCTAGCTGCCTCTCCCTGTGGGAGGGTAGAAGTCTAATTTAAATAAGTGCCAATTAGTAAACAAAGATGGCATAATCAAATTGACCAACCATGCCCTCCCGCAATGTCCTCTAGAACTTTTCTGCTAGCTCAATCCAGCACTTAAAAACACTTCTGCCTTTTGTTTTAGTGGAGTTGTGTTCAGTCTCTCTCCTCTATTGCAATAATGTGGAATCCAGTTTTCCTCGCAGCTGTTTAACTCTGTCTGGTGCATTTTTTCTTTGACAGGGTATTGTTTTGAGTCCTTAAAGTTCAGGATAATTTCCTAAGATCCTAGCCATAATGTTTAAAAGTGCAATCTTTGCTCAATGTCCTTTACCTACAATAACTACCAACTTGCAATTTGATAAGCTTATAGGTATATTTCTGAAATGAAATAAATATTAAAGAATTGCATTTTTTCTGATAACACCAAAATAAAAAAAAATTAAAAAGAAAAGAAACCTTACATGTTTATAAGAAGTAAATATTCAAACACACACAAAAAATTTATAGTGACCATTCATAGCAATTATACTAATCACTCTAACAGTCATTTTGGTGTTATGTCATCTTTCCTTTTCTTTTACAACTTATAACTATCTGATTTATTTTGTCAAGGACAGGCACAATGTACCCACCAGGCACTCAAAGCTTACTGAGTTGAAAACAATTCAAAAGCCTGTTATATTTACATGTTTATGATGTGATTTTTTTAAAAAACCCTGTATTGGGCTTGTTATTTTTTTAAATTACATTTAAATGATTTATTGCTTATCAATGTAATCTTTCCAGAGAAAACATCTTTAAAATCTTCACAAAGTTTAAATTTTGTGTTCATTTTGGTGATTCATAATCTTAACACAAATCTCCAACATCATTCTCCACACTTACGTATCAATTCATAGTTTTCAGCCAAAATTCTAACATTGCTAAGAATGAGATCTGCCCCTTTTTCACAAGAGAAAGACTCTATCTTCATGTCAGAGGAAGGTTTTAAAAATATATGGAGTGATTTGACTTCCCCTGAATGCCCAGCTATGATATAAGCTATAAGCATAGACACAATTCTTCTCTTTAGGTCATTCTTTTAGTGTACTATTAAGGAAAATAGCATGTGAATTTAATAAACCCTCTGTCTTTTAACCTATTTATTAAAATGTGAAGAGTCCTTGAATACAACAATGGATTACTGGGATGATACTTTACCAAAATAATTATTTTAATCATTTTATTCATGAATGAGATTTTAGGATTCAAATCCAGCTGAAAAAAAAATACTATGTTCTAATAAATTCGTTTAGTTGTAATTACTTTGCCATTTCACAAATCTTCTGTGAAGTGATTTTATTTAAGGAAAAGACATATTTTTCTCACCTACTCCTATGCATACCTAGATGCTTCTAATATCATTGCCTTGCTGATATTTGATATTGTCAGACTCAGGAAATTCTGCATGTGATTTTGATGGCACGAAAGAGTAGATGGTTTTCATTTCCATTCCTCTAATAACTATTGTGAATAAGTATCTTTATTATAATTGTCTTGGCTGTACCAGTGTTTTTATGTTAAATGCCTCGTAATATCTTTGTCCTGATTTCTTACTGATTCATAAAAGTTCTTTATATATTCTGGAAAAAAAAAAAAAGACCTTAAAATTCCATGAATATCAGTTTAAGTAACCTACCACATAATAAATATAGGTTTTCTATATTTCATATTTAAAACAATAAATCTATAAAAATGGTTCTTGGAAGAAGAACCAAAATGGTTCAAGGTTTTGATCATAAGCACCATAAGCATAAGTGTACACAGTGAATTACATCGCTCTGCCTGCAGAAAATTAGGCTTCAATTCCAAAGGGGATATTAAACATTATAGATAATTTCAAACTGGGATATCCAAGGGTCCATTGGATTTTGTTTTAAGAGATGTACTGTGCATGTAATGAGGTACATATATATTTGAATTGCACTCAGGGCACTACAAGAGATAATGGGCATAAAATGAAGAATAAAATGCAAGTGGTATGAAGAGAAGACTTTTATGGTAAAGATTCAAATAACTGTTAGCAGAACAAATTATCAAAGAAATATTAGACTCTTTTGAGTTTTACAAGGTGGACTCCTTTTGATTTTCACATCAAATCTAAAACCTCTTTCTTGTTTTCTGGTTTCCCCATAAACTTGCCTTATTGATACTTCCCAACCTAGGCTCTCTACTCTGCTTGAGCTTGCTTACTTATAATGCTTATGCCTGAGCTCTGAATATACTATACATTTCTGATTCTTCTCTGTACTGAAGTTTTCTTTCCCCTCTAATCTCACTTATCCAAATTCTTCCAGAATCAATACAAGGTCCATGGATCCTGTGAATTCTTGCCAGATAGTTTCATGCTTCTCTGATCTCTCCTCTTCTGAAGCAATCTACAACTACAATACATTTCACATTAAAATGTGTGCTGCATTTTTCATATGACTTTTGTTTTTTCAAAGGTCAGTAATTGTGTCTTTTATATTTAAACTCCAGAGCATCTAGCTAAGTACCAAGAACTCTCCAGGTGTTAATACACTAAGGGACTCAAAGAGACTCCAGTCCTGCCTTGCAGGAAGGCCAGCTAACCTAGGTCCCACAGCAGATCCTGAAACAACCCTGAGAAGTGGTTCCAGCCCATCTCACCTGCAGCTTGAGACAAGTCTTGCCCACAGAGGCACCTGGAGGGAGACAAGCTGGTCAGTGCTCCTGCAGGCTGACTCTGACCTTGGCCCCCTGTGGGTCTTAAAATAGCACTGCGTTAGGCTCCAGCTCCTCTCAACTGCAATCTGAGAGCAGGCTTCCCTGCTCAGGGACCTGCTGGGAGACACACCTGTCCATGACTCCAGAGACAGACTTGAAGACTTAGTCTCAGCTGGAGATCCTGAAGCAGCCCCATGACTTGGTTCCAATCTCCCTCAGCCACAGACCAGGGCAGTAGGGGCTGTCTAGGGGCCCATACAGTGACCCAGATGGAGCCTTCCCAGGGACATAGAGGATGCCACACTTCTTCCCAGAGACCTGTGAGCCATGTAGCAGCAGTGTAGATGTAGCCTTCCTAGCAACCTAGTGACCTAGCCACACTCATCCACACATGTAGTAACAGTCCACCATCTGTGGACCCTGAAGCAGGTCCTTATCCCAGAACCAGCTCTGTGGACCACGGTCCTGGAGACATCCCAGTCCACCAAGGGACCAGGGGGGATCTTTGCCCACTAGAACCCTTGTACCAGGCCTGTCAACCTTGGACCCTGCTGCATACCCAGAAGCAGTAACATGACCCAGATCCAACCCCATTCCATAATGATCCTGGAGTAATCCCATCAGCCAGAGAACTTAACAAGAGAAGGGAGAATGGAAGAAAACATTTTCCAACAAGATAACTGAAAAGGGGTTAATATCAAAACCATATAAGGAACTCAAACAAACTCAATAGCAAAAGACAAATGATTCCATTAAAAAAAAGGGCAAAGGACCTGAATGGACATTTCTCAAAAGAAAGAAATTCTGTCATTTGTAACAATTTGGATAACCTGAAAGATAGTACACTAAAATCAGCCAGGAACAGAAAGACAAATATTGTATGCTCTCAGTCATATGTGAGATCTACAAAAGCAGAACTCATAGAAGCAGAAAGTAAAATGGTGGTTCCCAGGGGTGGCAGGCTGGAGGCAGTGGGGGAGATTGGGAAGATGTTGAGTGACACAAAATTTCAGTTAGACTGGAGGAATAAGTTCAGGAGATCTACTGTACAACAAACACGGTGACTATAGTTAATAACGACGTATTGCATTCTTGAAAATTGCTAAGAGAGCAGATTTTTTTAATGTTCTCACCATAAAAATACGATACATTAGTGAGGAAATGGACATGTTCATTAGCTTGATTTAGCCATTCCAGTGTATACATATATCAAAACATCATGTTGTATATCATAAATATATACAATTATATTTGCCAATTAAAAAATAAGAAAAAAATTTTAACGTAAAAAATGAACAAAATAAAATGTTAGCAACAATATGACTTGAATGACTCAAAAATAATAATTTAAATAGTGACATTATTATATTCTTACACTTGAATTATGAATTTTTGGAACTCCAGGACTTTGGAAGCCTATAAGTCAATCACTGGGGAAAGATATTATTTTTCCTGTGAAAACTGATTGTCTACATAGTTAAATTATTATTATCATTATTATTTTTGAGATGGAGTCTTACTCTGTCACCCAGGCTGGAGTTGTCCAGGCTGGAGTACAGTGGGGTGATCTCAACTCACTGCAACCTCTTCCTCCTGGGTTCAAGCAATTCACCTGCCTCAACCTCCCCAGTAGCTGGGACTACAGGCATGCGCCACCACGCCCGGCTGATGTTTGTATTTTTTGTAGAGATGGGGTTTTGACATGTTGGCCAGGCTGGTTTCTCAAATTCCTGACCTCAGGTGATCTGCCTTCCTTGGCCTCCCACAGTGCTGGGATTACAGGCGTGAGCCACCACGCCTTGGCCCATAGTTAAACTCTTAATGAGGCACAACATAAACAAGGAAACCAAACTAACAGTTTTACTTTTCCCTTAAGATAAACTTCCTCTAGAGACAAGATTTTAAAAGAGGGGGTTCTGCCTTGAATTTTTATAATTTGTGCTATCTTGTTATTAATTCTTAAAATGAGAAATCTATGCTTATAGAGTAAAATCAAAAGGATATACACTAAAGAATAAACATCTCTCCCTTTTCTGTCCTCTGTACCCTGCTATCAGATTTATAGCTATATCTAATTCGATATCTATCTATTTACTTGGCTTTGATAAAATGGTAGCCTAATATACACAGGTTTACCTACACCTTTATTTTCTATATACATAGTCATGAAATCATGTACATATACAATATTTCCCTATCAATACACATATAGAGATGTCTCCTTCCCATTCAGGATTTTAGAGCATTTCATTGAATGGATTTACCCAAAATCATCAGCCAGTCCCATACTGAAGGAGGTTAAGTTTGTATACAATATTTTGCAATTACATAAGATGCTGCAGTGTATATCCTCATACACGTGCTATAAAATCGGTTTATATTTGTGGATAAATACCTACACATAAAATTTCTGGGTCAATCCTATGCACATTTTAAATTCTAAAACACACTGGTAAGCTCCCTTTCATAGAAGTTGTGCTAATTTACATTCCTACCAGAAATGTATAAATGTAATCTTTCTGACATTACTGCTTCTTGGAGAACCAACATATCCAGTGGATTTTACAAATACACTTCCTGAAATATACCCATCGTCCAAGTCAGAAGTATATTGTTCCACCCATCCAGTTAATCACTAAGCCTGGTTGATTCTACCTCTGAGATATCTTTGGAATACATCCACTTTTCTCCATTCTCACTACCTCTATCCATTGTCTTCTGATGCCTGATTAATAACAATGACATCATAACTAGCCCCCCTTTCCAGTTTAGCTGTCATCTAATACATCATCTGCAATACACTGCAAACTGAGTGCTCTTGGTGGAACAGTCATTTTCTACTAAGAACTGCAGAGTAGAGAGGCAGGGACTACTATGGTATCAGAAACTCCTGGGTGTGATTACCAACTGTGCTTATTGGTAACTGTGAGTTTGGGGAAACTAAGTACATTCCTTGCTTATTTCTTCATCTGTAAAATAGGAATATTAGATGTAGTAATAAGATCATGATAAAAGTTTTATTTGAAAATGCATGAACTAACTTGATATTGCCTACCACAGAGTGAGTTCATACAAGGATAATGACGATGATGATGATGACAATGATGAGGAAGAACAAGGAGACACTGCTGGTGGTAATAGATGTCTTCCCCAACACTCTTTAATTGCTCTATTTTGCTCTCACAGTAAAGTATCAGTTCCCTGAGATGGTTCACAAGACTCGAGGTGATCTGACACCTGCTTTCCTTTCCACCTTCTCTCACTGAGACCCTTACCTCCTTTTCCCCTGCTCCCCAATGCACACTATATTTCAGCTAAGCTGGTTTGCATTTTCCCGAATGCATCTGTGTCTCCACAGCTTACAGGACTTTGATGTGCTATTTTCTCTTTGTCTGCTACACTCATCCCTTTCCTTTCCCCTCTGCTCAGCTAACTTCTAACTCATCATATCTCAACATGGACATCATTTCTTCCAAACTTTCCTAGTCCTCATTATGTGCAACCCCTGTGTTGTTTCACAACATCCTGTTCTTATTCCATGACAATCTTCAGAAAGGGTGGTTTAATGCCTTGGGCTGGTCTGTTTTCCAAATGCATTGTAAATTGCTTGAGGACAGAGAGCAACCTTTAATGACTTTGCAAACCTATGGCCTAGCACAGTGCCTAGGACAGGGAAGGTATTCAATCACCATTTGTTGAAAAAATGATAAACGTTTTAGATTAAGAAATGTTAAATTCTATACAATTTTGAACTAAGAGCCGTCTCTCTTTTCCTTTTAGACTATCAAAACACCATTTCTTTCATTTGGGGCCATATTTATAGGTTCTAGACTCCTAAAATGTCTATACTTTTACAGCTTTTTAAATATTTGCTTGAAATGAATATTAATTATGAAATAATAACTATGAAAACTCTAGAGTAGAAGTCATCCAATTTTTCAAATCTGTTTTACCCCTCAGTTTTATCCAGAATGTAGTTCAGTTGTACAACATGTAAATTCACATCTTTTTGTTTGTATATGCAAAGTGGAGTTAAATAATCCTGACATTCTATTTCCACAATCGTTGCACAAAATTTCTAACAGAACACAGATGTGTGTCTCTCTAGAACAATTGAATGAATAAAGTCAGCATGGATGTATCCCAAATAAATGCTCAAGTAGTTTCCAAGAGGCTTTTATATCCTATTGATACCTATCCTGAAAATACAGTCTTTGCGCAGGTTGAGATATCCCACACATTGAAAATTCAGATCAGCACAGATGGTAACCTAGGAGACAAACTGATGCAAAGCTTTATGTGTCCTCTCACTGCAGTGCAGCTGTCATTTTACTTGTATTAAAGTCATTTCATGGGATGTATTAGTATTCAACTGAGCATGTCAGTAATTAGTCTAAAGCATTTATCACAGCAATGTGGCTATATTTGTGATTAGCCTAAGCACCCCCTTCAGAAATATCCTCATGTTCACATTATAGGAAGTATTTACCATAGCCAGAGAACTAAACAGTTATGAACCTTAGAGCAACTTTTAAACAAATTATTACTTCAAACAAAGATCACCCTAAAACAGTCTGAGATATTTTCTCCAGAATAATTAACTATACCAGATATTGCTATAATTTTCTGAGAAAAAAATCATTTCATTCATATATGAACTGTAAAGACAACTTTTGTCCCTATGCGTTAATCTCATTTTCTCCTGAATTTTAATGTGATTGTAAGCTTCTTTGATGCCTCTATCTTTCATGTCTGCCTCTTTCTGGTTCTTTCTCCTCTGTTTCTGATTCTATACAATATTTCCTTGCCTCAGCTGTGACTTCAAACTATTCCTTTGTCTCATTTCTTCCCTGTATTCACAAAGGCCACCAAATATTACCCTATACCCACAGCCTTCCCCTTTTCACATTCACTCTTGTCTTCTGAGCTTCACCCTAAAATTCTCATCACCAGTCAACTTGTGTATTGACTTAACTACTGATTCCAATAGGCTTCTGTCAGACTCCACTCCATCTACTTGTTCCTGAGTTCTGCTTTGCATTTTCCTGAGTGCACCTGCGCCTCTTTAGCTCATAGGATGTTGATGTGTTATTCCCTTTGCCTGCTACACCCATCCCTTTCCCTTCCCTCTCTCTTTGGGTAACTTGTAACCCTTGACTTCCAGGGTGCTGAAACATCCAAGCTCTCCTATCATTCACTGTTCTTCATTGATCTATCATCATTTCTCCATATGGTAATACTGTTCCAAGTTCTATCTAATGTGATTTTCTCAGGAGATATTTTTTCAAATTTTTAATCTATGGAGTTGATATTTTTCTTTGATTTCAAGAATAATTTTCCCTAATTTTTTATTAAATGTTTGCCCGAGGTTGTTTTTGTTTCTGTTTTGTTTTGTTTACTGCTCCATTGCATATCTTGAAGTCACTTTCTCCTCTTTATTCTGATTGCCATCCCCCAAGTTCAAGTCTAATTATCTTTTGTCTTGACTGGTTTATTTTTTTCAGATTTTTTAAAGCATCTGAATAATATTTTAAAATCTTAAGGATGGACAAACATCCTAATTTTTTAAAAAAGTTAAATTCTTTGGGCAGTTTAAAGTCTTCAGTGTTTAATGGGGAACAAATACTACTATGATTTTTTGATCATCCAAAAAACCTAACGATCAAAAAATCCTCCTAATTTTTTTAAAAAGTTACATTCTTGAAATTAAAAAATCTGCAGTGTTTGATGGGGAACATATCATCGGCAAATACTTGAATCCTCTCCACTGATCACTGGTGTTCCTGGTACACAGTTTGCACATCACTGGCTGGAAATTATTGCATTGGCCTTCAAACTTGTCTCTAACCCTCCAATCCATATTGCAATGTAATTTTATTAAGGGAAAGCACTTACATATGTAAATTTCTTATTACAACCTAACTATTACACTTGGGATCCTCTTCAGTGCGGCCTTTGCTATATCTTCTGGCTTGTCTTCCCTCCGATTACTGCTGCTCAGTATGTTTCTTTCCAGTCTCTGGTGAAGACCTAGCACAGCGTTCTTCACTTGGAACTAGCCAAAAATTAAACAGAATTCTCAGTTTGAAACTCGTGTTTTTCAGGTGTACTTTATTGTACTCAAGGGTAGCACTAATCATTTTTTAAAAGTACAATATCTCAAAACCAGCTGTTTTTATATATTTATCAATGTTTTTTATAATGTTTTTAGAATCTACAATAAATTTTGATGAGTCATTAAAGATTCAATCCCATGTGGATTGCCCAATAAAAAAGATTGCCAAAAAACAGTTTAATTTAAAAACAAAAAGCAGCAGATTAAATTTTTTAAAGTAAATGTTTCAAATGAGAAAATGTCTTAGGCACATTTAATGAATCTTTCTGTATTCTCAGAACATAAGCATGTTAATTTTATGAATTAACGTGGGAGAAATCAAGGAAAACCAGTTTTTGAACACAATGTACTTAGGAATGTAATATATAAATAGGTAGGGGTGTGTGCATGTGTGTTTGTGTGTGCGTTCTGAAGACTTTTCAGACATTGCTTCAATGTCCTTCATAGTACAGCCCAAGTCACCTTGTTGATATTCATCCTAAACTATCCCACCCCTCCTGCCCCCTAAACCTGGCAACTTGTACCTGGTTTCTCTCCAAATAAACTAAATGCATCCATGACCTTATGTTTTACAATGAACAAACTGATTATTATGTTCCCATTTCGAGGAATGTCCTTTCTCTTCTTTTTTTTTTTTTTTTTTTTTTGAGACGGAGTCTCGCTCTGTCGCCCAGGCTGGAGTGCAGTGGCCGGATCTCAGCTCACTGCAAGCTCTGCCTCCCGGGTTTACGCCATTCTCCTGCCTCAGCCTCCCGAGTAGCTGGGACTACAGGCACACGCCACCTCGCTCAGCTAGTTTTTTGTATTTTTTAGTAGAGACGGGGTTTCACCGTGTTAGCCAGGATGGTCTCGATCTGCTGACCTCGTGATCCGCCCGTCTCGGCCTCCCAAAGTGTGTCCTTTCCCTTCTTGAACAGAAATATTAGTCTTGCAAAATCTAGCTCAAAAATCAATACCCACTTTAACTCAAAACTTGGAAAAATTCAATTCCCTTCATATATGTACTCTTCACATTTTATACATTTTGTACATATTGATATAGCAAGGTTTATCAGAAAACTCATGTTATGGTTTACCTATCTGTGAAAGGTGAACACTAAATGTTAATAATATGATATTATTTACCTACTTAAGAAATATTTATTACTTAAGAAACACTGAATTTGAAGTTTCTAGCCATGGGGATCAGAGAGCACCCTTTTGTCATAACAAATGACAGCGATGAAAGAGGAGATATAGTAATAGTCACATAAAATATAATTCATAATTTATAGATATTTTAGAAAAAGTGCAAAAGCAAAATAAACCCAATAACTATTTATTTTCTTATTTGATCTGGGTTCTACTATTTCCTCAAGAACAATAATAATATCTTAATTTTTTTCCTAGTCCCTGTACAACATAGTATCGTTTATTGCCTACAATCAACAAAAGATAAATATCTGTTAAGTCAATTTTAGTTGAATGGCTATGTTATAAAGGTCATATAAGTTATTGATATTTCCTTTGTTTGACAGTGAAGGCATCTGCATCTACTGTTTGACTCATACTCAAACAACAGATAGTAGAAAACTAATGCCTACTTCTAAGAGGGTAAGAGCTTCTCTGGTGATAACCACTACTCAGCCCCCAGGCACAGGCAGTATTTATTTATTAGGGCATATTGCAATCCTGAAGTGAGGCATTTTTCACAAATACGGATCACAAAAGAAATCCGCATGTCACTCTTTGCTTAGGAAAATGTTTTCCTCTTTAGGGAATTATTGGAAAATGCACAACATGATCAAAATCAATTTGCTTCTCTTAAGTCCTTTCATTGAGCCTGGAGAAGAATTGACTATTCTCTAAAAGCCTTTCACTCCACAGGCACGGGCATGCTTCATTAAAACCGAACACCAAAGCCTTCCTTTTTTTTTTTTTTTTGAGACGGAGTCTCGCTCTGTCGCCCAGGCTGGAGCTCTGTCGCCCAGGCTGGAGTGTAGTGGTGCGATCTCCGTTCACTGCAAGCTCCGCCTCCCGGATTCACGCCATTCTCCTGCCTCAGCCTCCCCAGTAGCTGGCACTACAGGCGCCCGCCACCACGCCCGGCTAATTTTGTTTTTGTATTTTTAGTAGAGACGGGGTTTCACCGTGTTCGCCAGGATGGTCTCCATCTCCTGACCTCGTAATGGGCCTGCCTCGGCCTCCCAAAGTGATAGGATTACAGGCGTGAGTCACCACGCCCAGCCAGAGCTTCCATTTTTTGGAACTCAGCAGAAAGGGCCTCTAAACCTCAGAGAGTACCACTGAAGATTCAGTGAAGCCACAGCATCCTTGGAGGGATGATGTCGCCACTGGCAAAATGAATTAGGGATGGAAAAATAATTCAGATATTCATGCTGATGTGAAAAAAAAAAAAAGAAATTTTCTTAGCTTGTCATCCAAACTAGGTTTCTTCATAGCAACTTTATTAACCATTTGTTTTATTAAATGAAATTTACCCAAACCTCAGTCACAATTCTTTATGTTCTAAGATTCTACACCCCTAAAAAATGGACCACTGGAAACTATGACTCCTTGAAAAATGACTGAATGCCTCCTTTTTCAACCAAGTTTTAGATTTAAGAACCACGTAATAGACAATTTACCCTTCCACATTTCCTTAATAGTCCTGGGTGTTCTACACAAGTAGAAAGGTTTTAGTTTACTATCGCCTCTACAACTTTCACTTAAAAGTTACGCGAGCCTATCTTTGGATGCATAATATCCTAGCTCTTTTTTATTATCTTCTGATAACACTTATTTATAAAAAGCCAAATTATATCAAGAGAATTGATATTACTGAACATTTGCTACCTTTATCAATAGTTTTCTGCAATTCACTGGGAAAAAAACAAACAAACAAAGAAAAAAACTGCTGCAACCCCATTACCAAGAAGTTGCCTCCTCTATGATCTTCATTCCAGTGATTCTATCTATCTTACATAGTTTTCAGGTCTCTTGTACTAGTCCAGAATTTCAGCTGAAAGTCAACTTTTTACCGAATGATCAAATTCTTTCATCTCCTTCAGATCTTCAAAGAATTATAGTGCCATCAGCAGGTAATCCATGGTTTCGATTTTTCTGATTGCCCACCACATGAGATAGGTCTCTAGCTTCTGAAACATACCATGTTATGCTTCAGTGACACAGGGAAGCTTTCAAAAAGCCAATAATCATAATATATTTTAAAATTGTCTTACATGTGGAAAATACAAGCATTATGGAGAGAGCCATGTGCATGATCAAACGTATGTTTTATGTGTTAATCTTTCTCTGTATATTTTATGCACCAATGTTTCTTTTAATACATGGGATTTTCTAGACCTCTTGTACTCACCAACTTTCTTCACAGGCTTTTCTACTTCCTTAGAAGACATTGGCATGATTCTATACGGAGGTACTCTATATCCTCCTACATGGACTCACCTACGACTTAAACATTTCCATTCTTGCACTTATAAAAATGTTGTGGTAGAATTTTCTATTTGGATACTAAAATTTTTGTGAAAATTCTAACAAAATGTGACAGTAAATATTTGGATAGCAAATGCTATCTTTATTGCAGGAATATATGTGTTTAATTGTCTCAAATCTAGAATCTTAGAGAGAGAAGCTTTGTCCAACGCATCCCTCCTAGCTCTAGCCAGCATTAATTCTTGTCAATTAGGAGTCCCTGTTAGAGTTTCTGCATATTTCTTATGTTATTCATTCACTTATCTAACATTTATTGGGCACCTCCTATGTGTCAGGCACTTTTCTAAGGACATAAGAAATAATAAAATAGGCTCCCTGCTCTCAAGGATCTTGCAGCATAAGAAAAGTAGACAAACATAAATACAGAAACGCAGTAACCAGTTATAGAAACTATGGCAAATGTTCTTTTAAGTACAATTAGACAAAAGGAAGCACAGCTGTTTCCTCACAAGGAGGGTGATCCCAGGAAGGGGTTCACTGAGAAGGTGACACTTGACACAACCTTTGAGAGATGATCTGTCAGGTGCAGATAGTGTAGCATTTGTCAAGACACAAAAGAATTGTGAAAGGCACGTAAGAGAAAGCATACTGGATTTTAGAATAAAGGATGCATGTGAGGGGTATATGGTAAGATGTAAGGCTGGAAAGGAATACAAGAGCGTTACATATCATATACAAAATTTCACTTTTCATGCATCAGCTGGCTAAATTCTTCCTGTCCACTGTTTCTACTGGGAGAAAGGCCAGAATCCTACATAATTCCCTCTTCACTCAAGTAGAAGTTTAAAAAAATTGGCCGGGTGCAGTGGCTCATGCCTGTAATCCCAGCCCTTTGGGAGGCTGAGGCGGGCGGATCACGAGGTCAGGAGATCAAGACCATCCTGGCTAACACGGTGAAACCCCATCTCTACTAAAAATACAAAAAA
>NW_012113253.1:1508479-1568343 GCF_000951035.1 Colobus angolensis palliatus
AAAAAAAAAAAAAAAAAAAAAAAAAAAAAAAAAAGGTGGCTAGCTATCTTTGTACCGTGATCCCTGTGGAGGGATTAGGAGAGAAACTGTAGCTCATGGGAAGCAGATATCTGCTATAAGCAGCTGAGGACTCAACATCTCCACCCCAACCCAATCCTGAGCTATTAACCTCCTAAAACCAGGGAACCCCAGCCATTTTGACATTTCTATGCACTCTAAAAGTCATCTGGTGCTGTGGAACACAGGAAATGTGAGAAATCTCCAGTGGTTTGTAGCTCTTTAATAATGGAACACATTCACTTTATATTATTTAAGTTAGTTTCCGAACTACCAGTCATCTGGCTTACAAATATTCTCAGGAATTTATTAGGTAAGAAAGTAAAGGAAGGCCCATACTCAGAAATTTGTATTTTGCAATAAACACCAGTAATTTGCTGTGTCTAACTTAGCTAAACTACCTAAGACTTCTATATATCAGTTCCCTCCCTTCTTCATGATGTTGTTTTAAAAATTAACTTAACACATGCAAAACACTGAAGCACTACCTGTGATATACAAAGCGCTAAATACATATTAGATGCTTTCATTATAAGTAGTAGCTTTCCTAGTGTCCATTCTTGCAGCAAGAGTTTGAATTTCCATTTGAGGATATACCCTCTTAACTTTCATGTGGCTTGGATACAGGCCAAGCAACATATTACAATTTATTAGCAATGGCAATTCCTTTGGGGTACGTACATGGGCCAGTTGCAATGAGATAATTATGAATCTCTTCATGGGAAGGTTGGAGTTTCCTGTTTCTTTCTTGCTATATGTTAAAGTTGAGAGGTTATGCAGCTGCAGTGGCAGCCACGACCTTGTTATCACACTGGACCTGAGACTGAAACCAACACAATAGAAAGAAGAACTGAAATACGAAGAGAAACAAATTCCCGTTGACATCATTCAACTCAGATCCATTCTCTGGAATATTCAGTTGCCATTAGTTCCATTTTGCTTAAGCAATCTGAGTGTGGTCCTCTGTTGTTTGTAAATGATGAAGTATTATATAATAAAGACATTATCCCAGAGGCTGTGAAGAGCCATGGAAGGATTTTGAGTAGGGAAGAAACTTGATCAGGTTTAGATTTTTAAAACACACCATTCCAGTGGCATTGGGAAGAACTGGCTGAGTCTGACAGAAGGCAGGAGGACAAACTGGGAGATTATAAAAATCCATGTAAGAAATGGTAAAGACCTGAAAGACGGTAGCTGGGGGTGAGAATGGAGTGATGGAGGAGGAGGGACAGAAAGATAGTCAGGGACTGACTGGATTTGCAGAGTGAAGAAAAGCAAGGAGTCTAAGACGACTCCCAGGGTATACAACTTCCAGTAGAGGCAAGGGCAGCTGTCTAGTTTCAGAGATTTGATGTGAAGTGAGGAAGCTGGTAGATTTAGAGTAGACTCTTTTCAAGAACATGGTTTTAAGGGAAGGTGAGGGACTGCAGCAGCAGTTTGTCTGTAAATGTTTAACCAGTGCTGGAAAGTGGAGGGGAATTTGATTCATTGAATTCCCTCATATAAAAAACCCCACTATAGTGAGGACAATTTCAATCTACCAGTGTGACACTGAAAGCAATGTTGGGAAGAGATGCTCACAATGGACTCTCAGATTCAAACTGGTATGGGCTGCACACAGATGAACTATGAAAAAACAACCCAGAGGCGAGATACAGGATATGGGAAAGAGCCAGTAGACAGGGAAAAGCTAACAAAATATATAAAAAAATGAAGAGAGGCCGGTTGTGGTGGCTCATGCCTATAATCCTAGCACTTTTGGAGGTCGAGGCAAGTGGATCACTTGAGGTCAGGAGTTCAAAACCAGCCTGGCGAACATGGTGAAATCCCGTCTCTACTAAAAATACAAAAAAAAAAAAAAAAAATTTAAATCAGCTGGGCATGGTGGTATGTATCTGTAATCCTAGCTACTCTGGAGGCTGAGGCAGAAGGATTACTTGAGCCCAGGAGTTCAAGGATGCAATGAGCTATAATGGAGCCACTAAATTCCAGCCTGGTAACACAGCAAGACCCTGTATCTAAAAAAAAAAAAAAAAAAGAGGTGGGGGATACAGATGGAAGGATGGTCCTAGGGCAGAAAAAGAGGAGAAAACCTCCTCTGAGGCTTGACAAAAGGAGGTGATCTTGGATGCAGATAGAGAAACACTTTTTAAATACAGAAATGGGAAAATGGGTACTTATGACTAAGCAAATGTATGGCCTCTAATTCCTTTAGAGGAGAGATCTTTTGGTTGGCAGTCAGGACGATAGAAGAACAGAGCTTTCAGAGGATAGAAGAACTTGTGTGGGAAGCAGTAGCAGATGGTGAACAGGACAGAACACTAAATATATATATGGTGTATGTGTGTGTACAGACACATTCACAGATATTTGATATTCCTGTATTCCCCAACTGAAGTCCCTCGAGAAATGTGAGACTATATTATTTATCTTTGCTTCATTAACATATATTCTATCACATTTAGTTGTCTTTTAATAATACTGTTTGTTAGAAAGTGTGTGTGTGTGTGTATATATATATATATATATGTAGAGTGACTAATTGAATAAATGAGGAAATCAATATGTAACTATTTCTAAAAGGATGCACTATTTTAAATATTTTCCTTTTTGTCTTAATCTTATTTAAGTCTCATTAACCTGAATTTGTATATCATATTTATACATAGCATTTACTGTTGTTTTAGATATATGAGCACATTTATTTGGAAAACAGTAGCCTTATTCCCAAGATATAAAATTAAGTAAGGTGAAGGCTATAAATACAGAGATGACAGAGAAAAAATATTGGAATGTCTTCACATTTTTACATAATAAGTAAAATGAAACTTTTAGTAGCAGCAGTTGAAATATGTTGACTTCTTTTAAGGCAGACAAGATGTTCAAGCTTGGGCTTATCACTTAGTATCTTCATGTACTGTGTTTATATTTGCCTAGTCTACATTATGAATAATGCAAGTTTACCCAATGTATCTTTGAGATTATACTAAGATTTGCTATAAACTTTTTGCAAATATCAGTAAATGTTGAATAATACAGAGGCTTTAAGAAAAATTGTTTGAGATTCCTAAAATTATAGTCGATAGTATAAATGTAAATCATTGTTTCCTGCTCTGTTCCTTGGTGGTTTATATTCCTTATTCATTCCTTCATTCAATACAAATTTGAATGTCTATATATGAGAGGAACTGTTCTAAGTGCCATGAATATAGCACAAAACCAGGAAAAAGCTGTTTCACCACAATTGTCACAAAAAGCTGTTGTGATTTATATCCTAGGGGAGGAAAAAGATAATAACAACTAAATGACAGGGATATATAATATCAAGAAATCATAATGCTATGAAGAAAAACACAGCAAGTATGTAAGGAGCTAGTGGATTATAGGGGCTACTATTTTAGATGTGGTGATTGGGAAAGGCCTATCTAGGAAAATTATACGCAGGCAGAAAATACGAAAGGGGACAATTTAAACTTTCTTCTGAAGTACTTAATGGATTTTGAATGATTCTTAAAGGTTGCATTGAAAATAAGATAGGGTATTCAGCAGCTCAGGTAGAACTTCTAAAGCATATAATTACACATACCTTTGCTTTTTTAATGGACTAAAGTAAAGATAATTTAAGTGCTTCCTGGTGACTTAGGGTGGCAGGTCATTATTATGATCCATTCAAGTCAGAAGGTTTTTTTTTTTTTTCTTTTCCCTCATAACTGCTCCAATCACATCCTATCAGTTGACTGTTGCTAATCACTGTAGTATGAAAACCAGAGTTATGGTTATAAGGATTCAGGGTAAACAGTTACAATTTCTGAATGATGGTTTTACAGCTTGCCTACAGAAGAGCTTTAGGCTGGAAGCTTGTAACAATTCTTTCATTAGCTAATAAAATTGTGTTCCATAAAGTGACTTTGGGAAAAGAATTACAAAAATTCAAAAAAGTTTACATATCAGATCATAAAAGCTAATATTTATTGATTCACATTTGTATACAATAATATTTATAGTGCTTACTACAGTTTAGACTTTGTTCTAAGTACTTTATCTCATTTAATCCTTCAAAAGCTAAGCTCTCTGCCATAGTTTTATTATCTGTAAAATGGAGAAAGCAATAGTACCTTCTTCAGAGTTTTACTAACGAATTTATGATCTACAAAATATCCCATTTAGCATAGAAGAAGTATTTTTTTTTATCAAAGGAAGAAAGAATAATGAATAAAGGCCCTGACACAAAAATGGATTTGTCATGTTTTAGGTACAGCTAAAGGGCCAGTATGACTTATTAAATATGTGTATCTCAACAGCAGCGCATGCTAGTCTCTATAATGATTATTGATTATCTATTTTATCTGTGATTTTGTTATATTTATCAATATTTATGGCTGAATAGATGCAATTAGGGAACGATCCCCAAAGAGCCGTATTTCAAATAAATTTCCCAGTGTGGACATAAAAGTATGTAAGTATGTTCTTAAAGGGAAACATGAAATGCAAAATGCAAATTTCCCTTTAAGAAAAGAAGCAGCTTTAAACTAAGAGAAAATTGGGGTAAAACATTTCTGTTCATATATGTAATATGTGTAAATTCCTTCTTTTGTTGAGAGGAGCTTGAAGAGACAGACAGTATTCGCAGTCCTATTTGTGAAATAATCAGATAGGGACCAGAGACTAAATTAAAGAGAGAGAGAGTGAGTGAGTGAGAGAGTTACAGAGAGAGAGAGAAATTCTTGGTATAAATACCAAGAATCACAAAATATGTTTTAAAGAATTACAAGTTATAAGGCACGGATGGTTTAGGATATGTCAAACGATAAAATTACAACAAATTTAGTGATAGATATAATTGGCTTTTATTTGAGACTCATGAATCAATAGCCTCCATTTTATAACAAAGAATGAGAGCTCCCACTGGGCTATAGCAGAACATTGGTTTTTTTAAAAAGTGGGAAGAAGGAAACAGAACAATGTGAAAAGTTGATTGGTTAACACTGGGTTACTTTTTTTTTTTTTTTTTTTTTGAGATAGAGTCTTGCTCTGTCACCCAGGGTAGAGTGCAGTGGTATGATCTTGGCTCACTGCAACCTCCAACTCCCAGGTTGAAGTGATTCTCTTGCCTCAGCTTCCCAAGTAGCTGGGATTATAGGTGTGGGCCACCACACCCAGCTAATTTTTATATTTTTCCTAGAGACTAGGTTTCACCATGTTGAACAGGCTGGTCTCAAACCTCTGACCTCAGGTGATCCCCTGACCCTGGTCTCCCAAAGTGCTGGGATTACAGGTATAAGCCACCATGCCTGGCCCTAGATTACATTTTTTTGGTAAGGGCTAAAGCAGACTGGACTTCCTTATGAAGCTGATTCAGGTAGAATAGAATCTCCTATTTTGAGGAAAAACTGGTCTGCTTGGGACTCCATATGCTCCTTTAGTTTCAGTTTGATTATTTGGCATTTAGCATGAGTGACTCCATTTTGGTTTGGTCTGGTTTGTTGGGGCCCAGAACAGGAGCTCAGTCCAAAACAATGGCCTCCTATAATTTTGTTTACAGATAAAATAGAAGTTCACGAATTATACTTGTAAATAACTTCAGATATAACCAGAACAGTGAATGCTCTGAGTTTTCCCACAAAAGAGTTCAGTATTTATTCTCCTAAACCTATAAAGAGCCACATTAACTTTTAGTGTTTTAAACAGCTATTATAATTCTTTATTATGTATAATTTTAACTATTGAAATAAAAATTATCCTGATAGTGCTTATAACCAGACAAGATATGGAGTTCTGTTTATACATCAACACAAGAGAAAGGTGATTTCCAATAGAGATTTTATACTTCCACTTTCTTTTTATTTATATCATGAAGGAAAAGACATGACCTGAAGAACATTTATGTTTGAAACTCTGAGATACTTAAGACTACATATAACACATTCTGACAATATTTAAGTATTTTGTAAACCCAGATCAACAGCCATCTGAGAAGTTGTTTAATAATGAGAGTTTCCTATGGGGACAACATAAAATTGATGGCTTAGAAACTTGGGTTCTACCCCAGGATGGTGTCAGTAAGTTGTGTGATCCTTGACTGGCCATTTGAAGAATCTCAAATTTATTCTCTATTTGTGAAACAAGGAAGTTGAATTAGATCATCAGCCTAATGTGACACAGTAAATGAAATATCTCATAAAATGTCAAGCATTTACAGGCTTTCCTTCCTTCTCTCTCTATTTCTTAGTTTATGCTAGTGTCACATTTTCTATAAGCTCTTACTTCCAATTTTTAATTTTAGTCAATAAGCCCATACCATCTGCAGTACCTATCTAGGCCACAGAATTATTATTTCATAATAATAATTACTTCCAAATTGTTCTGACTCATTAGATATGCCATATGATGGAGATATTTAAGCCTTAAAAAGCACAATTAAAATCTCATCTGTAAACGAGAATATTTATGAATTATCTTTGTATTTCTATGCTAATCATGAATTAAAATATTTTAAGTCATGCTTTGTAATTCATGGATATTCCCAATTAGAAAACTGACTAAGCATAGCTGCTTGATGTTACATTTATATCTGCAAAACATAACCACAGTTTTTATACTAAGGGCTTATAATATCCTATCATAATAGTATACACATTTGCCTAACAAAGTTTGAATTAGCTCAGTATCTAAATGACTCTAGGTAATGCCATAAGTCATGGGTTTATGTCAACATTTTCAGGTTATTAAAGAGCCATTATGATCCAGTGTTTATGACATTACGTACCGGGAAGTTTTGTCAATCTGCCACAGGGCCCAATATTCTCCTGTTCTGCACTGACAATGTATACTTTGCCTTACCTGGAGAAACTGTGATCCTTTTATCTCATTTTGGCTAGCCCCCGCAACCACTGCATTCTTCCCAGTGGGCCTCAGGAAAATGAGATTAACATTAAAATTAGCATTTTTATTTCTATGATGATGATGATGATGATGAAGAAATAGAGTCTCACTCTGTCACCCAGGTTGGAATGCAGTGGCATGATCTTAGCTCACTGCAACCTCCACCTCTTGGGTTCAGGCAATTCTCCTGCCTCAGCCTCCCAAGTAGCTGGGATTATGGGCACCCACCACGACGTCTGGCTAATTTTTTTTTTTTTTTTTTTGGTAGAGACAGGGTTTTGCCATGTTGGCCAGGCTGGCTTCAAACTCCTGATCTCAGGTGATCTGCCCACCTTGGCCTCCCAAAGTGCTGGGATCACAGGCATGAGCCACCATGCCCGGCCTTAAAATCAGCCTTTGTATTTATACTCATGTGTCTACATTATCTGAATTAAAAAATCATCACTCTTTTATAAGAAAAAAATAAAAACAAAACCCTGAACATAGTTTTAACTATTGACCCAGAGAATTATAACTTAGATTAGGAATAAAATAATCTGGAAATCACTTAGTTCAAATCAAATTTTTTCTGATTTTTCTTCAGTGAACAGTGTACTGTAGTAATTATAATCAAGCAGATAGAATGGGCTGAAAGAGGGATAAAAGAAGGAAAGATTCAGGATGTCATGTCCTTCCATGGAGAAACGTCTGAATAAAACTCAGTATTTAATTCTGGATAGCCAGAAGGTCAGTGTGAGTACACTATTAATTGTAAGCATTCATTCAAATATTTTTGAGCATTTACTCCATATCACTGTTCAGCTCGAGATATCCAGAAACCAAAAATAGAATTTGATTTCAAGAAACTCAAGGGGCAAGGTGAGTGGCGGACCTGTAAATCAACAATTAAAATAAAGTGTATACTTGGGGGTTAGAAGAGGAAAGTGGAGGATAGAAAGCCATCAAACAGAAAATATACTTGAGGGTTAGAAGAGGAAAGTGGAGGATAGAAAGCCATCAAACAGAAAAAGGGAAGCTAGGCAAGCTTCCTAAAGAAGGTAATTACGCGAGAGTTTGAAAATTTGAGGCACCGTAGATGAGGGAGAAAGTAAGAGTGTTTCAGCAGATGAAACAACATATGGAAAGAACAGAGACAGAGAGAGAGAGAGAGAGAGAATGGCATAGTTTGTGAAGTGATTAGGAACAGGATGGTTAAAGGAGTAAGGATGTGTGTGTGTGCATTTCTGTGTGTGTGTGTGTGTGAATGTGTGTAACTGTATGTGAAGGGTAGAGCATCAGAAGAAGCAGGGAAGGTAACAGGATGTTTCAAGAAAGGTGCTGAGATGGCAGCCAAGGAGTTTGCATCTGTTATTGAAGTCAATGCAGAACCACTGAAGGATTTACTAGCAGTAGTAGGATGGTGTGAGATGATATGATCAAATATGCATTTTTCTGACTTCAGTATGGAGTAAAAGCTGGAGGACGGAAAGAGTGGAATATCAGGAAATAGTTTTACAGTTTCTGCAGTAGGCCCATCAAAAATAAAAATAGCTGAAATCAAGAATGGCAGCAGAAGGGGAAGCATGCAATAAATTCCCGAGGTTTTTGGAGGGCAGTTTAGATAAGAGATGATGAGTTATTTTGTTAGCGGTTGCCCCAGGGACTACAATCAACATCTAACTTTATAACGATCTAATTCAAGTTAAATCAACTTAATTTAAATAGTATCCAAATTTCACAGCTAACGTCATACTTAATGGTAAAAGACTAAAAGCTTTCCCCTAAGATCAGGAGTGAGAAAGTATGGCCATTTTCACCACCTCTATTCTGGAGGCTGTAGTCAGAGGAAGTAAGCAAAAATGAAATAAATGGCATCAAGATTACAGAGGAAAAAGTAAAATACTTGCAGATATCCTAAGGATTCCACAAACAAAGAAATAACTATTAGAGTTAATAATGAGTTCAGCAAAGTTGCAGGACACAAGATCAATTTACAAAGTTCAGTTGTATTTCTATACACTACCAATGAACAAACTGTAAATTAAATTCTAATAAAACCAACTTCATTTAAAATAGTAATCAAGTATTAAAAAATACTTAGGAACACATTTAACAAAAAAAAAACAAGATTTGTACACTGAAAACTATAAAACATTGTTGAAAGAAATTAAAGAAGACCTAAACAAGTGGAGACAATGTTTATGTTCATGGTCTAGAAGAATTAAGGTTGTGAAGATGGTAATCCCCTCAAATTAATCTACAGGTTCAATACAATTCCTCCACAAATTTCAACTGCCTTTTATCTTTTTTACAGAAATAGACAAGTTTATCTATAAGATCATATGAAAATCCAAGGGACCTAGCAAAGTCAAAACAATCTTGAAAAAGAACAAAGTTGGAAGGACTTAATCTTACTGATTTCAAAATTTACTACAAAGTTACAATAATAAAAACAGTGTGGTATTGGCATAGGATAAGCATAAAGGTCAATAAACTATAATTGAGAGTCCAGAAACAAGCACATATATCCATGGTCAATTGAATTTCAACAAGAGTGCCAAAAAGAACAGTCATTTCAACAAATGCTGAAACAATCATTATCTACATGCAAAAAGAAGCGGATTGGACCTCTACTTCACCATACACAAATATTAATTTAATAATAGATCACAAATATAAGTGTAAGAACTAAAACTATGACAACCTTAGAAGAAAGCATAGGTATAATTTTCCATGACATTGAATTAGAGAAATATTTTTTGATAAGACAACTAAAGCACAGCCAACTAAAACCAGAAAAAGGTAAGCTGGAGTTCAAAACTAAAAACTTGTACATGTTAAAGGATACTATAAAGAAAGTAAAAATGCAACCCACACAATAGAAGAAAATATTTCCAAAGTGTATCTCTTTTAAGAATCTAATATCTACAATATATGAAAAATTACTACAACTCAGCAATAAAAAGATAAATAACTCAAAATTAGGCAGCTCCAAACTAAAATGTTGACTAGAAGGTCAAGAAACTTGAACCCCCATGTATTGCTGAGAATGTAAAATGGTTCATAGTTGCTGTGAAAATCTTTGGCAGTTCCTCAGAAACTCAAACATAGAGTTATCATATTTTCCAGTAATCCCACTCCTAGGTATCCATACAAGAGTATTAATGTTCACACAAAAACTTATACATGAATGTTGATAGAAGTGTTATTTGCAATAGCCTAAAAGTGGAAGCATTCCAGTTTATCAACTGATAAACAAAATGTAGTATATGCACACAATGGAATATTATTCAATCATAAAACAGAATGAAGAGATGATACATATTACAACATGAATGAACCTTGAGAACATCATGTAAAGCAAAAGAAGTCACACAAAAAAGGGCACAGATTGTATGATTTCACTTATATGAAATGTCCATTATAGGACAAATCCATAGAGATAGGATAAGCAAATCCATACAGACAGAAAGTAGAATATGGTGTCCAGATGCTACAGAAGAAGGAAGTAAGAAATGACTACTAATGGGTACAGTTTCTTTTTAAGGTGATGGAAATATTCTAGAATTAGATAGCAGTGATGGTTACAGAGCTTTCTGAATACACTAGAAATCATTAAGTTGTACACTTTATAAGGGTGAATTTTATGGTATGTGTACTATATTTCAATTATTTTAAAAACAATTAATGTATCGCCAAAGGAAATACAAACTCTCAGATACACATGGTAGGACTGGGTCTCTGATATAAGGTGCAACTCTCCAAAACCTAGCTTTATCTTTCTTAGTTTCTCCTATAATCAGCCCCTGTTTTTTCTAACAAATGTATGCAGTTTCCTACCAATAAGTTACTTGGGCATTGGCAAAAATCAAATTTCTAAGCATTGATAATTTGTAATAAGCATTTTAAGTTTCTTAAATATACAACACAAGATCCTAAGTGTCCATAACATTTAAGATAGTGGATATCCAACTGGAAGATTCAACTGGAAGAAGAAATATGGCAAAGGCAGATTATTAAAACACAGCTTCTTATGCACAGCTCTAATTTTAAAGCTCATGATTTACCATGTGAGCATCCTAAATTTTTCGTTGACCCTCTCTCATATTTGCCTCCCAATTCCTTAACACATGACGTGATTTCATAAATTCTCAAATCCAAAAAAAATTATCACTTATTTTATGAAAATAAGAAACTAGTATCCTGGGGATGGGGAGGAAGAAGGGTATACACACACACACACACACACACACACACACAAACAATATGTTCTTTCTAAGAAATAAATATAACAAAGAATACCAAAAGAATTATCTTTTTTTTTTTTTTTTTTTTGAGACAGAGTCTCACTGTCACTCAGGCTGGAGTGCAGTGGTGTGATCTTGTCTCACTGCAATCTCTGCCTCCTGGGTTCTTTATTCTCATGCCTCAGGGTTCTTTATTCTCATGCACCTGTAATCCTGAGTACTGGGATTACAGGTGCATGCCACCATGCCCATGTAATTTTTTGTATTTTTAGTAGAGATGGGGTTTCATCATGTTGGCCAGGCTGATATAGAACTCCTGGCCTCATATGATCTGCTCACCTTGGCCTCCCAAAGGGCTGGGATTACAGATGTGAGTCACTGCACCTGGCCTCAAAAGAATTATCTTAAAGATAGTCTATGTAATGCTTCCCTTTACCATTACAAAGAATAAAAATTTGTCAGAATGGGATTTACGACATTTTCTTTTGTAGTTCAACACAAATAATTTCAAAGCCATCGTTTATTATACTTTTATTATAAAGTTAATATAAATCTTTAAAAAATTTTATAATTTATTTCTAAGACATCTGTAAGAATGCAATTGCAATAAGTTTGCAAAGAAATTAACTTGTATTTGTATAAGTGTTTCAATGACAAATTAATCTATGGCAACGATAATTTTAATTGTGAAAAATATTTGAAGCAACTTTTCAAACAGTTCATTTTAATCAACTAATGAAAAATATCCAATCAAATTTGCATAAAGTTAATTTTAAAATGTTTTGTTGATATTGGACAATTAGAATACATTGCTTTTTTGTTACTGGATGAGATGTTTGTTTACTTGAGGACTGACGATAAAATGAACATAAATATTTATAAAGTAGGGCAAATAGTGTGGTGCTCATACACAAATAAGTAACAAGCATGTCTTGAACAAGACAGTCATTTACCGTATTGAAGCAATTCTGGGCAGCTCACCAACAATAAATCACTGCAACTGCAAATAAAGTAACTCTAATCTGAAAGATATTTATAATAAACCTTCATTTATCTCAGCACTTCATACTCTTTTCCTTTTAACTACCATTTTTGGAGGTCACTTTTATCAAGACTGGCTGTGGAAATCAGGGAAGAATGAATATTTTTGAGTTCTCAGGAGAAGTTGCCAATTAACAACTACACATTTGAGTAGGAGGAATGCTTCTAATGTATTTTACTGTGGACAGATCACCCGGATTGAATGGTTAAATGCTGATGAAAATGAAAGTGCCAGCAGTTCTTCATACTTTGATAGCACAACCCAATACCCTCAATATGAGTGACCTGCACTTATAGGGGGTCATGTTGGTTCTCTCCAGCACAGGAAAGGTGGAGTCTTAAGAAGACGAGTCATAATCTAGAAGAAGTTCTTAACATCCAGCAGGCATAAACCCCATTCAAAACCCCCAAAACAGCCCCAGAGAAACTCCTACCTGAGACAATTTGTGTATTTTCTCTTATAATCCTATAAATAGACATGTTTTCTTTGTTTAAATGACCTAATGTTACCTTTAGTTGAAACAGGTTGATCATACATTTTTTTTTCATGAAGTCTCTGGGACAACATAGAATATCTTAATAGCCTTGGTGACAGAGTAAGACTCTGTCTCAAAAAAAAAAAAAAAAAAAAAAAAAAAACCCATTCTGCAACACTTCCAGAATACCCCTGACACCAGGGTAAAACAGTTTTTTTCAGTGAGGCTTCTGTACCACCTCACTATGAAGCTGAACTAAGGCAAGTACACAAAGAAGTTAATTCAATTTTGAGAAATGAATAGTTGTCCTCATCCAGCAGTATTTGTTACAGTCTTCAGCAAAGTGCCTGGCATTGTGTTAAGTATTGTAAAAGCACAGAAGATAGAATTTCTCACTTTAAGCTGTTCAGTCTAGTGGAAGAAATAGAAGAGGCAGTAAGAATGAAGGCTAAGAAGTGTGAAACAGAGTGGCAAATGAGGAACTCAGAAGGTTGCTGTGGCTAAATCATAGGGCAAATTTGGGAGAGTGTCCATGGATGAGCTACAGAGGGAGAGAGGTCAGAGAATAGCCAACATTCATTTGAAGTTTAGTATTTGCCAAATGCTGTGGTGAATATGTCACATACATTTTTTTCTTTTTGCATTAAGTTCTCACAACACAAGTCTACAAGGCAGATACTATTTTGATCCCCCATTATAGGTGATGAAACTAAGACCCAGAAAAGTACACTGGTGTGGATGCACACTGACACCCGTGCAACCGGCTCACTGACACCTGTGCAACCTGCTCACAGGTAGAGGGATGGGAGACTGCCATGTGACAGCTGCTCCCACTCGCCAGAGCCCAGGCATATATCATAACAGGTCCTGTGCTCCAAAACGTGAATCTATAGTTAAGAAAGTGTCACTGATGAGTGAGTATTACACAGATAAGCAGCATGATTAACTTTATATTTCAAAATGGTGTGGCTGGGCGTGGTGGTTCATGACTGTAATCCCAGCACTTTGGGACGGCGAGGTGGGCGGATCACCTGAGGTCAGGAGTTTGGGATCAGCCTGGCTAACCTGGTGAAACCCTGTCTTTACTGAAAATACAAAACTTGGCCGGGCGCGGTGGCTCAAGCCTGTAATCCCAGCACTTTGGGAGGCCGAGACGGGCGGATCACGAGGTCAGGAGATCGAGATCATCCTGGCTAACCCGGTGAAACCCCGTCTCTACTAAAAAAATACAAAAAAAACTAGCCGGGCGACGTGGCGGGCGCCTGTAGTCCCAGCTGCTCGGGAGGCTGAGGCAGGAGAATGGCGTGAACCCGGGAGGCGGAGGTTGCAGTGAGCTGAGATCCGGCCACTGCACTCCAGCCTGGGCGACAGAGCGAGACGCTGTCTCAAAAAAAAAAAAAAAAATACAAAACTTAGCCGGGCGTGGTAGTGCACACCTATAATTCCAGCTACTCAGGAGGCTGAGGGAGGACAATCGCTTGAACCCAGGAGGCAGAGGATGCGGTGAGCAGAGATCGCACCACTGCACTCCAGCCTGGGCAAGAGACTCCAACTCAGAAAAAAACAAAAAAAAAAAATGGTGAGCCTGACCCCAGGTTGAGCTCCTGACCCCCTCAAAGCAGGTGTGATAAGCAAAGAGCCAAAGTGGTAATCCAGGCTAGGGATGACGAGGTCAAAAATTCTGACAGCAGAAATGAAAAAGGGAAATGGCCTTACAGGAGCATTAATTCCACTAGGGTATTTCAATTGCTAACTACTGACTCTGGAGTTAGAAATATGCTCTTGATGTATCTCTGAGACTCAATTAAATGTGTTGGTCTGAAAGGATGGTGGTGATCTTGTTATGATACTATTCCTGCTCAAGGGTCTTCTTTTTTCTTATTACTTTCTTGCCTTTTAATCTTTATTCTTTGCTCTGAAACAAAATTGTCACCATCTCAATATCTGAATCTCAGAAAGCAGGCAGACCGACATTGAAGTTTCATATACCCCAAACAACCAGCTTCCAGGACAGTTGTGCTGTTTCACAGTAGCTTTACAGACACCTCCCAGAGTACAGCAGGACTGCCTTTGCTTATTGCATTTATTTTTATCTTTTAATGTAGGATATTTTAAAATCTGAAAGAGGATTTTACTGGACAGGGATAAAAACAAAGGATAAACATGTCATCATAATCTTTCCCTTTATTGTGAAACACATGAAACTAACCCACATTGGAATTTGGTATTGCTGCTGTTCATCTTGCATCTCTGGTTTTAAAGTCTCCCATTCTCTGTTCCTGACATTTCACTTTTCCTATCTCAGTTGAGCACTCAGCCCATATCAGTTTCCCATTCCTCTGGACAAAGACTTAACCGGGCGTGTTCTCATGGCTAAGAATGGCTAAATACAGCCCTTGTGGCCAAATAATAAACACCGGATTGTTAGCTATGAGCCGCATAAGCCTGAGACTGACAGGGGCCAATTTGCTGCCATGTGTTGCCTGAAAATGATGCTAAACTCAGGAGTTAGTGAAGTGAGAGAGATGCACGGACAGTCAGAATCCTAATGATATCATTTGAACACCTAAATCCACTGGGTTGGAATCAACCCCATATCCTTTAGTTTCCCCTTATCCTTTTTAAAATACAATAATTTGAATTGGATTTCTGCTACTTGCAGCTGAAATAGTCCTGATGACTAATGCAAAGACAACAATAAATTATTTTCTTTTCTTTGAAATCACAAAACAACAGAATGCTGGTACATTATATGGTGAAGTAAATTTATACTTTGCTTATTGATAGATTAACTTGAATTATGAGCTGGTACTCACAGTTCCTCTGGCATGAGTAACCAAATATTAGAGAACTTCGAAGTACAAAGCCAAATGAGTATTCCTTTAAGAAGAAACTTTTATAAAGAAAGCCAATGACAAAGCAGACCAAAAAAGATTTTTTCCACAAGTATAAAAATATTAGGAACCTGAAGATTTCAGCAACATTTAAAACAATGTGGTGAGCTGCATTTAGCAAGATGCATTACAATTGAGGACGATCGAAAACAGGAGTGAATATATTTCATGAATTATGCATTGTATCAGAATCTCATTTGTTAAGTATTTTGACCTCTGCTATTTTTGTGCTGGTATCTGTTGTACTCCCAATTAATCAGAAAGGAAATTAGCATGGTAGATAATAGATAATGCTGGAATTAAGGAAATTATAAAGTTGAAAACCCTTATAGTAATTTAACATTTAAAAGCATGAAATTAGTTTTAAAATTAAAATGAAATCAAAGAGCAGGAACAAAAAGTAACCTTTTCTTGGTTCAAACTATACTTTTTGAAAGGACATAAAATTGCTCACTATATTTTTAATCTCCACAAAGTAGTTCATTTGCTTTTGAACTACTTTCTGTCAAATAAAATATAGAGAACAATGAGCTAACCAATGTAGGGTCAGCATTCAAACTGAATATAACATATTAAAAATGATATGATGGTCAAATATAGAAAACAACTTTTACAAAGGATACTTTATTACTGAAATTATAGGCAAAAATTTTCATCAGAGATGGGAAATTAAACTGATTATATATGTATGTGAATTTTCCTAAAAATTAAAATAATTTAATGATTTCTCTCATAAAGGAAGTATTAATTATAAAATTAATTTCCTTTATAAAAATGCACTATTTTTCTAAATACAGAGTTCTAAATAGAGAAATTAATGAAAAGGTGCCATCTCCTACAAAGTCCTAGAAAGCTCTCATGATGTCCCTCTACCCTTCCCTACTACCTCTCTGACTCCATTCCCTATTGCTTTCCTCTGCTCACTGTGCACCAGTCAAACTGGCCTCCTTTGTGTTCCTCAAATGTTCCAGGCATGTTCCCACCTCATGGTCCTTGCACTGGCTGGTCCCTCTGCCTGGAATGCTCTTTGCCCTATATTCACGTGGCTCTCTCCCTTCAAGATTTTGTTCTAGTGTCATTTTCTCAAGAAGGCCTCCCTTCACAACTCTATTTAAAACTGCCCTGTGGCAAAGCTGAAAGATCTCTGGCTGAGATTAAAACAAAATTTTCTAATCAGAAGCAAAAATCAACTGGTAACTTTATTCTTTTTTTATCTTCATTGACTAGAAAAATAATTGACTTGTCTTGCCAGAGGCAGAATTTATGTTGGAAAACAAGAATCACTTGTTTCAATATAGTTTCCTTACCTTTTTCTTGTCTTATTGGAATTATGCTGCAGGCAAGGTTAACATTTAAGATCCATGTAAACACAAGGAAATTTACCTAACCAGAGTATCCCTGCACTCATCATGGTGGTTGTTTTCTACGTCAACACACTAGGGACATCCTTCTGTTTTAATAAGACTGCTTTACCTTGGAAATGATTCTTGGAAAAGTGAGAGGTGAAGGGAGACAGGTAAACGTACTGAAATTTTGACAGAAGATGTGGTCAAAGATGGTACATTCTTTGACCGATATTATAATTATCAGCAATCACAGAACATTCACCCAAACTTATTATAATTCCAAAGACAGCAAAGCAACTGACTTTACATACTTGGTATCAAGGGTAAAAGATCAATCACAATGATGATAACTAATGACCAAACATATGCCTTTTATTTACTATTATTTTATAAGTAACAAAAATAAATAGCACTTAGATAACATCACCTAAATGTATTCTTCTTCAGATCCTCAAATACAAATGCTTTCACCTTGAATGAGAATTTTACCTTATAGTAAACTTAATTTTTAAAAGGTACTCTTCTTTTAATAAAGAGCAATTAAAATCAAAATACTCTATGCATATTTGCATACAAATGTAAATGTAAAATATATTTTAAGCTTTTCTCTTTATGGGTATATTACTAATGCCTTCAGATCTGAGTGAAAAATATAAATCAAGTAAAATAAATGTGACTGGCAAATTTCAGGATGACTCAAGGATTGACTTGCACTAAAAACAAGAGTGGTAAGGAGTCACATGTACTGAGCAAGATGGAGAGTAACCAGCATGCACACAATGAGTGTTCTCATGCAGTAATCATAACCTTCACAGCAACACTAGGTCATAGATGCTACTATTACACCCACTCTACAGTTGAGAAATCTAGGCACAGGGAAGTTATTTGATAAAGATAAATAGCAGAGTTGGGGGTGAAAAACTAGGAAATCTTATTTCAGCTCTTGGACCCTTAACCATTATGCCATATTTTCTCCAATGAGTACCAGGACTTCCGAAGGAAAAATGTGCAAATAAATGAAGGAGAACACATGCAGATTATTTTTAAAGAAAAATTTTGTAGATTCAGAAAGAATAATAGCAAAGTAAAGACAGTCAAGTCTTTATATTGTTAGTAGAATATGTTATATGGCAATATATTAAGAGTTAAGGAAACAATATTAGGACAAGCAATTCATTGTTCTATTGGGGAAGAAAGATTTCTGTGAAATAAAAAATTCTTCCTAAGAGTTTCTTCCTCTTTTGTCTTCTATTACTTTTATTCTTTTCCTAAAGGGTCTGCTATCCACTTACAGAAGATAAATGCATCTTTTTTTCTAACCTACAAAATTTCCTTTACAGTTTAGGAGGTCACACTATAAGGAGTAATTATGAGAAGATTATAAAATTTCGAGTTGAACGACCAGGATTCTAGTTCTAATTCCTTTACCTTGTTGTGTGTGAATTTTATTTCAACACAATACACATTGTCTTTTGGAATCATTTTCTCCTCATCAGCAGAGATGAGTAATTGTGACAGAGACCTAATGATTCCAAAAGCCTAAAATATTTATTACCTGACCTTTGCAGAAAAAATGTTTGCCCAAGCCTGGTCTAAGTAATCAATGAGAAAATGCACAGGTAATACAGAGTTTCCGGCACAGGGTGAGCACTCAACAGATGGGGGCTCAGCATCCACGGCAGTGGGTGGTTGATGACGATGGAGGGCACTGGGTGCTCTAAAAAAAAGAAGGAAATTTCATGGTACCCAAGGACTAACACAGGATGCAGTACATGTATTGCCAGAGAGTTCTAAAGTTTTTTTTTTTTTCCTTTTTTTGTATAGAACCTTCTTTCCCTTTTTTAAAAAAACTTTTATTTTAGGTTTGACGGTACATGTGAAGGTTTGTTACATAGATCAACACATGTGGGGGGGTTATTGTACAGACCATTTCATCACCCAGGTATTAAGCCCAGTACCCAATAGTTATCTTTTCTGCTCTTCCTCCTCCTCCCAACCTGCTCCCTCAAGTAGACCCCAGTGTCTGTTGTTTCCTTCTTTGTGTTCATGTTTTATGATTTAGCTCCCACTTTTAAGTGAGAACACGCAGTATTTGATTTTCTGTTCCTGTGTTAATTTGGTAAGGATAACAGCCTCCATCTCCATCCATGTAGCTACAGAAGACATGATCTCATTCTTGTTTTACGACTGTATAGTATTCCATGGTGTGTATGTAACACATTTTCTTTATCCAATCTGTCACTGATGGACATTTAGGTTGATTCCATGTCTTTGCCATTGTGAACACTGCTGCAATGAACATTTATGTGCATGTGTTTTTATAGCAGAATGATTCATATTCCTCTGGGTATATACCCAGTAATGGGATTGCTGGGTTGAATGGTAGTTCTGCTTTTAGCTCCTTGAGAAATCACCATACTGCTTTCCACAATGGTTGAACTAAGTTACACTCCCACTAACAGTGTATAAGTGTTCCCTTTTCTCCACAACCTCACCAGCAACTATTATTTTTTTACTTTTTAATAATAGCCATTTTGACTGGCGTGAGATGGTATCTCATCATGGTTTTGATTTGCATTTCTCTAATGGGTGAGTGATATTGAGCTTTTTATTCATATGCTTGTCGGCCACATGTATGTCTTCTTTGGAGAAGTGTCTGTTCATGTCCTTTGCCCACTTTTTAATGGGGTTTTTGTTTTCACCTTGTAAATTTATGTAGGTTCCTTATAGATGCTGGGATATTAGAACTTTGTCAGATACATAGTTTGCAGATATTCTCTCCCATTCTGCAGGTTGTCGTTTACTCTGTTGATCGTTTCTTTTGCTGTGCAGAAGCTCTTACGTTTAATTAAATCCCGCTTGTCAATTTTTGCTTTTGTTGCAATTGTTTTTGGTGTCTTTGTCAAGAAATCTTTGCCTATTCCTATGTCCACGAGGTATTGCCTAGGTTGTCTTCCAGGGTTTTGGGTTTTACATTTCAGTTTTTAAACCAACTTCAGTTGACTTCTGTATATGGTGTAAAGAATCTTCTGCATATGGCTAGCCAGTTATCCCACCACCATTTATTGAATAGGAAGTCTTTTTGCCATTGCTTGTTTTCATCAGTTTTGTTAAAGATCAAGTGGTCACAGATGTGCAGACTTCTTTCTGGGCTCTCTACTCAGTTCCACTGGTATGTGCCCATTTTTGTACCAGTACCAGGCTGTTTTCATTACTGTATTCTTGTAGTATGGTTTGAAGTCTGGTAATGTGATGCCTCCAGTTTTGTTCTTTTGCTTTGGAGTGCCTTGGCTATTCAGGCTCTTTTTTGGTTCCATATAAATTTGAAAAAATTATTTTTCTCATTCTATGAAGAATGTCATTGGTAGGTTGATAGGAATAGCACTGAATCTGTAAATTGCTTTGGGCAGTATAGCCATTTTAATGATACTGACTCTTTCTATCCATGTGTATAGAGTGTTTTTCCATTTGTTTGTGTGTGTCTTCTCTGATTTCTTTGAGGAGTGTTTTGCAATTCTCCTTGTAGAGATCTTTCACCTCTCTGGTTAGCTGTATTCCTAGGTATTTTATTCTTTTTGTGGCAATTGTGAATGGGATTGTCTTTCTAATTTGGCTCCCAGTTTGGCTGTTGCTGGTGTATAGGAATGTTAGTAATTTTTTTACATTGATTTTGTACTCTGCAACTTTGCTGAAGTTGTTTATCAGCTGGAAGAGCTTTTAGGCTGAGATGATAGGGTTTTCTACATATAGAATCATGTCGTCTGCAAACAGAGATAGTTTCACTTCCTCTCTTCCTATTTGGATGCCCTTTATTTATTTCTCTTGCCTGATTGCTTTGGTTAGGACTTCCAATATTGTGTTGGATAGAAGTGGCAGTTGTCTTGTACCAGTTTTCAAGGAAAATGCTACCAGCTTTTGCCTATTCAGTATAATGTTGGCTGTGGGCTTGATATAGATGGCTCTTATTGTTTTAAAGTATGTTCCCTCAATACCCAGTATACTGGGAGTATTTAACATGAAGAAGTGTTGAATTTTATCAAAAGCCTTTTTGCATCTATTGAGATAATCATGTGGTTTTTGTCTTTAGTTCTATTTATGTGATGAATCACATTTATAATTTGTGTATGTTGAACCAACTTTGCACCCCAGGGATGGAGCCAACTTGATCACAGTGGATTAGTTTTTTGATGTGCAGCTGGATTCTGTTTGCAAGTATTTTGTTGAAGAACCTTTTTTTCAACTAAAGTATTATATTGAAACTCAATATGCAAAACAAAACAATGCTCCTCTTGTTGGGGATGGAGATGGCAGAGCTAAAATTCAGGCATATTGGTTATCAGCCTTTAGTTTTTTCCTCTGCATCATATACTATTTTCTCATGTAATAAAGTTTTGTTATTGCTGAGTTTTGATTTAATGAGTAATGAAGATATATAAAGTTGTATAAAGAGATGTCATGACAAATTTGTCTTTCAACTAATAAACTAGGGCCTCCTCAGCAAATGGTTCGTATCATGTTTTTCCAACATCAAACATCACAGATATTTATTTGGTAGTTCCCAATTAATTGTTTAAGATTGTTTTACAGCTCTATCATTAATTATCATTCTAGAAAAAACCACCTTATGAAGGGAAGCAAAAGTAATTTCTAACATCAGTCAGAATGCATGTTGGGGTAGAATCTGGAGACTGTGCCTTTAGTTGATGGAAGGCCTGAATGTGAAGGAGGGGCTACACTCTAACTTTCTTCTTGTTTTTCACACTTACTTCTCACTGCTCACTCAATATCTTTACTAAATAGTCTTAACACCATTCAAAAACTGGTGTCACATGTAGGGCTGCTTCGCCCATCTGTGTCCTCCTCCACCAGTACCACTACTACCACCACCCCAACCTCAACATCAACCTCCAACTTCTGTCTCCTATGTGTCCCTGCTACACCTTGGACCACATGTTATTACCAGTCACAGGTCCACTGTCCAAGGTCCCTCCTCACCATAAAGTTTCCATTTCATTAGTTGCAGTATAAAATCTATACTGTATACAATTTACTATTAAATCCATTATATTTTCTCTTTGAAACATAGTCAACTCAAAACATTTAATATGGAAAAATTTATTTAACATCAGTTGTCCTATCAACAAATAAAATTTGTGAAAAATATTTGCTCTGTTTTGTTAAGTTGTGATTTCAAATTATTTTTTAAATTACCTAAAAAGTATTTTTTCCAACTTATTTGTAGAGATAAAATAGTTCTCATAAAATATTTGAAAAACATTTGCTCTTGTTATATGAAATACTACAGATTTGTGCTACTAAGTCTTATGGGCATTAATCAATACTTCCAGCAATCAAAAAGATATAAGTAATAAATGCTAGAGGCTAGGCATGGTGGTTCATGCTGGTAATCCCAGCACTTTGGGAGGCCAAGGCAGGTGGATCACTTAAGGCCAGGAGTTTGAGACCAGTCTGGCCAAAAACCGCATCTCAACAAAAAACACAAAAATTAGCCAGACGTGGTGGTACATGCCTGTAATCCTAGCTACTTGGGAGGCTGAGGCACAAGAATCTCTTGAACCCAGGAGGCAGAGATTGCAGTGAGCCAAGATTTTGTCACTGCACTCCAGCCTGGGCAACAGAGCAAGACTCTGTCCCCCCCCCCCAAAAAAAAAGAGAGAAGAGAAAAAGAGATGAGAGAAAATAAGAATTAAAAACACAAGATAATTTCATACTTAATCACCAATAAATTATCTGTGAAGAGGAATATGCTCAGTAAATTCTTAACTGTTAAAATACTACTTTGCCCTAAATCCTAAACAGAAGGGCATATTTAATTACCACTATTATTGGCAAAGTAATGGAATTATGAGCCTATGAGACAGGCTCAAATGTTAAAGGGTAAGTTATCACAACGATTCCCCCTCCACCCCGTATAAAAATGAATTTTGCTGCCTTGTCATTGTGGGCTAACCAGAGGTAAATGGGATAAATACTTGGAGAAACCTAAGTCTATGACAAGGAGATCCTGAAGCAGGAGTGGATGTAACCCAGAGAAGGAAACATCTGTAGGGACAATGGGGGAAGAAAGTGACAGAAGGTGAGGAGAGTCACAGAACATTGTCAAGATGGATGTTGGCACTTCAGAATGAGGGGTTAAACTTCATTCAGAACTTCAGAATGAGGATTTAGCACTTAGGTACAACTTCAGAATGAAGATTTGGTCTTGCTATGTGATGTGTGCTTTGACTGCATCATTACATGTCAATCATAGTTACTACTGCTCCAAGGCCTGCAGCCTGAGAGACAATTTCCCGGCAAAGGGGTACAGAGTGTGCACTTCACTCAGTTTCTCGGCCTCCTGCAGTCCACAAAAGGTCACCTCTCAAACTTCCGTAAACTTGGAAACAGAGAAAAGAACCATAACCATCCACAGGACTGTGCTGCGAAACTTCAAAACAAAAAATACTGCTGACCTGCAACTATTCCTAATCAAAAAGTTGTGTTGATTTTTAGCTTGGGCTAACCAGCAAATTCACAGAAGTGCTCACCATTTGAAAAATAAAGAATCGCCTTTATTCCTCCTGCCCAAGGCTCCTGAGGAACCCATTTATCTTCAGGGAGTTATTCTCTCAAATATTCCCTCAGGATGCTGCCTAAGGGAAAACGGCTGCAGCTGCTTCTTAATGCAATTTTTCTCAGGAAGATAAGTTTCTTCATTGAAAGGGTAAATGCAAGAAGAACAGGCTTCTGCAAACTGTCATATTTCACAAGAAAAAGGCCTTTTAAAATTCCCTTGGAGTTTGATTTTCTCTTCTAGACCAAAAGAGCTTTAATTGCTCTCCCTCAATACGCCTTGTTTCTTCAGTCCAAATCTAGACAAAAAGTTTAATTCTCTGAAAGGCTACTCCTTTTCTGATAAATTGCTTTCCTTCTGGATATAAAGTTGGCCAATAATCAGTCTGAAATGGGCTGCCTTTAGTGGAATGTGATTATCTTTAGTCAAAGGAAAGACACTTTTCAGCCTGTCCTCTGGCTCTGTGGCAAAGAGGCAGACAGCCTGCTTTTCTGTCCTCTTTAAGGAGAGCTCCACTTCAATGCTATCTGCTGGACAGAAGGCTTTCAGACAGACACCAACCTGAAATTGCTTCTGCTAGAAGATCTTATGGAAATAAGAACCCGTGAAGCAATCAGCTTGAAGAAAACGGTATGATATACTTTAGCTAGTTATTAAATTAATTTTTGAGGCATCTTTATGATGCCCACAGTTTGGGATTAATGGTAAAACACAGGAGCAACGTAAATTACCTTTGGAATACACAAGCTAATTAGAAATATTAACTATTCAAATAGTCCATCCACTTAAGCAATAAGATTGATAGATTTAAATAAAAAAGAAGGAAAACATTTTGGATATTTTCTTCCTCATTTATTACAATGACTTTTAACATCTGGAGATAGACCTATGATTCAATTCATTTATTTCTCTCCTTTACCATACCAGGCTCTAATGATTAAAAGATAAGTAACATATTGTACCTGCTCTCCAAAAGACGAAGAAATTAGCAGAAACCCAAGTATCTTATAATAATTGTGTAATCTAAGCCAAACTTGTGATATGAACAAAGGAATCAGGCAATGCAAGGGAGGAAGAAAGTAATTTGGCCAGAAGTCAGAAGAAAGAAGAATGCAAGATTCCCTCCTCAGTAGAGGGTAAATTTGAGCTGACCCTCAAGAATAATAGGAATTTGCTTAGCAGAGAACTGTTAAGAGGGTATTTCAAAGAAGACTGAAATCTATAACATTTGAGGCAAGGCAGAGAACTTTGTGAACATAGGAAGCAGGGTGGAAGGAGCGGGGAAGAGGCTAGCAAGGAAGGCCTTCGTGAAGCCTTGAACACCATAGAAAAAATTTGTTTTCCTGGAGGCTCTGAGGAGCTGCCAAAGATTTCTGAGCAAGGAAGAACCTTCAAACAAACTACTGGCCAGAGAGATTACCATGACTTTGCCTTTTGGTTAAAGTTGAAGCAAATGATAGCTGCAATAAATACTACACAACATAACTTTTAAAAAGCATATCGTTTTGGATTTTAACAATTCAGTTCTAGGACAGGGAACAAGACAGAAATCATAACCATTAACTTTTGGCTCTTCCTTTTTGTGTGTGTGTTTACACTCAAATAACAAAGCCACTGATTTTTTTAAATTATCAATTTTGTTAATGATCATTCTCAAGGTTAAATTCTGCTTGAGATGCCTCCGTGTATAATAAGTATCAAATATGCCCAGTATATCTAAAACTTATGGAAAAGACACTAAAGTTTAACGTTATCATTATTTCCTGTCATGATCATTAGGAATATATTATTGTGGCTGAATACAAAAAAAAGGTATTTTCTAAGTTTTTATTTTCAGAAGAACAGTACAAATTCTCCCACTCTTTTTTTTTTTTTTGGAATTTAGTTAGAAAAGATGAAGTACAGAGAGAATGAGAGAGAGTTTTCCTACAAAGAGATATTCTGAAGCATCCTGCTGTGTCAGTCAGACCCTCAAGCTGCCAGAAATAGGACATATCCAGAAGCACTGTGCTGTAAAAAGGGAGAGGGACACCCCTGTTTTTGACCACCTAGCTCCAGTGGTGTCCTAACTAGAAAGTCACCTCAGAGATGAAGCAAAGAAAAATACACATTAAGGTTACACTTTATGCAAAAAACATTAATAAGATCGATATTTAAAACTAGAACTTACTGAATGAAGTAATGGGTTCATATCCTTTTTTGGTTTCTCTTTAGTAAATAGCTGCCTAAATTTGGTATAGTTTCCTGTATTCCTATTGCTGAAAATAAATAAATAAATATAGGGGCTACTGTTTAGACACCTCACTTAAGCAAAATTTAGGTTGTCCTGATTTCCTGGAAATCCTAACCCTAATCATAAAAATGCAAGCGTTATGTTTTTGCCCCTCACAGCATGATTCAGTGAAATTAAATCAATCAGCTATAGACAAATCAGCTTAAATAGCTCTATTTGTCTTAAAAAAGAACACATGACGGCCAATCACGACAAAGGTGAACACACTTCCCCTTTTATGCCTTGCCAACTGTGCTGTAACTGCTGTAGAATTGAGGGTTGGTGTCATTTTTCAGTTTTGAGGCTCCCAGTTTGCAAACTATTGCTCTTAAAATTCAACATTAGCCAGGCGTGGTGATGCATGCCTGTAATCCCAGCTATTCAGGAGGCTGAGGCAAGAGAATCACTTGAATCCGGGAGGTGGAGGTTTCAGTGAGCCAAGATCACGCCATTGCCCTCCAGCCAGGGCAACAAGAGCAAAACTCTGTCTCTAAATAAATAAATAAATAAATAAATAAATAAATAAATAAAATGAGACCTTAAACTTAGAATTTCTACTTGCACAAAAAATTACATCTCTCTCTCTCTCTCTCTTTTGAGCGATAGATAGATAGATAGATAGATAGATAGATAGATAGATAGAAAAACAAATACATTAAGCCACTAACCTTTCATAGTCCAATGTTTTACTTAAGTTTTAAAGAAAAAAGTTCAACATTGAATATTTACAGGGACCCAAATAAAATGAGGAAACAAGGATGTGATTTAATATTGTAGGCTCATTTATCTTCATTTGTAAAAAGAAAAAAATCACTGTTAAGTAAATGGTTATAACCCTCAATGACCAACGACGGTAAGAAGATAGCAGATAAATGCAAAATATAATGAGGTAGGACTGTCCAAAAAGCCCTGCCTGTCTTCAGTGTAGATTCTTTTCAATAAAGATTGATTGTAGCCTTCAAGGCACAATGTATGTCATCATTCTTCAGACCACTTTTCCTGGGAGACTGAACTCCCTGACTATTTTTATTAACCTAGGTTTGTCTATATTGACAGAAAAAGAAAAAAGTTTTGAATTGTGTATTTTTGAAGTGTACCCTCACATAACCAAAGCAACAGGTTTGCACTGATATAGTCATCTGATATGTGTGCCTATATTTCCGAAACTGTCAGATTCTTCTCCGTATACTGTTACCAGTGTTGAGCCACATCAGTGAATGCACATCGTGAATGCACTGTGGACTTACTAGAGTTTTTGATTTGACAAAAACTGTCATAAAGTTACACAAATTATCCCAGACCAATTACCTATCTAATTAGTCTAACCTACAGATTATCTGTTTTTAAAGGCTTTTGAAGAAATGCATTTCATGATTATTCTTCAGGTTGTGTCGAAGTTTAAAAATAATACACACACAGGAAAAAAGTGTTTTCTGATCTACTCCACATGCCTCTTGTTTCCAATTTGGCTCATCCGGATTTACTCTTTGTGGAATTAAGGACTTGTGTTAAGTATAAGTAGAGATGATCTTCTCTGAAAAGTGGAATCCGAGTCTTTTCTCTACCCATTGCTACACAGGTGTTTTGAAGTTCAGTTTCCTTTCAATGAATGGAGACAACAATAATTCATACGGAATAGATTTCAACACACTTCTTTGCTTCATTACCCAATATGTTTCTACTATGTTTCTTCCATTCCAAGGTGCCACTGATTGCAAGTCTCACTAGTGAATGAATAACAGCCTTTCTGAACATTTCTGAAATATTAAATGAGTAAAAACATTGGTCTTAGCATCAGAAAAGAAGGATTTTTAAGGCAATTTTTAGCCAGGCTTTACACAGATGTTCAACTACAAATTAGTTTGTTAGGAGGATAACATCTGGTTGTAGAAGGTCTAGGATATTATATCTTAGGGTTTAACACAAATTAGTTAATTTCAATGACAAATAAAAATTTAAAATATTACTAAAATAGAGAAAAGGGGAAGAAAAATGTGATATCAGCTATTTGCTTTGTGCTATGTGTTTTATATGTTATTTCATTTAATATTTACAACAATCCTATGAAATACATACCACTTTACCCATTTTAAATTGAAGGAAATTCAGGCTCCAAAGAGGTAAAAAAACAAACAAACAAACAAAAAACTTGACCAAAATATAATAATAATAGGATGTCTAGTAAGTGGAGGAATAGAAATTTAAAAAGCCTAGGACCCTTTCCACTACAATGCCTCTCAAATAAATGCCAACTCGACAAGTTTACAAAAAACAAACAAAACCTCTGATAAAATCTACTTCCACATGCTTAAAACAGTTCGCTTAGAAATACACCTTTTATATTACCTTGATCTAATTATTCAGGGATACTTACTCACTGAGCACTACTGTTAAAGCCAATGTCATCCCAGAGATAAAATTCTGAGTGTCTATACTGTTATGTTGTAATATACATCATCATTTTTAAAATGCACATAAAATCCATTATTTTTACTTAAATTAGGATACTCTTTCTCTGATAAGGCTGAACAATTATTATTAATTGCATTCTGTCTTTGCCTATATATGCCGGAGGTAGTTAGGAGCTGTATGAAGTCAGAATGAATTGGGTTTGAGTCCCTGCTTCACTATGTTGCCAGCCATGGGACCCTGGACTAGTTTACTGAGCCTGTTTAAGTCACAATCTCATCATCATTTAGGAGTTCATGTTCCTAAAGCTCTGCCTAGCATAGAGTAAACCCAGATGATTCATTCCATAAATATTTTAAATGTTACTGAGGTAAATAGCCTATAAAAGGGAATTCAAATTCTCAACACATTTAACTTCAGCTTAGGCAAACTGTGCTCAGTGTCTTTTATATATATATATATATATACACACACACACACACACACATATATATATAGAAGTAATTAAGCCTAATTTTAGACTCAAGCATATTATATTCAGCTTCATCACTAATTAACATATCAAATACTGCCTTCTCCATAGAATTAGAGAAGTACTGGTGAAAACGGCATGGTGGCCCATAATCAGCACCTGTTAGAGATCACTTCTTGATCAAGAATATCAAGAACCAAAGTGACCTTCGGTTTGCAATGAGTGAAAATCACCTACAAAGGTGTTTCCCAGATTTTATTCCATAGACACTGACTTCATAACATACTCCTAGAGGAAAAAAGGGTCCCTGCAATTTTGGATTCATATAAAAGCTCCCTTTGGGTGCTGCATGCTGCGTATGTGCTCTCTGGTGACCTGCAGTAAGGAAGTCTGTTTATCTTTGTTTACAGATTCACAATTTTCCGAACTTGTATGATGACAGAATTGTTTTTCTTACATGAAACCTATTAAAACTAGCTCCGTGGAAACGTAGTCCAGGAGTCAACAGACTTCTTTTGAATCTCCAATTAAAAAGATGAGAAAAACATTCTTCTTTAATTTCCAGTAACAATAATGGTATGACCGAGCTCCTCTTCAGTTCTCAGAAAGTTTCTGCTACAGAGAAATGAAGGTACATGTTAAAATTTCAACTAATTCAATGTTGAGGGTAATAGGATGAGAATAGCATATGGCAGTGAGTCTTACACTTCCTACCTACCTGAACTGTTTAAGTTCCATAAACAACTTTTTTTTTATTTTTGGCAATGGATTCCTGCCACAGAAATAATATATCTCTAGGATATGATATGGCTGGAAGAATACATTTTGTCCTAGCAAAAGGGAGAATAAACCTACATTGGATTGGTAGGTTCTTCCTCATCACAAAACAGCAATGGTGTATCACGCAATAAATTGCTGTGCTTATTAAAAGGAAAAAATGTCCTTCCACAGTAAAAGATGGTTCAGCTTACTGGTCACTACATCAGGAAAATCTCATTAAATTCAAAACACCCAAATGAAAATCAAACAACCATGGAAAATAGTGTGCTTCATTTGCATGTTTCTAAAATCTACTATAGGACAGAATATGCTGTACCCTAATTATATTGGTTTCTAGCGGATTTAAAATGGAAATTACAACTCTCTCACTCACTTACCCCCAAAAAGTCCACATTTAGAGAATTTTTTAAATCCCAAAATTGAATGTGTAGTTTCAACAGCATGATGTAAGGCAATAGTAAAACTTCACCAACCTCAAAAGCAATCATGATAATAGAAATTATTTCTCAAAAAAAGAAAAGTCAGTATTGTCTCATCATGCAATGATTCACATACCACTGTGACTACTTAGAGTATTAGATTAAAAAAGATAAGAAATTAGTACTGGAGAAAAAAATAAAGATCCTCTCTATCCTCCCAAAATTTCACATTGGTAAGTGATGTCTGATACTCCTTATAATCACATACTTCTAATAATCACTTTTCTAAATAAGAAAGTCCTTCCAAAATACACCCTATGTGGTTCAAAGCATTAGCCCTTCTAAACAGAAATCCCTGTTTGGGTATCATCTGATTCCTGGCAATGGATACCCCAATGAAACACTGGACACATACACAATGTGGGTACCTTTATTAACATCTTGAAGGATTTATAGGGTCCTAGTTAGCTGATGACTGAATTCATAATATATAACAAATTACACAGTTTGGGGTTTTAATTTAAGCTTTATAAATGGCTTTCAAAAAACTGACATTTTTTTATTTTGATTCTTCACAAGTACCACCATAAGATTTAATTCATATAGGTGCAACAACCTGAGTCATTCAAGCTTGGATCTGAGAGTAACTTAATCAGCGAGGGAGCCTGAGTAAACATCCAGTGTGGTAGCCAACTTCCAGTATGACCCTCAGTGATTTTCGCCTCTGAGTATTCATATCCCTGTGCTGCCTCTTCCACAGTGAATAGACTAGCCTATCTCTGTAATTAATAGGATGCTGAATTAATGAAGAAATGTGACATCTGAGGCCAGGTCACAGATGACACTGTGGCTTCTGCCTCATTTTCCTGTCTTGCTCACTCTGGGGGAAGCCAGCCACCATACCCTGAGGACACTCTTCTGACACTACTCTCTATTTCTGACTACTGAGGCAGGAGGATCTCTTGAGCCCAGGAGAGCAGTGAGCCCAGGAAAGCCAGGCTGCAGTGAGCCATGATTGTGCCACTGCAGCCCAGTATGTATGACAGAGCAAGACCCGGTCTCAAAAACAAAACAAAAATCAAATTTAACTTATAAATCCTCACGTAGTACCAGAGCTTTTCATTAAGTACTACAATCTAAGTCACATATTGTATTAAACTGAGAACTATTCATGTCTGCTTTGCCAACAATTTATAAAATATAAAGGTAAAAAGCAAGTAAACATTGAATATTTTCCTTGCAAACGTACACATTTAGCTGATTTTAAATTTTATTTTGTGTAGATCTCTAGTACTACACAGTAGTTTATGCCAGAGAGAATGTTCTAATGTATTCTATCATTTTTAAAGAAGTAGCATTTAAGCATTAATCAATAGGCAATCATGTAAAAGCTTCCTGATGTTTAGATATTCACCTGCAGTTTCTTTCTTTGGATTTTGATCTAACTAGAAAGTAGTTAATAGGGAGGAACCAGCTAATACACAGGGAAGGCAAGGAATTCTTGGGCCCTTCTCCTAGGTCTGAACAGGTCAGTATTGGGTTATTAACCTAAAGAGGTGTGATGTTTAATTTTATGTGTCAATTTGACCAAGCTAAAGAATGCCCAGATAGCTGGCAAAACATTAATTCTAGATGTATCTGTGTGAGTGTTTCTGGAAAAGATTAACATTTGAACTGGCAGATTGAGTAAAGAACATCACTTCACCACTTTACCAATGTGCACAGGGACTCCAATCACTGAGGGCCTACATAAGCAAAAAGGTGGAGGAAGGGCAAATATGCTGTCTTCTTGAGATGGAACTTCTGACAACGTGGGACATCAGTGCCTTTAGTTCTCAGGCCTTTAAACTCAGACCAGGACTTACACCACCAGCCCCGGGATCCTCAGGCCTTCTGTCCTTGATTGAAACTATACCACTGGCTTTTCTGGGTCCCCAACTTGCAGACAGCAGATTGTGAAACTTCTCAATCTCCATAATCATCTGAGCCAATCTCTCCTAATAAATTTCTGTGTGTGTATGTGTGTGTGTGTTTGTGCATGTGTGTCCTTTTGGTTCCATTTTGTATGTGCGTGTGTCCTTTTGGTTCCATTTCTCTGGAAATCATTGATTAATACAAGTGGTCCTCACTTATTTTCAGAAAATGAACATATAACAATCACCGCTTTTACTCTATCCTCAGAAATATCACCCCAAGATTTTGTAGCCATTGGCTTAATATCTTGAGAGCTGTCTACAAACAGGGAGAGATTTAGAATTCAACACTTACATTGCTTCTTAAAGTCATGCTACTATTTTAAAATGTCAAACTATGTACTCATTTTAAATATATGACTGGGAATCAACTACAGCCCTAAGCACCTGCTATAGCTGGTGAGGATGCAACCTTCCAAAAGATCCACAGACTTCCCATCCTTAGGACGCTTTCATTCTGGAGGTACATACAGATTAAAACAGAGAACAACAACAAACAAAAACAAAAACAAAAACAAAAACCCTTAGGCCAGTGAGTATGGGAACTGAAGAGCTAAGTGTTTGAACCTGAGGAAACATTATGGGAAAAAGCCCCGGATGAAACAGAATAAGACACATTCTGGAAGCCAGAAGACAATGGATGGATGAGGAGTGTGAGGAGGAAAAAGGACTAGCAAAAGATAAGGCTAGAGGGGTATGGGGACGCCAGACCATGAAGGATTGAAGCTTTTGGATGTCATCCTGGGGACAATGGGGACACCAAAACATCTTTAAAATGTTATTTTCATCAAAGCACTGTGTATACACAGTAACATACTTGATCCATGGACAAACTTATGCTGAAAAGGAGTGCTCTAGCATGCCCACGCCTCCCTCCACAGTACCATTCCCAGGAAGCAACCTCCTCTAAAGTTTTCTTATTTTAGGTCACTTGTTGGCTACCAACTCTGAATAAAATGATGTTTCTTGATGATTCATGCTATTCCTTCCTCCTTTTCCCAATTGTTGATAATCCCCTTATTATTTTTAGAAATTTAAGTATAGTCAGTATCCCCTTCTCCTGCCAGGTAAGGTGAAGCTACAAGTGCTTCTAGTTCTCCCTCCATCTTGGCAATCCTTTTTATTTCTCTCCCTTTGGCTGGCTAACATTTTCCTTTATTATCACAAGCTTGTTAACATCTACAATCTATTTTGAAAATCTACATAAAATCTACACAGAGCAAAATGCACAATTACTAAGTGTAGAGTTGGGTAAGGGTTAGCAGTTGTACACAACCATGTAACCAACATCCCAATCAAGAAATAGGACATCTCCATTACTCCAGAAAGTTCTCTTACTTCCCCTTTTAGCCCATAAGCAACTCCTCTTCTGATTTCTATCACCCACATTAGTTCTGCCTGTTCTAGAAATTCATAAAAATTGAATCATATAAAATGTACTAGTTTTTTACTCAAAGTAATGGAGACATACATGTTTCTGTGTATAACAGTACACCATCTTCTCTGTATTGTTAAGCAGTATTCCATTTTATGAATATACCACAATTTGTAAAACTTGTTTGGAATTTTTTTTTTTTAGTTTTCAGCTATTACAATTAAAACTGCTGTGAACATCATGCACAGCTATTTTTGTAAACAAAGCTTTCCATTTGCTTTTGGTAGACATCTTGAACTATTTTAATAGGGAGCTGGCTCCTCCCTATTATCTGCTTTCTTGTCATAGGTTAAGTGTACGTTTAATGAGATCAAGATATAATGCATTCCTGTAGCTTTAAACCCCAATGTATTATGATATAGGAATGAAACAAAAGTATTAACTTTAAGGATTTGTACATCAGTGCTTTGTGAATCCAAAATTGTTGACTCTTACGTGCAGATTAAATCTGAACACTTACTTCTAATATTGCCCAAGCCATCAGGAAAATTATTCCTTTGATGTCCCCCAAAGGACATCTCAGTGCAAGGAAACTTTTTAAACTAATGTGTATAATAGCATCCCTGGCTCTGCAAAATCTAGACTGCATTTTAATGAGAAAAAAAAAAAAAAAAGAGCTCTGGAGGAATGGGGGGAAATTCACAAGAAGGGTAACCTAAAAATAAGAAATAACTCAAACATGTTGCTTTCTAAAAATCTAAGTCGATTAGGTAGTCTCTTATATCCTCTCCTGAGGTACTTAAGAAGAACAAGAATCCTCAGTTTTTTCTCTAGTGTACAACTGTGGCTTTGAGTTAGAAATAGCAAATAAAATGCTCTATCCTCGTCAGATGTTACAAAACAGAAGGAAGTACCAAGGAATATAGTTACATAATGGTAATGAAGCAAATACATAAAACAGAAATAAAACAGAAATTGAATCTTTTTTTTTTTTTTTTTTTTTTTTGAGAGGGAGTCTCGCTCTGTCCCCCTGGCTGGAGTGCAGTGGCACGATCTCGGCTCACTGCAAGCTCCGCCTCCTGCGTTCAGGCCATTCTCCTGCCTCAGCCTCCTGAGTAGCTGGGACTACAGGCGCCCGCCACCGCGCCCGGCTAATTTTTTGTATTTTTAGTAGAGATGGGGTTTCACCGTGGTCTCGATCTCCTGACCTTGTGATCTGCCCACCTCGGCCTCCCAAAGTGCTGGGATTACAGGCGTGAGCCACCGCGCCCGGCCCAGAAATTGAATCTTAGATACAGAACACTGCTAGGAAGAGATATTGGGCCTGGAGAAATCAAAGGGAACAGTGGCAGATGAAAAAAACACGAGAAGCAGCCACTGCAGAGAATAATGGATATGTATTTTGGGGATGGATGGAATTAAAAATGAATGTAGAAAATTATCATCCACCCACACAGCCAAATAAATAATTAAATATTATTTTAATCAAACGTTTCCCAAGTTAATACAAATAGATCAAAGATCATTTTTATTGTAGTGAAATAATTACTAGCAAAGTCATGAAAAGAATTATTTAAATCTGTCTCCTAAACTAAATTAAATTAAATTTGAGTGTTTGCCTTACCTAGAGCTGTTAACCCTTAAAAGTAGCTATCAGCTATATTTGACTCTCCGAAGTAAAGTTTGAAAACATGTACTTTCACTCATGATGGAACTTAGGCTGTAATACACATCAACATTTTTATTATCTCTTTATGAAACATATTTTTGAAATTAAGAAAACTTAACACAAATTTGGCTACCAAAAAAAAAAAATAATGAAACATAAAAGTCAAATGATTAAAATACAATTAATTGATGGAGTGCATGGGCAAAGAAAGTAGTGTAACACCTTCAATTTCAGTGAATATGATTCTTCTCTACATAATATTTTTCCTGGACCTAATTTATTCTAATTTGGAAAGCAAAATCACAAAATCTCTGAACCCAGTTTTTATTCTTTTCTTTATAAAATATTATACTACTTTAAGTGTCATGTAGCAAAAAGAAAGGTAATTTTGATATAAATATTTATACTTTCTCTCAACCAAACATAAGGAATATATTTAAACTAGGCATGTGGACTTCTGCCCATATATTAGCTAAAGTAATAACTACAGCGAGTTACATTATGATTATTACTGATAATTAACCCCAATTAACCATGAAACTAAAATTCCCTTCAGTAAAAGGTAGAACCTGACAATATATGTTCTGTCAAATAGACCTGAGCTCTCCAATAGGGTATCACTAGCCGTATGTGGCCACTGAGCCCTTACAAAGAGGCTGATGTGAGATATGCTGTAAATTTAAAATACATATCAAATTTTGAAGACTTAATCTAAGAAATGTTAAATCAAATTGCAGTAATACCTTTTTGTATTGCTTACAAATTGAAACGAAAATATTTTTGACACATTGAGCTAGATAAAATGTATTGTTACAAATAACTTCACCTACTTTTTACTTTTTTAATGTTGCTACTAGAAAATTTAAAATTACATATGTGGCTCACATTATATTTCTAGTAGACAGCTCTGGCTTAGAGCCTTTAAAACAAAATGAACTTGTTCTCATAGATTTTTAAAGCTGTGGATTCATTTGACTTCAAATTAAAATGCACAATTATATGTCCAACATTTTTTGAGAATAGCTGGCTAGTCTGACAGTTTACTTATTAGATATAATTTTAAGCTTAGACTTTAGACAGAAGAAATGATCAAATTCAAAACACTTTTCCAAGAAAATGTGTCTTCAAGCAAAAGACATAGAATCCAGTTTGCCTTTAAAAAAAGAAAAAAACATAAATATGTAGGAATTTGAGGTGATGAGTCAAGATTTTGGTTTAGCATAGAGTCCAGTTACCATTTAGAGATGAAAGACAGATTAAATCGTCATACAGTAACAAACTAAATTGGAGAGGATTTGATATAAAACACACATTTAGTCAGGATTACAATCACTAGTCAGGATTACAATCACTAGTCAGAAAAGACATGATTGAATCAATTTTCCTGTGAAAATAATTAAAACTAAGGCAATGTTATTTAATGAAATACGTAAGGCATTTTAATGTTTTTTACTATTTACAGATTAATTTAATAATTTGCATAGTTAAAAAAAGAGAAGTGAATAATGATGTCTTACTTTTGTCAAGCAAAAATTACTGAAATATATATACTTATTAAATCACTAGTAGATATCACAATTTTGGAAGGAGAAACATATGCAAATATACTTACCTGAAGGGTACTGGAAGGGAAGTCACACCAATTTAAAAATATTTAGTTAAATTTTAGTTAAAACAAGTTTATGTGTTATACATTTTATTCCAATATATAAAATATTTCATTATGTAGGTTTTTGTGTTTTGAGCATGTGTACCATAAACCCTATGCCAACAGTGACCTTGAATCCTGGTTTTTACTTTATTTAGTAGGTTTCTTTGAATGATTTAATGAATTAAGGTATACAAATCGCCAAGTTCTGGCCGGGAGCGGTGGCTCACGCCTATAATTCCAGCACTTTGGGAGGCCAAGGTGGGTGGATCACGAGGTCAGGAGATCAAGACCATCCTGGCTAACACGGTGAAACCCCGTCTCTACTAAAAAATACAAAAAACTAGGCGGGCGAGGTGGCGGGCGCCTGTAGTCCCCGCTACTCGGGAGGCTGAGGCAGGAGAATGGCGTGAACCTGGGAGGCGGAGCTTGCAGTGAACCGAGATCATGCCACTGCACTCCGCCTAGGTGGCAGAGCGAGACTCTGTCTCAAAAAAAAAAAAAAAAGGTACGTTTGTTTTTCCCTTTCTTCCCCACAAATATCCAATTTATAACTTTTTTCTCTGTCATTATATTTTGCTGCCATAATATTTTATCTGTCACATTATACCTAGGTCATAATTTCTAAACCATTCTTGATTTTTTTTTAAGGCATAGATCCACCATTGGCTATGAAATTTCTTAAACTGAATATTTTGGGGAAACAATTTGTTGAATTCAAATATAGTAGGAAGTTATTTTGACTGAAGAATGATTCTAGAACCTGGGACAAAAAAAAAAACTGACAATAGACAAGAAAATAGCAGCAGATGGCCATGAAGTCTTTATAAAGTCAGGAGGCCAACACTCCCAGGTGACTTCAGTCTTGCTATAAGTAGACAGGTCTTTCTTTGGTTACTCCTTTCTTATCCCTATTATCAGTAATTTAACAAAATTGACTTTTATTTTTATCAGGTCTGCTTTTAATTCTCACTTGTGATACTTCTATTTTCTTTTAGAAGTAAAAGATGGTCAAGACTACATTTTATTTCTCATTCCTAAAAGGAAGTGTTTTTATTTGAAATAGAAACAACCTATCTAGAATAACTGAGGCATTTACTGAGTCCCTGAAAAAAAAGACTCAATATTTCCACCTATTCTGTCATATAACTCCCAGAATATCTCTATAAATCTTTAAAGCTTTCTGAGGAAAATACCATTATCCACTTACCTTTTAAACAGATAAGGAAATTAAAGTTCAAAGAGGTTATTGGGGCCCGGTGCGGTGGCTCACGCCTGTAATCCCAGCACTTTGGGAGGCCGAGACGGGCAGATCACGACATCAGGAGATGGAGACCATCCTGGCTAACACTGTGAAACCCCGTCTCTACTAAAAATACAAAAAATTAGCCAGCCGCGGTGGCGGGGGCCTGTAGTCCCAGCTACACTGGAGGCTGAGGCAGGAGAATGGCGGCGTGAAACTGGGGGGCGGAGCTTGCAGTGAGTGGAGATTGCGCCACTGCACTCCAGCCTGGGTGACAGAGCAAGAATCCGTTTCAAAAAAAAAGAAGTTATTACTTAACTTACCAAAATTAGACAGGTAATATATATTTCTCAGATTCTTTGCCTCCCTAAAGTCAGGGTACTATTTACAATCAATGGTGTCTTGATTGGATAAAATTTGCTAACAAGGGCATCACAGCAGGGATTAGGGGCAGGTTTGTTCAATACAAATCTTGCTCTTCTACACAACTGCATTACAAAAGTTAGATGGACCTAAACCTGAAGTTCAAAACCTGACTGAGCTCCCAGTCCCTGTAAATTCAAAGCCTGAATACATCTTTTTTATTTCCTTATTGACTGAGTACTGAAATCAATCAAATTGAAAAAACAAATTATTTTAATAAATTTTAAATATTTGTTGTATTCTACATATATAACGTGGAAGCCTCCTCAACTCTCAAATAAATGACTCAGTTTTCTAAGTAGTGAAATCAGTACATAAGTATAGCTGAAATATAAAGTGACTGCAAAATTTATAAACAACACCTCATCAGTGACAAGCATTGCTTCTTCAAATCTTTGGCTCCAGGTACTATGTTCACTGTTCTTATTCTGAGGCAATTTTACAGTTATGCGCCCCCAAAACACTATATTGAAAGTCAAAAATGCTGGTTTATAGTCGCATCTTTTATATGACGTGGGTTTTATCACTTACATTTTTGTACCTAAAATTGTCACATTTTAAAACATATGGGTTTGAGTCACTCTGAAATATTCCAGTTCTAAACCCAGACTATCCATCGTCTAATTCAGACATAAAAATGAAAAAGAGTTGGGAAAAAGAAGAACATTGTCCAACTAATTTCTGCAGAAATATACCCTGGAAGGCAGTGTATGAAGAGATTGTTCCTCCCTAGTGGAAAGTAAAGCATTGATACATAGTGTTCCCAACCTCAATTCAATTGAATCTCTTCAAAAAGATAATGCACAAGAGCTTCTTGTGCAATATCTGTACCACTAACTTTTATGAAAAAGTAACTAAAGCGATGATGGTTTTCCTAGCAGGTTACCTTTCGATCTGCTTCTGAAATGTCTGTACAGCACAGTTCTTATGCCACACATGAGTCACTGAATGCCTTGGGTCGAATATTTGTAGAACATCAGAAAAACTATGATTCACGGTGCATTTCATGTTGCAAATGACTCATTTTGTTGAATTAATTCCTTTTTCTAAATACATTAACTGTAGGATCTAGTATAACAGGGGACATTGTATATGTTGGACAGAAATACATAAATCAACATGAGAAAGTCAGTCAGAGGAGGGTCATCTTTTAGGTCATTCATTGGAGCTACGTCACTCTATCCAAATGGAATACACCATAATAAAGATGCTGAAGTATAAATCTCAGATAGTCATGGAAAATGGGAAATGCAGGACTCAAATTAACCAAAGTTAATACATACGAAGCAACCATGGGACTCACCCTGGGACGCTGCTCAATTGAAAAGGGTGAGTAAAGGCCGGGCACGGTGGCTCACGTCTGTAATCCCAGCACTTTGGGAGGCCGAGGTAGGCATATCACAAGGTCAGGAGATCGAGACCATCCCGGCTAACACAATGAAACCCCGTCTCTACTAAAAACGTAAAAAAATTAGCCAGGTCTGGCACCTGTAGTCCCAGCTACCCCAGAGGCTGAGGCAGGAGAATGGCATGAACCCGGGAGGTGGAGGTTGTAGTGAGCCCAGATCGCACCACTGCACTCCAGCCTGGGCGACAGAGCAAGACTCTGTCTCAAAAAAAAAAAAAAAAAAAAAAAAGGGTGAGTAAAAACAAAGAGGTCAGACTGCACAGTCAGGGTGCCAGTGAGAATACTCAGAAGTTCAGGAAGGTTGACCTTTCTAGATAGAGATGATGAATTGCTTCAAATATCTCCAATTTCTCTTATTGCATTTATCCAGATGTATCTTTATGCTTTCCCCAAATTCTATACCCTAACTATAAAGAACTAGTTTTATTTCTCAGACATGCTTTACATTTATATGCTCTTCTTTATACTGATTTCTTTGCCTAGAAGGCTTTCACCCCACTTCTTCCTTGACTTCTGACAAAATCCCATCAATCCTTCTCTGTAACTATGGTCCCAAGCACTCTGTAACTTTTCTACAATGTGTCCGTCTCTTCCCCCAAAACTGTGATGTAGTTTTATTCATGCACAAAGTGTTTTTTTTTTTTTTTTAATCTGAAATTAACTGTTTCCTTCAGGCCTTAAATCACTAAGAAACAGTGTTTCTGAACGAGATCAAGGTATAGTCAAGCATGCAGCAAGGAGACTGACACAAAGTCAGTTCTCAATAATTATCTGTTGATTTAAAAATATTGGGAGTAAACTTTTTAATATAGAAAGTGTCTCAATGACATTAATATGAAGAATAAACAGAAAGAGTATATGAGAATAAATGAGGCTAATGCCACAAAGCAAGATTCTGTTACTATGGCCATCACCCCAACCACCTGGAAAAAAGAGTGCACACCTAGAATCAGATGGAACAATTGCCCTGGGTACAATTACATTCTGAAAATTACACTGCATTCAACACCCACCGATACTTTCTCCTACAGATACAGTATTAGTTTTATGTATCACTCTAATGTGCTACTGTACTGTAGTAGCTTGTATTATTATTCAAAAATATTTTCTACAAGAGGATTATATATACTTGTCCCATGCTGACAGTAAATTGCTTTGACAAAATGACATGTGGAAAGAATTGATTCATGTGAACAGAAGCTCTTAAATCTAGTATGAGGTCTGCCATGTTCTTATCTTTCTCTCTGTTAAAAGATAGGTAATGTTACAGGTATAGGCTACACTGTCAGCCTCAGTCTAGAATGAAATGAGGTAAAGGAGAGGTGCAGTTAATCTGCGATGAACACAAAGTGATAAAGTAAGTTCACATGAGTGAGCAATAAACTTTTGTGGTCTAAACCACTGATATTTGGGGTTTGATTGTTAACATACAATATTTTCTAGCGTATCCCAGCTCATTGTATATCTGTATATATGTGAGATTAAATAAGCAATGTTATCACATATAACACACACACATACATACATATAAAATATGCACAGACACATATATATTTATAAATGCGTCTTTCTCATGTTTTGTTTTTCAGGGTCACTGGAGTGGAAAGAAAAGAAAGTGTTTCAATCTGGACAGATTAGTAAAGGTTTTACCCTTCTGCCATTAAACACAATTGCTTTTGTTCTGGGGTGTTCTTGTTTGTTTATTTGTTTTGTTTTGTTTCTTCCTCCAGAAAGTTTTTCTAACAATAAAAAAGTATTATTTGATACTATAGCTCAAATCAGCTATGTGCATCTTCCATCTGTCAATATTGATGGCTCTGGGTATCCACCTTTGCATATTTTCTATTCTGTTGCATTCTATTCCATTCCACTCACTTTCACAAAATACCGCAGAAAACACTGGCATTACAGAGACAGAGACTTTATTATCATGATTGATTCTGATATGATCTGGCTGGGTCCCCAACCAAATCTCATCTTGAATTGTATCTCCCATAATCCCCACATGTCGTGGGAGGTAACTGAATCATGGGGGCGGGTTTTTCCTGTGCTGTTATCTTGATAGTGAGTAAGTCTCAGCAGATCTGATGGTTTTATAAAGGGCAGTTCCCCAGCACACACTCTCTTGCCTGCCTCCATGTAAGATATGCCTTTTCTCGTCCTTTGCCTTCTGCCATGATTGTGAGGCCTCTCTAGCAATGTGGATCTGTGAGTCCATTAAACCTCTTTTTCTTTATAAATTACCCAGTCTTGGGTATGTCTTTGTTAGCAGCATAAGAACAGACTAATACAGATTCCTATTGTAAGGATGTATTTTTCCCCCATCCCTACTTGTTATGCATAAATAAGCAGAAGCGTATCTGATAGAGAAGGCAAACAAATCATACTTATTATAAGAAAAATTGTTGTTGACTACCAACCAAATTTTATCGCAATATTCCTTTGCAAGGTTTACATTTGGTGTGTTGCCAGATCATTGCCTCCCACAGAGATAACGTTTATGTATCTGCCAGGGCAATAGCTTGCTGGTAAAGATCTCTTTTCCATGTTAAATATCTGCTCCATATTCATTAAGTCCCCTCACCACTTTTTGTTTATTTCCTTTATCTTATAGATTTCTCCCTACTCCTTTCCCAAGGTGTTCTTAGGCAAAGAGTTGTGCATGTTTGAAAATACATTCTAAATCCATATTTACACTAAATCATAAGATTGGTAGAAGTAAGAAAGTATTTGGAAACAGCTAGGATAGTGCCCCCCAAACAGCAGGCACAGTCATACCCGGCATGATGACATTTTAGTCAACTATGTATGGCATATAGGACAGTGGTCCCATAAGATTATAATACTGTGTTTTTACTGTACCTTTTCTATGTTTAACAATATTTGGATACACAAATACCATTGTGTTACAACTGCCTACAGTATTCAGTACAGTAACATACTGTACAGATTTGTAGTCTAGGAACAATAGTCTATACCATATAGCCAAGGTGCATTATGGGCTATACTATCTAGGTTTGTGTAAGCACACTCTACGATGTTCACATAAGAATGAAGTCACCTAAAGATGCATTTCTCAGAATGCTTCCCTATCATTAAGGGACACGTTACTGTATTTAATAAGTGGTAGGATCCTCCTCCTTAGGAAAATTATCTAATCCAAGAAAAAAAAATATATCTGATATAAGACAAAATAAAATTATATAATCAGAGACAAAGTAAAATAAAATAAAATACAATCTGAGTCCATTCATCTAATGTCTTCCCAATCATGAGGTTCAGGTCATTTTATAAAGGAATGAGTAATCAGCCACATGGATTGCTATATGCAGATTACTGTGTTCATAATACAGTGGAATCGACCTCATGAGGTTTTTATGAGGGTTAAGTGAAATAATGCACATGAAACACATGCAGTTTCAGGCCTAAATGCTTCTAAATGGCATTGATAATGTTGAGTAGCGTTACCATCACAGCTCTAGGGTGTGCTTGGACTCCTCCTAGAGGTGAAGAGTAACTTTTTCAAGGAAAACCAATGTTCATACAGCCTCTGTTACCAATTCAGGTCAAAACAAATACAAGAAAATTGTAAGCCACAAATTAGAAACACTCATATGAGCATAGGCGAAGACTTAGGTGTCATAACCTGAGAGTACTCTTGTCCCAGTGTTACCTTTCCTCTCTTAAACCTGCATCAGCCTTTGATACAAGCTCAAGAACCATACAAACATTCCCTGTTTGTCCAAGGACAGCATGACAGCCAGAGATGATATTTAGTCCCTAATATGTACAGTGGCCTTACTACTATTCATCAACACAAACAGGTGATCACTAGAGTTCAGTCAATCATAGGAAGCTTATGGGAAAACCAGAACTCAATATGGCACTGGTTTTATAGTTGGTGCTAAGAAATGAGGAAGGTGATAGGCAAGAACTTAACTTCTCTTCAACTCAGTTACTCATCTTAAAATGTAATAATAATGCTATTTTTCTTCCACAGTTATAAGGAACTAATGAGAAAACATCTGCCAATCACTTAGAACGGGAACTCAGCTATTTTTAGCCCTTAATAAATATTACTGATATCATTATTAGTATTATCATCATCATTATCACTACCTAAAAGAGCTTGGGGTGATCACTAATTCTTTTTACGCCTGCTTTTAGGAACAGGGTAAGAAAGAGATCTTTGGAGAACTCACCTGTAGCTAAGTGAAAGTTGATAGAAACATTGATTGCTTCAGGGCAAAACAAGGAAATGAGAAGGGATTGGAGTACAATGCAAGTTGATTATAAGCCCATGAGACTCTCGAAGAACTGCAGGCTGGGACAACCAGCAGGAGACTTCAAACAACACTGGCTTTGAAAAGTGCTGTCACAGTTGGGATCTTTCCTAATGAGTGGTACACCTACAGGAACAATTTCAAGAACTGAAGAAAGCAGTCACTTCTGGGAACAATCAGTGGGAAGAACAGACATGACACTGTCAGGCTAGAAGACTTCCAGGCTCTGAGATCTCCACCAAGGAAGCGTGACTCACTCTTCAGGACAGAGGTTCAGTTTGCATTATCCTTGAGTATGTGGAGGTATGTGCAACAAAGAAATGGCAGTTATTTCATCTCACTCTTCCCTAAGGACAAGATGCATGTCTAATTCATCTTTCTATTCCCCTACAGTGCCTAGCACTTTAATGGCATCTGGTACTTTTTCACATGGTAGATGCTCAAAAAATCTTTTGAGTGGAAAACACCTTAGCTTCACAAATTGTGATTTGTTAAGAAACCCAGATGCACCGGATGGTAACTGGTCAGCTTGTAAACTATAATCGACTCTAGATTCTCAGAGGTTTTGCCAAATACCACTTCTGAACTCCAGCTGATACTAAAGAAGCAAATAAGAAAAAAAAATTACTAGATCCTAGCACCTCAAATCTTATGGTAACATTATATAATGAGTTATGCATATAATGAGTCATGCATAACATGTTATATAACAAGTGACAATGAGGTTATTATATGTACACATTATAATATGTATACATCACATATAAACAATAGACATATATACAGTGTATATGTATGTGTATATATAGACACAATATATACAGTAATGTCCTTTATTTTTGAAGCACTATCACTCATGCCAGTTGCTTTCTTTTAATAGAGATGGTTAAGTCCAATGTGTAATCCTCATTTAAATCCTAAAACCTCTTATCCTTATATTTGAGGTTGCAACTGATATCATTTACCTTGGATTGTCATTAACCTAATGAAGGCTTTGCCTTGGTAGTTACCTCAAAGCTAAGTGCTAACCATTATGCCCAGCAGTGTACACAATTATCCTTTTGTTCCTTGAAATTAAGATCACACCACTTAGTTTATAAGGATTTAATTAAATATCAAAATATTCTATACATCCTACTGGGTACTGAAGTTATTAGACACAGTCTTCCTTCTACTTGCTTCCAGTTTAGGGGGAGGCAGGTAAAGCTAATTCAACTACTCTTGATTTATAATAATGCTATGATAATGGTAAAATACACAGTGTGTTGTGAAAACACAAAGGAAAAACGTGTAGAATGGTTAAAAGATATAAAAAGCCTCAAAAAAGTGGCACATGAGTTAAGTTTTCAAGAACAAGTAAGGGTTTGCTTGAGTTGCCCTGTAATATGGTTTGGCTATTTGTCCCTGCCCAAATCTCATGTTGAATTATAATCCCCAATGCTGGAGGTGGGGCCTGGTGGGAGGTGATCATGGAGGCACATCCTTCATGGCTTGGTGCTGTCTTTGTGATAGTGAGTTCTGATGACATCTGGTTATCTAAAAGTGTGTGGCACCTCTCTCTCTCTCTCTCTCTCTCTCTCTCTCTCTCTCTCTCTCTCCTGCATCTGCCATGTGATGTGCTTACTCCTCCTTGATCTTCTGCCATGATTGTAAGCTTCCTGAGTCCTCCCCAGAAGCTGAGAAGAGGCCAGCACCATGCTTCCTGTAAAGCCTGCAGAACCCTGAGACAGCTAACCTTCTTCCGTTATAAATTACCCAGTTTCAGGTATTTCCTTTTTTTTTTGAGACAGAGTCTTGCCCTGTCACCCAAGTTGGAGTGCAAGGGTGCATCTCGGCTCACCACAACGTCTGCCTCCCGAGTTCAAGCAATTCTCCTGCCTCAGCCTCCCAAGTAGCTGTGATTATAGGCACATGCCACCAAGCCCGGCTAATTTTCTATATCTTTAATAGAGACGGGGTTTCACCATGTTAGCCAGGCTGGTTTCGAACTCCTGACCTTGTGATTTGTCCACCTCGGCCTCCCAAAGTGCTGGGACTACAGGCGTGAGCCATCGTGCCTGGCCTCTCTTTATAGCAATGCAAGAATGGCCTAATACACCCTGTGACCCTACTTCGTAAACACAAAGTAATTCAGTTTTTTAAAAAAAATGTTTTCCTCAGCTTATTCTATGTGCCTACTTCAAAAAAAAAAAAAAAATCAAACTGACATATGAAAATCTAGAAATCATAATGCTGTGGTCTGAATGTGTCCCCCAAAATTCATTTGTTGGAAGCTTTATCCTCAATACAAAAGTGTTGGGAGGCAGGGTGTTTGGGGAAGTGTTTAGGTCATGAAAGCTCCACCCTCACGAATGGATTAGTGCCTCTATGAAAGGGCTTGGAGGAATGGGTTCTGTCTTTTGCCCTTTTGCCATGTAAGGACATAGAGTTTGTCCCTCTCTTGTCCTTCTGTCTTCTGCCATGTGAGGACACAGTACAAAGGCCCTCACCAGATGCTGAAGCCTTGGTCTTGGACTTTTCAGCCCGAGAGCCATGAGAGAGAATAAATTTCTGTTCTTCATAAATGATCCAGTCTCAGATATTCTGTTATAGCAGCACAAAATAACCCAAGACACATAAGTTTAAGAAGGCATTGCTCCACAAAGTATGTTAAAACTTATCTGTGTGTAGTTCCAAGTAATGTTGGCAACCACAACACCCCTGTACAATGAAAAAATCAGCAATTCTTCAAGAATGTGACTGGATAAACCACTTGGCTTTCACTGATGACTTCATCTAACTCAGTGTTGCAATGTAAGATCTGCATATGAGGCTGTCTGGAAGTGCCTTCTAGTCTATGACATGATAAGGGACTGTGCTAGAATGTAAATCAATGTACTTCCTTCCTTGAAAGAATCTTGCAATGGAAAAAAAAAAAGTGATTTACATTTTGGCCCAAGCTTCTCATGTTGTTACAGACCAGATAGCAAAATTTCAGATGAATATTTTCTGTAGAATTGATCTAAAAGTAGATCGCCCAGTTCTCTTTCCCTCACATCCAATATTGAATCCATCAGTACATCTTCTGTGTACTACCATTTTTTGCACATTAACTTCGAAATATATCCCAGATCCAGTTACTTTTACCACATCTACTGCTACAATCATAGTCCAGGCAGTCCTTATTTCTCACGTCACAGTAACAGCCCATTAAATGGTTTCTCTGCCTCTGCTCTTACCCTGCTCTAGTCCTGCCCCCTTGGCAACCAGGGCGAAGCTTCCTGAAAGCATCCATTTGATCAGGTCACTCCTGCGCTTAACATTCTTCAGTGACATAAACATTTGCTTAGGACTACTTCCTTGATTCTCGCTACCTCACAGGCTGCTCCTTCTCATTTCCCTTGCCTGGTGCCCCCTGTCTTCTTATCCTCTAAATATTGGTCAACTCTCAGGTCAATCCTCATGTTCCTTCTCTTTTCTGTTACTGCTCACCAACCCTCATGCTTGTCATGCTTTATCACATTGTCAGAATGTCTTCTTCAAAGCTCTTATTTATGTTATTTATGTAGTCCCTGTTTATCTGCAGAGGAATACATTCCAAGACCTGCCAGTGGCTACCTGAAACCCAGGATATTACCAAACCCAATTATTAATCAGAACATGTTTCTGTTCATGGTTTCCACCCACAAATTTAATGATTTTTCCATCTTAACTAGTCACTCATCACGCACTCTGGCTGTCACTTTTGCAGTCTGAGGTGCAACCACAAAACTAACATAAATTTTGTTTTCCTTCTCCACAATTTCTTGGCTAGATCTAGTCTTACTGTAGATTTTTGCAACCTCAGCATGTGATTAGTTTCCCTTTCCTTATTAAGTTGAGAACTTTCACCTTTTCACTTAAAGGAAGCACTTTCCAGTTTCTCTTTGGCATATCCAAATTCCAGCATCACTACTCTTGTGCTTTGGGGCCATTATGAATAGTAAAATAAGGATGACTTGAATACAAGCACTACAATACTGCAACAATAGCTACGATAACTGAGGCTATGGGTGAGTAGGATCTATAGCATGGATACGCTGAACAAAAGGATGATTCACACCCCAGTTGGGCCACAGCAAGATGGCAGATTTCATCATGTGTTGATATGGTTTGGCTGTGTCCCCATCCAAATCTCATCATGAATTGTAGCTCCCATAATCCCCATGTGTTGTGGGAGAGACCCGTTGGGGGCAGTAAATGAATCATGGAGGCGGGTTTTTCCCTTGCTGTTCTCATGGTAGTGAATAAGTCTCACAAGACCTGATGGTTTTATAAAGGGCAGGTCCCCCGCACATGCTCTCTTGCCTGCCACCACATAAAACGTACTTTTGCTCCTCCTTTTGCCTTCTGCCATGATTGTGAGGCCTCCCCAGTCATGTGAAACTGTGTCTATTAAACCTCCTTTTCTTTATAAATTACCTAGTCTCTGGTATTTCTTCACAGCAGTGTGAAAATGGACTAATACATGTATGCTACTAAGAATGACAAGCAATTTAAAACTTATGAAATTTATTTCTAGAATTTTCCATTTTTCAGACTATGATTGACCACTGGTAACAGAAACCTTGAAAAGGAAAACTACAGTTAAGTGGGAGACTGCTGTGTGTGCTTGTTTTTTTGTTCTGTTTGTTTATATTTACTTCCAAGAATGATGCAATTTAATGCTAATACAAATCTTGCATTTATAATGGTTTCCACTGAGACTTTTTGTTCTACTTTTATTTTAGATGCTGGAGTATAAATGCAAGTTTGCTACATGGGTGTGTTGCAGCCATGTAGTGAGCACAATACCCAATAGGTAGTTTTTTGAGTCACATCTTCCTTTCTCCTTCCCCGGCCAGTAGTCTACAGTGTCTCCTGTTCCCAGGTTTAGGGTCATGTATTCTCAATGTTTAGCTCCAATTTATAAGTGAAAACATGCAGTATTTGGTCTTCTGCATTTATTCACTTAGGATTATGGCTTCCATCTCCATCCATGTTGCTGTAAAGGACATGATTCCATTCTTTTCTTATGGCTGCACAATATTCCATGATGTATATATACCATTATTTCTATATACAATCCACCATTAATGGGTACCTAAGTTGATTCCATGTCTTTGCTACTGTGAATAGCCCATACACATGAACATACAAGTGCATGTGTCTTTTTGGTAGAATGACCTGTTTTCCTTTGGGCATATACCAAGCAATGGGATTAGTAGGTCAAATGGTACCTCTGTTTTAAGTTATTTCAGAAATCTCCAAACTGCTTCCTACTATGACTGAACTAATTTACATTCCCACCAACAATGTATAAGCGTTCCCTTTTCACTGCAGCCTCACCAGCGTCGTGTGTTTTTTGACTTTAATAATAGCCATTCTGATTGGTGGGAGGTGGTATCTTATTGTGGTTTTGATTATTTATTTCTATGCTGATTAGTGATGATGAGTATTTTTTCATATGTGTGTTGGCCATTTGTATGTCTTCCTTTGAGAAGTGTCTGTGAATGTCCCTTGCCCATTTTTTAATGGGTTTATTTGTTTTTTGGCTATTGATTTAAGTTTCTTATAGACTTTGGACATTAGACCTTTGTTGGATGCTTAGTTTGTGAATATTTTCTCCCACTCTATAGGTTGCCTGTTTACTTTATTGATAGTTTATTTTGCTATGCAGAAGCTCTTTAAAATGGTCCTACTTGTCAATTTTTGGTTTTGTTGCAATTGCTTTTTGGGACTTAGCCAAACATTCTTTGCCAAAGCTAATGTCAAGAAGGGCATCTCCTAGGTTTTCTTCTAGGATTTTGGTAGTTTGAGATCTTACATTTAAATTTTTAATCCATCTTGAGTTAATTATTGTATTTGGTGAAAATAAGGGTCCAGTTTCATTATTCTGCATATGGCTAGCCAGTTATGTCTGCACCATTTATTGAATAGGGAGTCCCTTCCCTATTGCTTGTTTTTACCAATCTTGTTGAAAATCAGATTGTGTGGCTTTATTTCTGAGATTTTTACTCTGTTCCATTCGTCTATGTGTGTATTACTCCATTCTCACATTGCTATAAAGAAATACCTGAGACTGGGTAATTTAAAAAGGAAAGAGGTTTAATTGACTCACAGTTCTGCGGGGCTGGGGAGGCCTCAGGAAACTTACAATCATGGTGGAAGGGGAAGTAAACATGTCCTTCTTCACATGGCTGTAGCAAGGAGAAGTGCCAAGCAAACGGGAAAGTCCCTTATAAAAGCATCGGATCTGGTGGAACTAACTCACTCACTATCATGAGAACAGCATGGGGGTAACAGCCCCCATGATTCAATTACTTCCCACTGGGTTACTCCCATGACACATGGGGATTATGAGAACTACAATCAAGATGAGATCTGCGAGGGGACATACCCAAACCATATAAATATGTCTGTCTTTGTACCAGTAACCATGTTGTTTTGGTTACTATAGCTTTGTAGGATAGTTTGAAATTGGGTAGTGTGATCTAATTCTGGGAAGAATGACATTGATGCTTTGATAGGAATAGCATTGAATCTATAAATTGCTTTAGACTGTATGGCCATTTTAACAATATTGATTCTGCCAATCCATGAGCATTGCATATTTTTCTATTTATTTGTATCATCTCTGATTTCTTCCAGCAGTGTTTTGTAGTTCTCCTTGTAGAAGTCTTCCACCTCCTTGGTTAGCTGTATTCCTAAGTATTTCCTTTCTTTGTGGCTATTGTAAATGGGATTGTGATCTTGATTTGACTCTTAGCCTGAACATTATTAGTGTATACAAATGCTACCGATTTTTGTACATTGATTTTGTATGCCGAAAACTTATTAAAATAGCTTATCAGTTCGAGCAGTCTTTTGGAGGAGTCTTTGGAGTTTTCTAGGTATAGAAGCAAAGAGAGATGACTTGATAACTTACTTTCCTATTTGGGTGCTTTGTATTTCTTCCTTTTGCCTGATTGGTCTGGCTGACTTCCAGTACTAGGTTGAATAGGAGTGGTTAGAGTGGGCATCCTTGTCTTATTTCAGTTCTTGCGGGGAATTCTTCCAGCTTTTGCCCATTCAGTATGATGCTGGTTGTCAGTTTGTCATAGATGGCTCCTATTATTTTGAGGTATGTCTCTTGGATGATTGTCACTATAAACTGGAAAGCAAAGTCTGTGAAAGGAAGGATTTCTCTGGTGTTATTCACCACTTTTCCCCCAATGTTTAGCAAAGAGTGCACAATCAATAAACTTGCTGAATGAAAGAATGAATGAATGAATGAGCTGTGAATCCCTGAAATTCAGAATGAAAATGACTTACAGTTTATTATGCAGGTATTTTAAGAATATACTATATATATGTACATATATATATTTATATACACATATATACACACATACGTTCTCTCTCTCTCTCTCTATATATATATATATGTATGCTTTTAGGTTGTCAAGGGAGGTGTTCTTAAATCAACTCTGATCAATTCTGGTAAGAACCAAATTCATGACAGGCTATAGAAATTATTTGGACATTCCTTCTACTTTTGTTGCCCAGATGTTGCTCCTCTGTGGTCCATGCTATTCTGCATTGGAACAGTCCCTTTCTTGCATCAGAGTCTGTACTGTAAATAACAGAATGCTCAGGCTGTCAGCAATGTTCCAAGTGCAATGCTCATGAATTCAGAGTCAACACTTCGACTTCTGCAAGCCCAGCTCTCTCTTTTCTTAATTTCACAAAATTTAAGGAGGCTCCCACATCTTCCAATACACTTCACCTGCCAATAGTAAATTCTCATAGCCCAAGGACCCTATCTGTTTTCATGGTCAGCTGTCTTCAGGCTGCAGCTGTAGGTCCCATCCAGCAGGCTCTGCATTCTGCACGGGTGTGGCCATGGCAACAGGATATGCTTCACACCTCACTCCTTTTGGTAGAAGAACTTGCAGACAGATCCAAATGCACAGGAAACTCCACTGCACAGAAGTTTGGATTCCAGCCACTTCCCATGTGAGACTATGAAATGTTCCATCTGGCTGGAACAGCTCAGAGGAGCTCTGCTCTGTTAGCTATATAGGCTTGTAGAAACAGGAACTAATAACAAATCAAGCATTGGAAGCAAACACCAAATTTAAATGTGAATGCTAATTTTGCTTACTAGAAAAATTTCTTATAGATACAAATGTCAGAACTTTTTTTTTTGTCACCAAGGCAATAGTTTATTAAGCCATTGGTTCACTAAATACAGCAGAGTTTCATTATGCTCATGCTACTTTCTTCTGTACAGAATTTTTTTTTTGAAATGGGATGTTAGTCCCATTAAATTACCTGGGAAGGAGAAACCTATTTTTCCTATTGCAGTATCATAAGAGATAATGAACACCTTACTTCATACATTCTATGATGCCATGTGGGAAATTGGTGTTTATTGCACTTTTCCCTCTAATTAGAAGTAAACCAACCAAAGTGTTTCATAACATACTTGGAGACCAGTCAGACTGCACCTTGGAAGACAATGTTTTCTGGTCACTGAAAAAATATGCAGATTATCTCTTCTTATAGCTTAGTAACCATGTTCTATTTTTAGTTAAAAAGCTTATCTTATAACCCTTCTTAGCAGAAATTATTATCCACAGGACAAGTATCAATGTAAGATAAAGTGAATCTTAATAATACCTCCAATACCCCTGACCTCCTTTTAGCCATGAACAATCCTAATTTATACATGTTTCACATGTCTTTTCACAAAGAAATCATAAGCCTCTAGCATAAACTTACACCAGAAATGTCATTTGAGTTCCTGTTTTTCTGCTTTCCACTTTAAGTCTACAGGACTTTTGAAATACTCATTTTTATTACCGTATTTTTTCTTTCCTGTTGTTAGAAGGAAATGTCTGTAAGAAACTGACACCTACGATACTAAATGGAATGAAGCTGCAGCAGAATTTTGCATCCAAAATGACTGACTCATATTTTCTAGCTATTTAACGTCCAAATGAGAACATAAATGGCTTTTATTGCTGAGTTACTAGAAATAGAGAATCGACAAGATAATTTGTCTTTTATTATTTTTACTGCTTGTTCCCTCTAATCTTGTTATTCATGCTACAGACCATTACTGGAGTTGTAATACCTTATTCATTGAACAATAGACCTTAGAATACCTCATGCTAAAAGGAAATGCATGAGAAATAAATGTATCCATGGATTTCAAATGGCAAAGCTGTAACTAGGATTCATCCAGCTCATTTATGTTTGTTTCTGTAATACATAGCAACACAAAGTCTCTCATTTCTGTATATGAGAAAAACTGGGATTCTACAACCTCGGAATGTAAAAAGCTTTTGTTAAAACATCCAGTGCTACTTAAAGAAAATGGAAACAGGACAGAAAAGTTACCACCTTCTTTGGTTTCTCTTACAAACTCTTTTTGTCTCAGGGCAACAGAAATTTTTACATCTATACCAGATGATATCTTCAGACTCTCCCTCCCTGCTTCCACCTCAGTCAGTGTAGGGACAGTTTAGGCAGCATTTATGTTTTAATTCTTTTCATTTAAAAAAAAAGGTAACTTAAATTAGCTTAAATAGAAGTGAAAAATGGGTTAATGCAGCTGAAATATTCGGAAATCATATTGGCTGCAGGTGTGGTCGGATTAATGGGCTAGATGTAGTTTTTCACTTTTTGTTTTGTTTTGACTAATTTCACTTTCAGGCAGGCTTCTTCCATTGGATAGCAAAGATGGGCATCAGCTGCACTAGGCAAGAATCCTAAGAGCTTTGTAACCTCCATAAGAAAGACAGCATGTTTTTAGCGTTCTGTCAAAATCCCAGGGAATACGGTCGTCATTTTACCAGCTTAGATTACGAATCTATCCTTGAGCAACTCACTGCGACTAGAGGTGAAAGTTATTTGGCTGGATAGTTCACATGCTTGCCCCTAGGGGAACAGGAGCAAGAGTGTCATATTAGCCCCACATCTACCACAGGACTGAAAAAGTTGGTTACCGGGTGAGGGCAGTCCACAAAGGAATGTTGTATAGATTAAAGACACACATTCCCAGAAGGAGGGATAGTCCACAAAGGAAAGCTGCATAAAGATGCACATTCACAGAAGTACAGTCTGAAAAACAGAACCTGCTAGAGAACAAGGTCCTCTGATAGTAGTCAGACTCTCTTGTTGACATGTATAAAGATGCCACACACACGGAAAAATAATTCTCTGCAACTGCTCTAGTCATCTCCTCTGAATATCCTTGTCTAAGGAGCCCTTGAAAGTGCCTCACGATGCAGAATCAATATGCAACTTCTTACGTCTTCTGCTTACTAGATAAAAAGTACCTGGTGACTAATAATGAGCCTCCCAAGTGCAGGTGGAGGCCAGCTGTTTCAGCACAAGCTGTCTTTGCTTCACGTGAAACGTTTCAGATATTGTACATATGCAGACACACAGACCCAGGTTGGCAGCATTAAACGGAAGGACACTTGTTACTGTCCAATGCTCCAAAATATTCACAAACAAACTCTGAGTTTCCATGAGAATAATATAATGAGCTGGCAAGTAATTAACCCCCACTGGTAGTTAACACTGCCCAATTAGTCTGCAGACAAAATTTTCTCATTTAAAAAAATATACACATGAAATGAAAACTGCATTTTATATTCTTACTCAAATGATCTAAAGATTACAAGGACTTTTAATTCAGTGGAGTAACTGAAGGGCCAGGTACACGATTGTTTAGTATGACTTTGGCTCATGTTTGCTAATCAAATGGGAGACTCAAAATTTTCTGGAACATCACACACTGGGCCTGTCGTGGGGTGGGGGGAGGCGGGAGGGATAGCATTAGGAGATATACCTAATGTAAATGATGAGTTAATAGGTGCAGCACACCAACATGGCACATGTATACATATGTAACAAACCTGTACATTGTGCACATGTACCCTAGAACTTAAAGTATAATTAAAAATATATATATATATATAAATTTATATGTACTAGAGATTACCATCCCTAAAGGGACTATTTTGCTACACAATTCAATTCAATTGCAGTAACAATACCTCCAGCCCTTTATAATAAACTTCAAATAAACAAGTAAGCTATGGCAATAGCAAGCAAACAGCTGAATAATTTTAACAGCCTTTTTTTTAAAAAAAAAAAAAGATTGAAGTTAATGTTAATAGCATTTTATAATGGAAACGTTACAAACAATTCTTCAAAGGCAAATGACAAAGGCAAGTGGTTTAGAATTCCCTCCCCTCAGAACCTCAGAGAACCTAAGTAATTTAATCCTAGCACTGAAACTGAAAGCTTGCTGTCCAGAGGTGAAGGCACATTTGCAATGTTGTATATGTATTATGGTATATGTATCATGTCCATTATGTTTAAATAGAAGACTTTTTCTTAAAGTTGCTAAGCATGCTGATTTTGCTGAATACTATCTGTTCTCTTGGATAATAGATATCGTTATGTCTGTTCCAATAAAGGATGGTGGATCATGTCACCCCCTGCTTCAAAGACCAAAATCCTTAGCCTCACCAAGAGGACTCTGGATTATCTGGCACTGGCTTACCTCTCCAGCTCCACCTGGTCCCACACTCACCTTGCCCCAGACACTCTGACCATCTTTTGTGTCCTCATATGTGCCAACCTATCTCCTCTGCCTGGAACACCTCTCTACTCCTGCCCCCAGCTCCAAGTGGCCTTCAACCTAGGCAGCCCCTCCTTTCCCGTGCAGCGTAACCTCCTGGCTCCCTCTGCTTGGCCTTCAGAGTACCTCCCAGGTAGTCTAATTGACATCCTCTCCCCAGCACACACATTATACTATTAGCTCCATGAAAGCATGGGCCATGTTTGCTTTACCCCTTATTGTATCCTGTGTTCAGCTGAGTGCCTGGCACATACTTGGATCCCCAGCATTTGTTAGAAAAATGGTCTGTGCATTTGGGAAGATGCTGTTTGAAGAGTTAAAAAAAAAAAAAGTTCCATGCAACCTAAAACTGCTGTTTCCCAGCAAATATATTTTCATTTGGCAGATGTCACTATGATTAGCATTCCTTGAACACATCAGGAAGGCCACAGTAAGAGTATTTTAGTAACTTCAGGAAATTCCTAAATAACTGTGAGGTTTCACTGACCTGAGTTAGGTCAATGACACAAGTTAAACTAAAGCAGATTTTACTCTAAAAGAGGCAAAACTTCCTGTCAGGGAGTCAAAAATGAAATGAGCTTTATTAAAATAGAAAGTTTAGCTGTAAAATGGGTATGTATCTAATTGTAAATGTGACTCATGGGGAAGCGATTCTCCTACTCCTCAGGGGGATGCCCTTTGACTACTACCTCCACTGATATTTAAGTCCCTCAAATGATATGCTTTGGCATAACAGCCCTTAGAATAAATAAAGTTTAAAAGGTAAGAGTATAGATCTTGTCAAGGGTGATATGTTCATTTAAGTCATACCCAGCCTACCAGGGAACTACATTAAAATTTACAAAAATATCCCTGATCTATGGGCCTGGAAGTTTGACATCAGTCCTCTGGAATTCACAAACACATGAGATTGAACCCAATAAACTTAGAGTGGCCTCTCCCCATCTGGGGTTCCAGGGATCCAGAGTCATGCATATGGGATGGTCTAAAACCTAGGCCTCCTGATAAGAAATGTTACAATGGGTTGTACACAGCACTTAGAATTCTAAGACTGAGTTGGCTCCACATAGTTTCGGAAAAGCCCTTTAGAAAGCCCACAGAGAATCTACAGATGCTCAGAAACGTGCCCACTCAGCAAATGGCATGAAACCTGCTAGAACCAGTGTTTCCTATAGAATTGCATAGCTGACATCTGGCAGATCAAGCACAAGTGTGGTCAGAACACCTTCAATAGTTCTGGCTTTCTGGACCAAGCCAGTGTTCACAATGAATAGAACTTACTACTGGGAGAAGTCAAAGAAAGATTTTAGGTTCTTCATTTTTTTGGTTCTATGAATCCCTCTGGGAGTCTGCAAAACCTATAATATATTCTAAAAATGAGATACATAGGATTTCAAATGAAACTAAATGCAATGAAAAACAGTTATCAAATTTTAAAAGAATGAAATGTTGATACAGTTTATGTGTTTCTTTATTAATACAGTTGACCCTTGAACAACACAGGTTTGAACTGTATGGGCCCATTTATAAGTGAATTTTCTTCCATCTCTGCCACCCCAAGAAAGCAAGACAAGCCCCTCTTCTTTCTCCTCCTTCTCAGCCTACTCAGTGTGAAGAGGATAAGGATAAAGACCTTTATGATTATTCACTTCCACTTAATGTATAAACATATGTTCTCTTCCTTATGATTTTCTTAATAGCATTTTCTTTTCTCTAGTTTATTATAAGAATACAGTATACAATATGTATAACACACACAATCAACTATGTTATTGGTAAGACTTCTGGTCAACAGTAGGCTATTAGTAGTTAAGTTTTTGAGGGGTCAAATGTTGTATGTGGATTTTCAACTGTGTGGCAGGTCAGCACCACTAACTCTCCTATTGTTCGAGTCAACTATACTTGAAATAAAAAGTTCTAACAGTAGGTCTAATAATCATATTTTCAAAGTTGTGATGAGCATAAATGATTTTTCAAAATATCTGCAAACAACTGTAATGTGATATATTCTCTATGACTTCCATTGGTGACAAAGTGACAGGTACTGCTAATTATGTGCTTTATGACCCACACCCATAATTAATGAAAATGCCAAATTTCAATTAGAGGTCAGTAACAATAAAGATGTCATTTTCTCTGTCCAGGTTTGTGAATTAACTGAATTCTATCCATGTCAGTGAGCTACAGGTTAAAAACGCCTATTTTAGAAAGACTTTAATTTTTAAAATCATTTAAACTTGGCGACTCCATGATTAACTTGACATAAGTCTGGGGTGGAGGAAAGTTGCATATATATTGATAAATGTGTTTGAGTTTAAAAATAGAATATAGCATATAAATCAGTAGTATTTATGTATTATAATGAAAAAAATTCAGATAGTATATAGGATATTTTCCTTACTGAAAAATTATGGTCGCTCATTCCCGGCCTTATATTCTCCCCTTATAATCAGTCCTTCTAAGTACTCCTGCTTTCTATATAACTGTCTTTTTTTTTTTTTTTTTTTTGAGATGGAGTCTTGCTCTGTCACCCAGGCTAGAGTGTAGTGGTGCAATGTCTGCTCACTGCAAACTCCACCTCCCAGATTCAAGCAATTCTCCTGTCTCAGCCTCCTGTGTAGCTGGGACAACAGGCGTGCACCACTGCACCTGGCTAATTTTTGTATTTTTAGTAAAGACGGGGTTTCACCATCTTGGCCAGGCTGGTCTTGAACTCCTGACTCCTGTTCCACCCACTTTGGCCTCCCAAAGTGCTGGGATTACAGGCGTGAGCCACCGCGCCCGGCATATAACTGTCTTAATCTACTTCCAAACATTTACATTTTCCAAACGTTTTCATGAAATTTTCATGGCTCCTGCCCCAATGATTATCCTCAGTGATCACTGATACAGTGGTGCAGTCTGTAAAATTCCCTCTGTTCCTTTCTATTGCCAAGTAAAATTCTATTCTGTGGAATCCACGACTATAATTTGTTTATCCATTCCTCAACTGATAAGACACCTGGGTTATTTCCAATTTGGGGCAATTATGAACGCAACTGCTGTAAACTTTTGAGTTCTCTGGGTCCAACCTTAGTCTTAGGCCCTACGGATCTGGGCCTTGGGTTGGCTTTTCCTCAACTTTTCTGCCCCTCCCTCTTCATGTGGCACCAAAATATGCTCTGTATGTCTTGCAGACCTCTGTTTTGGATAAGCGCAGAACCCTGGGCTCTATAGTTTCTGCCCTTCCCCTAGTTGTGTAAGGCTTTTCACATGAGAGAAATATCTGGGGTGGTACGTGGGATTTTGTGCCTGTTCCTAAGGGCAGAGTCTCAGTACTTGCACACCTGTGGAACCAAACAAGGCTTTCTCTGGTCAACTTCTCTGTCCCCAAAGTTTCTGATAAGTACTAAGTAAAGGTCCCTGGGAAAGAACTCGTGGATGAGCACAGATTTCCCTTGTGTCTGAGACTCCCAGTTACTCTCAACTATCCTACTGGCCCTCACTTGATTTTTAAGAATTGAAAATTTTCACTAATGTCTTCTTCTTCACTTGTTACATGTTTAATTTTTTTTAATTGTGGTAAAATACACATGACATTACATACACCATGTGAACCATTTTTAAGTGTACATTTCAGTGGCATCCAGTACCTTCACACCGTTGTGCAACCATCACCACCATCCATCTCCAGTAGTCTTTTCAACTTTCAAAGCTGAAACTCTGTACCTATTAAACGATGACTCCCTATGCCCCCATACCCCACCCTCTTGCAACAACCATTTTACTTTCTGTCTCTATGAATCTGAGTCAGAGACACAGGGGAGAAGGCCATGAGATGATGGAGATGGAGACTGGTGGCATGATGAGTCTATAAACCAACAAATGCCGGGGACTGCCAGCAAAACTAGAAGCTAAAAGAAAGGCAAGAAGCAGATTCTCCCCATTCAGCCTCCAAAGCCTGAATGGCCATACCAACACCTTAACTTTAGACTTCTAGCATCTAGAACTGTGAGAGAATACATTTCTGTTGTTTTAAGCTACCCCGTTTGTGGTAGTTTATGTAGCCTTAGGAAATGAAAACAGTATTTCTGTTTACCATATAGACATTGTTGAGATAATACACTCAAGGGTTTTCCTTTTCTCTTTCCAGTAATTCATGATCACTAAAGCAAGTTTCTGCATCCTGAATGGACATCAGTCTAATGTGCCTGCAGGTACATTATCATTTATTCCCCTCTTCCAGTAGCAACAGATTATAGATTATGCTTTAGGACTATTGGTTCAAAATAGCCTATTCTTCCCCCAAACACACACTCTCACTCTCTCTCTCTCTGTCTCTCTCTCTCTCTGTCCTTTCTAAATGAGGAGTCT
>NW_012113253.1:1568393-1571323 GCF_000951035.1 Colobus angolensis palliatus
TTCCCCTCTTCCAGTAGCAACAGATTATAGATTATGCTTTAGGACTATTGGTTCAAAATAGCCTATTCTTCCCCCAAACACACACTCTCACTCTCACTCTCTCTCTCTCTCTCTCTCTCTCTCTCTCTCTCTCTCTGTCCTTTCTAAATGAGGAGTCTTGAGGACAGTGACACAATGATGGAAAACAGCTAGAGCTGATCCATTCCAGCACTGGGATATTATCCTGTCCAAGATCTTGCTCTTCAGAATTTCCTTCAATTCCATGAACTCCTCCATAATCATCCAATGTATTCCTTTCTGCTTAATCTGAATATAATACACTTGTATTTAAGTCAGTGAAGGAACTCCGATAAGTTACAACATTGTAACTTTTAGTTTTGTTCTGTTTTGTTTTAAGATTTACCTCATTTGGACTTACCACTATTAGTAGGTTCCAGTGAAATTTCAGCCTTACTCCATTCTCTTCCACAAAATAATCTAAATGATTAGCTCAGAGCTTTTCTATGTACAGTTATCTATAATGTATCCATTACTGTTTTTGCAAATCTCTGTGCTTCAGTCAGAAGAGGCAGTTGATTGAAAACTTTTTAAAAAATGCATAGTTCCTAACTAAGCTACTAACAACCTTTTATTTTCAGTCTCATTAGACAGCAAAAATAATTTAAGAACTGCAATACCAAAGAAAACTTTACCTATAATGTTTAGGGACAAACATAATGTGTGCATGATACTGAAACACAAAACTCTTAATATATTATATAATCAACATCTGTGCCTTAGAAGCTATGTTAAAATGATCTCTATGTATTTCTTAAAATTACAGAATATTTCTATCATGCCAGAATGGTAATTTTTTCTTCTTAGTTGTTCATTTCATATTTCAGATAATTAAAAACTGTATCTGAAACATTCACATGACTTTATGCTTTCTCTGTTATACACCCACCAATGTGACTGCTGATTTGAAATTTAAAAACATGCCGGCAAAGAGGTAAAAATCTCACTTCAATGATACTTTAGTCGTGTGAAAGAACACCTTTCAACTTCTTTGATTTTCTTAAGAACTTAAGAACCTAAATAGATGTAACAGATAAGGAAAGTTTAGTTCATTTCTGTGGTTTTCAAGTTTTTGTTTTTTTTTTTTTTTTTTTTTGAGATGGAGTCTTGCTCTGTCACCCAGGCTAGAGTGTAGTGGTGCAATGTCTGCTCACTGCAAACTCCACCTCCCAGATTCAAGCAATTCTCCTGTCTCAGCCTCCTGTGTAGCTGGGACAACAGGCGTGCACCACTGCACCTGGCTAATTTTTGTATTTTTAGTAAAGACGGGGTTTCACCATCTTGGCCAGGCTGGTCTTGAACTCCTGACTCCTGTTCCACCCACTTTGGCCTCCCAAAGTGCTGGGATTACAGGCGTGAGCCACCGCGCCCGGCATATAACTGTCTTAATCTACTTCCAAACATTTACATTTTCCAAACGTTTTCATGAAATTTTCATGGCTCCTGCCCCAATGATTATCCTCAGTGATCACTGATACAGTGGTGCAGTCTGTAAAATTCCCTCTGTTCCTTTCTATTGCCAAGTAAAATTCTATTCTGTGGAATCCACGACTATAATTTGTTTATCCATTCCTCAACTGATAAGACACCTGGGTTATTTCCAATTTGGGGCAATTATGAACGCAACTGCTGTAAACTTTTGAGTTCTCTGGGTCCAACCTTAGTCTTAGGCCCTACGGATCTGGGCCTTGGGTTGGCTTTTCCTCAACTTTTCTGCCCCTCCCTCTTCATGTGGCACCAAAATATGCTCTGTATGTCTTGCAGACCTCTGTTTTGGATAAGCGCAGAACCCTGGGCTCTATAGTTTCTGCCCTTCCCCTAGTTGTGTAAGGCTTTTCACATGAGAGAAATATCTGGGGTGGTACGTGGGATTTTGTGCCTGTTCCTAAGGGCAGAGTCTCAGTACTTGCACACCTGTGGAACCAAACAAGGCTTTCTCTGGTCAACTTCTCTGTCCCCAAAGTTTCTGATAAGTACTAAGTAAAGGTCCCTGGGAAAGAACTCGTGGATGAGCACAGATTTCCCTTGTGTCTGAGACTCCCAGTTACTCTCAACTATCCTACTGGCCCTCACTTGATTTTTAAGAATTGAAAATTTTCACTAATGTCTTCTTCTTCACTTGTTACATGTTTAATTTTTTTTAATTGTGGTAAAATACACATGACATTACATACACCATGTGAACCATTTTTAAGTGTACATTTCAGTGGCATCCAGTACCTTCACACCGTTGTGCAACCATCACCACCATCCATCTCCAGTAGTCTTTTCAACTTTCAAAGCTGAAACTCTGTACCTATTAAACGATGACTCCCTATGCCCCCATACCCCACCCTCTTGCAACAACCATTTTACTTTCTGTCTCTATGAATCTGAGTCAGAGACACAGGGGAGAAGGCCATGAGATGATGGAGATGGAGACTGGTGGCATGATGAGTCTATAAACCAACAAATGCCGGGGACTGCCAGCAAAACTAGAAGCTAAAAGAAAGGCAAGAAGCAGATTCTCCCCATTCAGCCTCCAAAGCCTGAATGGCCATACCAACACCTTAACTTTAGACTTCTAGCATCTAGAACTGTGAGAGAATACATTTCTGTTGTTTTAAGCTACCCCGTTTGTGGTAGTTTATGTAGCCTTAGGAAATGAAAACAGTATTTCTGTTTACCATATAGACATTGTTGAGATAATACACTCAAGGGTTTTCCTTTTCTCTTTCCAGTAATTCATGATCACTAAAGCAAGTTTCTGCATCCTGAATGGACATCAGTCTAATGTGCCTGCAGGTACATTATCATTTATTCCCCTCTTCCAGTAGCAACAGATTATAGATTATGCTTTAGGACTATTGGTTCAAAATAGCCTATTCTTCCCC
>NW_012113253.1:1573313-1582017 GCF_000951035.1 Colobus angolensis palliatus
CAGGATGGTCTCGATCTCCTGACCTCGTGATCCGCCCGTCTTGGCCTCCCAAAGTGCTGGGATCACAGGCTTGAGCCACCGCGCCCGGCCTGGTTTTTAAGTTTTTAACTGCATTGTGCTAGAGTATCTCCCCCACCTCCCATGTTGGAAACTACATATGGAAAAACCAATTGCTACGCTGACATACTTACCACAAGTAGACTACATTTTATAGTAACCTGAAAGCTACTAACTTTAAAAATGCAGATATGTGATTTTATTTTCCCATTTTAAGACATTTTAAAATGAGGCACTTACATTTATTTATGTGACTAAACCATTGGATGAATGAAAACAGAAGAAAATATTTTTCACTCAAAGCCATTTATCATGGCTGTTAACATTCTTCTGCTTAATAAGTGATGTATGACATCCAGTGACTGTGATCTATGCAAATGGTGAAAAATAAATGAGAGAGAACATCCTTAGTGTGTGAACATATTAATTTAAAAAGTAAGATCACATTTTATCTTAGAAAATGAGTGCATTTAAGAGACTGTATTCAACAGCCCTATTGGATGATGTAGAATCTTTTTTTTTTTTTTTAAATATACAAACATTTAACAAGTTAACCTTTCTGGATTTTTTTTTTTAGTTGCCCATGTTTGTAGAGACTAAGACTTGTTTGTTGCATAAATCTTAGTAGCCTTCCTGTAAAGTGTAATTTGGTATGTAGATGAAGGACCAGAGGCTAGTAAGGCAACCCAGGAACAAAGGAATAAATCACTGGATGTTAGATTAACAGTTTATATGATGACAGCTTCCCCTGACCTTTATCAGAAAACAGTGATTCTACTACCTAGTATTTAGTAAGAAAAACATTAATTTGTTCCTTGAACAAACAGTTGTTTGTAGCAAAACATAAATTCTAATGTGTACCCAGCCAGTCTAATGATGTAGGTTGAAGGAAGAGAGCTAATGTGCACTGGTGTCATTAATCTTGAAAATTCAGATCAATCACTAGAAACACATATTCAGTAATGGTACAGAAAGAATCCTCTAGACTTTAACTATGACCCAGATGAAATAAAACCATGATTCTGACATTTTTCTTTGGGGCCAAAAAGTAACAAAAATGCTGTGGTGGCTTCTTATTGTGCTAGCATACAATCAGCATACAAACAGCAATCTCTCAATTTTCTATGGGAAAACATACTTCCTCAACCAATATATTCCACCTTTCTGGCCACTATGACTGGTGGAGGGCTCTTGACCTGACCAGGGATATTTGCTAGAATTTCTTGGAAGAGCAGCTTCCTCTTTCCTCTGTAAAAAGCATGGGAAGAGACTGTCCTCTTCACTACGTTTGAACTTGGGAAAAAGAAGCTCTGAAAACTTCTGGCAGCCATCTTAGAACCCTGAAGAGTAAGCCTCTCAAGGACATACCCAAGACTTAGGAAGAGAAGCTAAGAAATTGCAAGGGAAACTGCAGTGCAACTGGTCACATGGTGTGAGCCCTGAATCAGGTCACGCCTAGAGTCACACAGAGCCTCCGACTCCACTCACTCACACAGTCATTAATCATGTCTCTCTTTTTTTCCCTCAAGAAACTTGAGATCAGGCTTTTTGATTCTTGAGAGTAAAACAGTTGGAACTAATTCAAGCATAAATGATCACTTGCAAGGGCACAGCTGAAGTGTGGTGGAATTAGCAGAGTACAAGGACAAAGAGGGTGCCAGACATCATGCTAGCATCTTTCCTTGCTTATCTCACCGAATCATCACAGGAATTGATATGATTCTCAAAAAGTAGTAAGGTAGAAAGTAATTTGCCCAGTATTTTTGTAGTTAGTAACTGAGGAATAGAGATTTGAATAGAAACTTGTGTGGTGCTAAAGGGAATGTTCTTTCAAAGTTTCCATCTGTTCTGGTTTCCAACTTTAAGTCTTTCATAATTCCAATTGATCATATGCAGATCAGTCACCATAAATTACAAATAAGAATACATACATTATTTCTTTTACAATGAACAACACACAGCAGGTTTTCAGATTTTTATTGAATCTGAAATGCTTCAATAAACCATATTAGCAACACCACTGAACTGGTATAAAAACATCTATTAACTTAATAACAGACTTATCAACAAGGGCCAATCTTCAATTTTCTGATCATCAAAAAATACATCCTAGTTGAAAGACATGATGCATATGGTATTGTTTGGTTTTAGATATCTTTACCTAGAGCTCTATTTATGTTCATCCCAATTAGGAAAAAATAAAAAGGCGCTTAATCTTTTTGACAATTTAGGTCAATACCTGAATTGAACATAATTGAGACCCATCAGTTACCTTTTTTTTTTGGCTCTAGAAGACCCAGAATCTAACAACTGAAAGGAGAAGTTCTTGAGCTAAATATAGGTTCTTGAGAATTTTTAAATAAATAGAAGAAACATGAATTTAACCAAGAAAATAAGCATGCTCATAAGAAGCAGAAGGTTTGGATGGAGATTTTGAAAACTGTAAACTAAGCTGAAATGATGCAGAGTGACTACTGACGTCGGGCAAATCACTTCATAATTATCTTCATTTTAAAGATGAAGAAATAAAGTTCCATAAAGTTAAGCTCATCTAAAGTCACAAGCTACTAAGCAGGAGTGCCAGATTTGACTGCAAAGCTCTTGATCCTCCCTAAATGTCTGTGCCTCTTTCCTTGTAAATGGGTGGTTAGTATTCTGGCTCATCAGTCAGTCTTTTCAAACACATCAGTTGATTGTCAAATCTGGTCAAAACACTGTTGCTCAAATCAGAATTGTGAAAATCAGGCTTCATAATCCAGAAGGCTGAGTTCAGTGTTTCAGTCAGTGGGGTCCCAGACCAAGGTCAAGCAACATGCATGTAATTCTGTAAAACAGACTACAGCCTGCACCTTTTACTGTGCCCCCAATGACAAACAGCATGTCTCTTTTACCTTCTTTAGGAGGATAGAGACAATTCTAAATCACAAAATTAGAAGGAACCGTATCAGCCATCTGATCCCAGGATTCAGATTCCAAACGACATCACTTAATGAATATTCCAGAGACAGAAGAGACACACTATTTATAAAGAAGGCTGAAAGCCTGGGAAAATGTTCCAGGCTATTTGTTTCTTAAGATGAATAAGCATTTGTAAACAAAAGTAAAACCTTCCACAAACAAGGTTGCCTTTTTCCTGCATTGCTATTACTATCTTTGACAATTATAAGATAAAATGAAATTGTAAAAAAGATATTCTGTTTGCCGTTGCTACAGCATAAATTTCAAAATCTTTCTCTCTGTGTGTGTGTGTGGTTGCTCCTGAATTCAGCAAGAGCAACATAAGGTGTTTGATAAAATTCTCACATGACCCTCCTTCCAGCTGGGACAATAATCGACATGCCAGAGTAAGCAGAAAGTTTGTTTTTAGGTAAAAGGAGCTGCCATCTTATCAATATTTCCTTGTCCCCAAATAAATATGGTTTCTCCAAATAAGTATACTTTAAAGCACCGGTATTGCCGAGTACCCAAAATAACAAAAATGCTCAGGTCTGTAGTCTTTCTATTAATCTCCTCAAAATAGTGACACAGTATGCTTGGTCTTTGAAAGTGTGTGGTTAGAACCTTTGCCGAAAACACCATTAAAACAGAACTGATTTGAAATTCTGCTTCCTCTAGCTACCAGTGCCAGCCAGCCCATTGTCTTCTACCACTGTGGCTATCAGAAGTGCAAAAGGGCCATTCAGGGAAGGAAACCACCTCTCCTTGCTCAGATGTCAAACAAAATCAATAACCATTTGCTAAGGAAAGGAAAAGAGAGACAAGAACTGATCCCTTTCACCTCAAATTTCTCATTCCCTCCTTGTCTAGGCTGTATAGAAATCCATGGAACTGTTTTCCCCTTAATGATTTCTTCTGTCTTCTGCATCTCACCAATTGTGTTCTGAAGTCTTTTCAAGAATCAGGAAATATCTCTATAATTGCTCCAAATTCAATGAAAATGAATACCCATCTTATGTTTCTTTGTACAGATAGACTTTGAGAGATATATCTGGGTATTGCAAGTGTAAGAGTCCCAGTGTCTAAAACAGAACCTGCTACTGTTGAGTTTACAAATGCTTATGGAATTTACAAATCTGATTATCATTGGTTCAAATCATATTTATTGGGTTTTCACATAGTAAAATGACAGCTGCATTCTATCAATACCAGCATTGCTTACACTGAAGTCATTTTCCCCAGTTCTTTCACTCTTCCCTTGGGAAAGATGAAGTCTCTCTAATAGCAAGAATATGCAATTGAACAAACCAAATCAGTAAATATACAAGCAGAGAAACTGAGGTTGCCTTTGTGAAAAACAAAGGCTATCCCCACTGCCTTTTTCCAAGACAGGCACAAATCCTCATTCCACCTAGAAACAGAAAAGAGTTGTCTGTGTTTGTACCCACAGGAGAAAGGGCGGAGCGGGGTGGGGGGTTGCTGGGTTCCCCAGAGTCTTAGCAGGAGTATCAAGTCTGCTGCAACACAGATCCCTGAGGGACAGTAATAGGTAAGGGTGAATGGAATGGTTATTAGAACAAGAAAGGAAGTAAGCAACCCTAATGATGATACCTTCAGAATGAATTCTGAAACAAACCAATAACAAAAATGGGTGGAATGGTGGGACGGAAGAGGAGGTAGAAACAATTACCAAATTTTAGTTTCACTAGGCCTCATTGTGCTAATGACAAGGCTTTTACCTAATAAGTGCTCTGAGTTCCTGCATGCAGGGGATATTAGAACAGTATCTTATTACATTTATCAGTGTAAGGTATTGTTCCTCCTTTCTAGTCAATGCATTGTGCTCCAGAATCAAAAGACTTGATGCTTCTCAATACACTCCATGCTGTCAATTTCAAATGGAAATTAGAGAAAAGTATATGACATTCTTACTTTTCTATGTAGATACCTATAAATACTAAGGTTTTCTTTTGGAATTTTTTGGGGGCTTCAAATAAATATTTGCCTAACATTTTTCTCTGATTGTTCAATCCCTCACTTGATAAAGAACTTACAAGTTGTAATTTTAATTAAATTCATTTTAATTAAAAATTAAGATTATCTCTTTTAAAAAGCAATTACCAAACAAGTTCAGTGAAATTAGTACAGCAGAATATTCTTGATTTGGTTTTATCAAACAATGTTTACTTAGTTCTCATGCACACATGCATATAATTCACCTTTTAGAAATTCTCAATATGTCTTAGGGATTTTTGTTTTTTGTTTTTTAAAGGCTGAAAAACAGTTCTGCCAAAAGGAAGCCTCTTTAATTTCCTTAAAACAAGTGTTTTTGAACGTGGGACCATTTTGCAAAGAAAGTCTCTTATAAACTACTCTTGATTTTCAAGGTGGACTTCCAATAGGAATATTTGAAAGTATCCTAAAAGGGGTTGCTTTTAATGTTAAGCACATCTTGTTGAAAATCAGGTTTCTCAAATTAAGCATTACTGACATTTGGGCTCGATAATTGCAGGAGGCTGTCCAGTTTATTGTAGAACGTTCACAGCATCCCTGGCCTGGCCCACAAGACACCAACAGCACCTCTCCCCCAAAGTTGTGACAACCAAAAATGTCTCCAGATATTGCCAGTATCCCCTAGGGGGCAAAACTGCCCCCAGTGGAGAATCACTGCTCTAAGCCTATCAATAAGATCTATCCCTAAAGTGAGAGAAAGTTATTTCTCTTCTTCCACTTTGACTGACGTCTCTGTTTCTCATTTTGCCTCCTCAAGCCATTTCACCACCTTTACTTTCTTCTTCTTCCTCTTCTTTTTTTTTTTTTCTTTGTAATGACTTTACCTTAGCGCAACAAAGATTCCATTGATTATTTTCTAAAGCTTACCAGGATTTAGGGAACAATCCTCCAGAAAAAAAGTGTCCAGTTAGGCTTCCACTTAAGGAATAGGAACCAGCCCAAGGGTACAATGCTTTGTGTTTCAAATGCAGGAGGTGGGGAGTAAAAGATTCTCTCATCTCACATTAAATTTGGCATTCTATAATGAAGCCTTTTCCTGCACACACTCATAAGATCTACTCAGACCTACTCTCTGCTTTTATATGACACCCTAATCAATTTGGCCGATTTTCCCTCTTCCGTGACCCCCGAACAAAACAGTACAGGCAGACATATCAGATGATGTTTTATTTGAACAGCATTCTGTGCAGAACAGAATTAATGGCTGAAATGATCATTTATTTTACCTTCACATGATTTATAAAAATGACTGAAAAAAATCATAGCCATAAAAGCCAATAATGACAGAAGTCTTTTTATTCAAATTTCCCACCTTACTGATGTCCACAATAATCAACGTATTTCAAAGGGTATATTTCAAAAACATACCCTAGCAACTCTGCCAGCCACTGTTACATGGAATAAGAGGACATGCCCTGGCCATTAGAACCGTGCTGTCCTCGCTTTTGTGTCCCTTCATGGGACAGACATCACCTTTTAAGACAACCGTGCCACTGTCTCCAACAATTTTCCACAGAGTTCTTGTTTCTCTTCATCTGAATCTTTTCTGCGCAATTTGATGTCCTGAACTATTTCTGATGGTTGCACACAAGCTCTCAGGGACTGGATCTTTTAGTTATGAGACCAGCCCTCTTAGATAGCAGACAGTAGGTACAGTGCTTGCTCTCCCTTCTTTTCATCCTTCCAGAGTTGCCTTCATCTTCATTTCCTGCATCTGGTAAAGTCTCTCTGAAAATGTGAAACCGACGGCAGAACATGGCAAGCTGGATGGAGAAGCCGACAACCCCTCCCCCACTCTCACCCCCCAATGCCGGGCCGGGCCGGGCAGGTCTTGTTTCGGATCCTGCACACTGTGGAAGCTTCTTGCTTCCCTGTTTTGGTGGGTGAAATCTTTGCTGTTCAAAAAGGCGTTTTTGCATAGAGATTTTAGGACGTGTTTATTCTAGTAACCTAGTGTTTTCTTTTTTCACTATATTTACATGTCGGGAACTCCAGGGAGGCCCCCGCCAGAGATTCCCTTAAATGCTGGTCTCTCTTCCCGCTTCTCCGTCCCGCTGGCCTTTTGGAGGCATGGTGGTTCCCTGTCCGCGGGCAACAATCACAGCATCACCTGCAAGGGGACCCCCGGAGTGACGCCTTGGAGATGAACCCTTTGAATTTGGGAACCCCGCTGACGGCCGGGACTCCCAGGATTCCCTTCCATAGAGGGAGTCCACGGTGGTCGCAGCCGGCGGCTGAGTCCTCCTTAGAGTGCCGAATCAGAGAAGACCCGCATCAGGTTTGGGGTGTAAGGGGAGAGGGAGAGGTTAGAGAGGCATCATTGGATAAGCAAAGAATGCTACTCTGGGAAAAGGAGGCAAAAAAGACGTAGGGAAGCATGTTCCCCTTAATCCCTTCCCCGTGCCGCCCGTGGATCCCTGGATCTTCTTGTCATGGAGACAGGCTGCAGCCACACATGCGACCCCGGGCCGGAAACATGCACACGCGCGCGCACACACACGCCCCGCCGCGAGTTGCACGCTGCAGACTTCTGCCTGACTTCCTGGCCAAAAACACCGCACCTCTGGGGCCAGACCATGAATTCCTGTGGTCTAGAACTGACACCACTCCCCCTACCCCACCCTACTCCTGCAACAGACACATTCAGACCCTACACTGCACCCTGAGCATGCCAGGAACCACTTAAGGGAAGCCCGAGCAGCTCCCCCCTATAAACGACTACCTTCCCCACTGCCTGATGTCTATTTAAATCTCCTACAAGCTTGCCTACAGCGAGCCGAGGTGCATCTAAGCCAGGTAGTAGACGGAGGAGGAGCCCGGGGTGAAAGTGAACCTCAGAGAACAGTACTAAATCACTATTCAAGGGGCGGCACGGGGAAGCCTCCAACCCTCTCCTGAACCTTTCAGGCCCTACCAGCAGCCCAGTTCCAACGCCCGATCCTGCACAGCTCCCTTCCTCTTCACTCGAATCCCTCAGCGATTTTCCAGCCGGCCCTTCCAGGCCACTTTCTACATCCATCCTCTCCCCAGCCAGCTCCCAACATGTGGCCTCGAGTACTCTAGCCGGAGACAGATTCCAGGCTGACTCCATCATGATGTGCCCCCTAACCTTGTACTGACTGCCCAAATTATCCGAGTCCTCCGGAGCCCACTGTCCCTTTCACCGGCGTCCTTTGCTCTCGTTCAAATCCGCTTTCCACGCGCCCCACTTTACACCCATCCTCCTGCCGCTCTGGTCAAGATACGTTTGCTCTCCACTCTGCGCCCCCAACACTGTACTCTCACGCTGCTCCCACCCTATCCCCCGGTGACACCCCCACTTTCCTTCTGCGGCTGTCCCCTGGCCGGGCTCCCGCGCCCCAAGTCCAGCCTCCCCGCCCGGTCCCCTCCCTCGCCGCACGGTCTTTCCTTCTTCCCAAGTCTGCCCTCTGGGCCCCCGCTGGAGCTAGTTCTGCCCTCCTGCTCTGCCCGTCGTCCCCGCTCGAACATCCCAATGGCCACCAGGTTTCAAAGTGGCTCGGACAGGCACCAGACACAGGGGACAGAGGCCAGCCGGCTCTCCCGGGCGCCAGTCGCTCCTCCCGCTACCCCTCCTGGACTCCCCCGGGCTCCAAGACCTCGCCCCAACGCCCAGCAGCCTCACAAACTTACTTGCGGGTCGCCAGGAGGGGGCTGCGGTGAGCGGCGGCGGGCCCAG
>NW_012113253.1:1582157-1607975 GCF_000951035.1 Colobus angolensis palliatus
AGACATGCTCAGTTTCCGGACCTGCCCGCGTGGAAGCTACCAAGAGCCGGCAGCGGCGGGGGAGACCGAGAGGAGCCGCGGGGCGCCGCGAGCCGGAGGCTACCACGCCGGGGGCGGGGGGAGCCACGCACAGCTAAAAATAGCTCTTGCGGAAGCCGCGAGGACTTAGCGCGCACCCCTACGCTAGCGCGGCCCCTCTGACTTGGGTTCTGGCTTTTGCACTCGCTACCGCGGCGGGGACCAGAGCTCGGATCCCCACCCGAGTGGAGACTGCGCCTCCAGTGCTGGCGCCCACTAGAATAGCCTGGACTAAGCCAGAGCTGCCCTAATTTCGGGGTCCCGCCTATCGGACAACTCTAATACTAGGTTCTCCCTAGAGAAGCAGAGGAAAGTTTTGTTAAAGCGATAAAAAAGCTTCTGCGTTACAAGGAAATTTATTCAGATTTACGGAGGAAAAAAATGTTTTTCAGATGCTTTGGTTGCTGGGAAAAACAAGGAGGAAAGGAAGGCGAAGTCCGACAGCCTAGAGAGGGACCCAAGGCCGCTTGGAGCGGGTTGAAGGAGGCTCTGCAAAGAGCTTCTAAAATTCAGAATTCTTTGCCAGGCGTTTGTGACTTCTCATTCCGCAGTATTTTGCATAATTCGTTGACACCCAACCCTGACCTTGGAGATTTTCCTGTTCCTGTCACCTGAACTGTAATTTACTTTCTCCACATGCTGCCTTCACTCCTTCCCCCTACAACCCGGTTTTAAATTGCAAAACGAAAAGGGCGCAAACTCTGGGTGGGTAGATTCCGAGACCTGAACTGGAACCTGGCTGTTCTGTAACCTTGAGGAAAGGAGTTGGTCCTGTTGCCGAGTTCGGGATGTATCCCAGATCTCCTGTGCATCCAGCAAACACTTTCAGCCTAGGAGCCTTTCAGCCACCTCACCTGCAAATTAGCTATTTCCCGCTATTAGTGTTCACTATATTCTACCTTAATTTCTGATCATTTATTATTTTTTAAAATTCTGTCCTTTAATGTGAGAGGTACAAATATTTCCTGGGTCAAATTTCAGTCTCCTTTCACTCACCTCTCACAGCCACCAAATGAGAGAATCATTATTATTCCCATTTGACAGACAGGGATGTTGAAATTTAGCAACAGGTGCTTATCTCTTGCCTGGAGTAAAGAGTCGGCCAGACTAGAAACTTTCATGGTTTCCGCATAACCTATTTCCCTGAATCAATAGCTTTACCTGAGATAAGGGCTCAAGAAAATTAGATACTAATTCTCAGTGGCATGGCGTGTCAACAATAAGCCGATTGATAAGCCGATTGCGGGTTTTGTTCCCCATTATTTTCCCCTAATTTCTTTACGAGCATTCGCAGCTTAAATTTTCTGTTATGTTGAAAGTGATAACGTTTCATTTTTATTCAATCAGAAAGAATTTACTGAGAATCTTCGACAAGCAATGTACAGACTAGGTATGTATTTTAAAGTTAGTTCAGACTGTGTGATAAAGCTACTTTGTTTTGGCAGTATTACAAATTAGTTAGACTAATTTGTAATACTGTAACATAACCCTACTAAATAATGTACATGTGTTTTTTCATAGAACTGTAGTGGAATTTGTCTATTTGAGTCAAGATGTCCTCTCTCCTAAGATATCTGCGCCCTTCCATCCCCACTTGCAATTTAGTGCCATGTGCACCCCAAAATAAGTAATCAATTAAGGTTTGATCTTTTACTTTTTTACTGAAGCTGCAAATGTCATCTGCAGGACCAGGGCCACGTTATAGTGACAACATCATGTTTCTAATTTTCCATAGGTGATTCATTGGGAGATCAAAGTGTGAATTTCCTTAGAGTATCAACACAACTCATTCCTTTCTATGAGTGGTGAAAGAAGGTGAAAAATAAACTTTATTTTCATCCTGGATGCTTTCATTCTTCCTCCTTCAGTAATTATTCTTAAGGTGGTATGACACTCTGAACATCTTCATGCTACAGCATGCACACTACCCATACTCATGAAACAGGGAAGAATTTGATTTCAAAGTCTCTTTGGTGTCCTATGGAAAAGTGTAGCTCAAAAACTTACTACATTCAGTACTCTCAGTAACAAGTGACAGGAACGCAGTTCTAACTTAGGCAGAGAAAAATGCATGGGGCCATGTAACTCAGAAGTCAAGAAATAGCAGGGCTTGTCCTGGGCTTACCAACATCAGGAAGAATATGATTTTCTCTTTCTCTAACTTGCTTTCAGCATTACTTCCTGTGCTGGTTTAATTCCCCTCACATTATGTCCATAGTGCCAGCCCTAAACAGTTGATGAATTTTGTAACCTTACGAAGAAATCGAGTCTCTTGTTCTGTTGAGCAGATCAGTCTTTGAAGGTGTACTCTTATTGGCTGTCCTGGCTCACACAATCAAACACCTGCATCCTCTTGGGGATGAAAGATTCTCAAAAGGGAAAAAAAGTATTTGGTTAGCAAAAGAAGGAATAGGGGATGTTTGCAAGATAGAAATAATGGATATCCAGTAAACTCATAGACTGGCCTGTTTCCCCATGGACAAAAAAGGACAGCAAGTGTGTTGGGAGGTCTGTTGGTTTCAGTTATTCAGAAATGAGCAAGATAATAGTAATGTTTTGAAGTGAACTTTTCCCGCCCCTTTTTAGGCTCAGTTGCTTTGATTTGCCTGCCTAAGGGTAACAGAGAGTCCACTGTTTGTTGCCTTTTCATCTTTATTTCAGGGCCCTGGTTATTTCCAAGGTGGTGCCACCCATGAAAGATGGCTAATGAGCCACCCAGCCAACTGATGCTTTCAGTCCCCAATCTGTTCTCTGCAGAAAAAGGATATTTTCCGTATTATTAAAGCCCATTTTTTTCTGTTTTGATTTAATGTACTTGATCATTATGTAAACCATTTGATAATAAAAAGTGGGGTTTTTACATTATGCCTCAAAACATGAACAGATAGCGGGAAACGCTGCTGTCCTTACAGTTTTGTATTATTTCTTATGCTAGAATTATTTAAATAATTGGCTGTCTTTTCTTTTCTCTCTACTTATGTAATTTGTTTGTTACCTCCTTTAATATTTGTTATTCTAGGAATAAATCAATGCAATCCATGAATCACCTAATTTAAACTGCATTTTATAGTTATGTTAAACTTATCAAATCCAGGATCTTTTCCTTGACCTTCTTCTCATGACTTTGTACATTGTCTTCTAGGAACTCCTCCCTTAGCTCTGTCACACCACAGCACATATCTTTTTTTTTCTGTCTCTGAAACAGATTCTCACTCTGTTGCCCAGGCTGAAGTGCAGTGGCACTATCTCGGCTCATGGCAACCTCCGCCTCTAGGATTCCAGTGATTCTCCTGTCTCAGTCTCCTACAGACCACATCTTAACCTACACCTCGGATTATTCCTCTTCTCCTAGTTCTCTTTTATCTCATCTCTGTAGCTCTTTGTCCTTCTCTACACCACTCTGCCTTTTGTTTTAGTTATCTACATACTTGCTTCTCCTCCCCCACTAAACCGCAAGTTTCTGGAGGACTGGGACAATGGCAAATTTATATTTGTGTGTATTTTATCTTCATGGATGCTCAAATAGGTGCTTGCTGATGCATTGAGGGATTATAGGAACAGGAGGTGAATACTTAAGTCTGAAACAGGGGGATGCATGAGTTGGGCAGTAAGTCATCTGCTTTTAGGGAGTCAAGGAAAGATGGAGAGAGCTGATGCTGGAGGTAGGCTGACATGCAATATACACTACTAGTTCCACCATTTTGTGTAGGGATACCTCTGTATAGTCCCTTCTTTTTTCCTTTACTTTCTCTTACTTTGAATTCCTTCACTAAGATCTATGCTACACTGCCAAGCATCTGGTATACTTCCAGGTATTGGCACTGACCACTGAGCATATTCTCCTTGCATTGCACGGAGACAAACCATTTTAGAGACTTGGACACTAGCCTGTCTTTCTGTTGTACCTCTTTCATACCAAATTTGCTTTTAGAAAATCAGAACCAAGGTAGAAATGTGAAACAATCTATAAATGAGTTTTTTAAGAGAAAAGGAAATATCAAGACAGCTTCATTAAAGAGCTATTAAAAGTTTATCTTCTTGATAGCTATATTCCCATTATTAATAAAACCAAATTTGGAGAACTAAATAGGAGTAGTTCAAAGTCACTTATGCCCAAATTATTTTTTCATTTCATGACTATAGATAAATGTCACAACAGATACATTAATAATATGTACTAAAGATATAAATGCACACTTCTCCCCTCTCTCTGCTCTTTAAGGCTGAAACAATTCTAGATAATAGTCATGGGACATTAAGGATCACACAATATTTGTGAATCAAAGATGCCTATTGACTAAAAGACTTAGCTCTGATGGCCCTTTCCTCAGGAAAGAAGAATGTGGATAATTATGTACTTCAAATACCAGACCGCTTTTTTTCTTGCCTCTGAATCTAATGCAAACATGGCTTAGTTCTTGCAGAAACAGCAAGATCCTGATAAAGCTACAACTTGCTTCACTTCTCTTTGAATCCAATGCTACAATAACAGGTATGTTTAAGATGCCATCTCAAATTCTCAAATAATAACTAAGAAATCTATGACCATTAGTTTATTTCCACAATGTTTATAATGTAATGAATTCAAAATACTACTCTGCATCAATTAATATTAATTATAATATTCAACATCTATTGGTACTGCTATGTGTCTCTTTCTGTGGTAGGCACTCCCTTCACATACTACTTATTTAATTCTCATAGCAATCCAATGAGGTATATAGTATTTTAGCCTATTTTTGGTTGGACATATAGAAATTCAACCTAAACTGGCGTAGGCGAAAAGGGAAATTTTCTGGCACAGTAGTAGTGTGGAATATAATCTCCAGAAGACAGGGAGCTTCTCTGAGCCTCAGGAGGTGGAAATGCCATCACAATTCTGTCCGTATCTCATTAACTGGCTTATTTTTCCACCTTGCAGACAGGCTTTTTTTCACAGCCTGTGTAGTCCTTGGATCCCTTCATTAAATAAGGACAGAATCTATTCATTTTGCTTTGGTTTAGAAGTTTCCAAAGAACTCGGTGGCTTTCTTCCAGAGAATATAGAAAAGGAAGAATAGCAACTTTAGAGTGGAGAATGCTGGCTGAAACTTTCTTAACCAGTGATGTCATGTGACTATCATTTACTGTCTAATATGATGTAATGACAAAGGCTCCTCATGTCTGTAGATTTCTTTCCAAAAACCTGCAACTCCAGTTGAATCATGAGAAAATATCAGATAAACCCAAATCAAGAGACAATCTACAAAATACCTGACCAGTACTCCTTAAAACTGGCAAAGTCATAAAAAACAAAAATGAAGAAACTATTGTATAACAAAAGAGACGAAAAAGACACAACAGCTAAATCCACTGTGGTATCTGAAGTTGTATCCTGGAACAGAAAGAGGGCATTGATGAAAACAATCGGTGAAATATGGAGTTCAATTAATAGTAATGTAACAATGTTAATGTTAATAGTAATTAACCAATGTTAATGTTTTGACAAATGTAAGATGTTAACCATGAGGCAAATTGGGTGAAGGATTACAGGAACTCTGTGTATTATTATTACAACTTTTCTAAAAACATAAAGTTATTCTAAAATTTAAAAATGTATATTTTAAAAATACAGAGGAAAAGAAATCCCTGGAAAAACATGATCCAAGAAGCTTGGGTTAGGTGCCCATCCAAGACAGATTTACTGAATAGCAGGCAAGTGCATCCAGCAGAAAAATGTCGCCTGGGGTCCAGACATGGTATTCCAGCCATTCCCAGGGAAGGAGAGTAGGCAAGAGGGATGGAAAAATATAGTTATGAAGCAGGCAGGATTGCAGCTGGTGAGTAATGTAGATGAAAAAGCTGAAGGTCAAAGAACTCAGTACTGTATTTCATCAATCTAAGATAAAATAATCCACATGTTAACCTTCATAAAATTGGGATGTATCTTTTCTTTTTTGGTGATTTGTCAACAATGTTGTAGATTTAACAAAATATGGGTAATTTTCTTAAACATAGTAAATTATAAGACCCAGGATTCCAACACAGGTTCTTAGTTTAACTGTCATTCTTTTCAAGCTTTCCTCGATATTGACCACACTGTCATATAAAACAAATGTTGATTATGTAGACAAAACTGCAAGAACAAAAGCAGAGTTGAAACCATGACAAATTTGTTCTAAGAATTATCAAGACACTATACACATCTAGAGACACCAAATTAGATAGAACTCTGTGAAATTAGGATACTCGAGGACCAAGATGTAGGTTGTTTGACATGTAATATGCAAGATAAGTTATAACACTCCATTTTATAAATTTTAAGTTAACATTTCAGTTCAAGTAGCTAGAAAGACTCTAGATATATTTTTAAAATAACTTTTCTTAGCCCTATACCTCATTAGTTTAATAAGATACTTATGAAACCAGGTAACATGGCATTTGTGTTTCATTCCTGTAGTACACAATAACATACTATTAAGAAAACAACTGAAGACAATGAGGCAGAACCTCTACCAATTCCACTTTTTAATTTATTATCATTTATTGTACACCTGTTATTAGCCATATACCCTAGTGATATGTATTTTTAAAAAGGTAGATAAACTTGGTTCCTGCTTTCATGAAACATGGGTTTCCGCATAAAAGAAAGAGGTTTCAGAGTGTAATTACAAGTGAGGTAAGAATTTTAAAACTGTAGAAGTTTTGGGAGCACATAGCCAGAGAATTTAATCTAGTCCAGAAGGACAGAAATGGCCTAAGGAAGTGATACTTAAGCTGATACTTTTAATAAAATAAGTACACTAACTTCGGTGCTTTACCCAACGTGACAGATACAGTCCAGATGGCTAGCTCATCATATATTCAGACCTCTTTCTAGAGGTTTTATTGTAGGCATAAGTTGAATGGCTAAAAGTCCACCTTTCTCAAACATCCTTGTAGCTGGAGCCCCAGGTATAATTTAGGTTCTACCAGTTTGAAGTTTTTGGCTAGCACACTATCTCAAAACTCTGCTGACGTTTACATGTCTACAGAAACACTTTTGTCTGATTGCTTTACCTATAGCTACCTCATCTGAGGTAGTTGCCTTGAAAGATTGTGTGTATTTTCCATTCATTCACTTCCACCAATTTTCTTGGCCTCTAAGCCTATAGCATGGGTAAAATTTCAGCAGCCCAAGGAGGTTGGGGAGCAGGGGGAAATTACAAAGTCAACCCAAAGGAAATTCTGCATGCTTACAGAATAGCAATATTTATCTGTTTTTAAATTGTATTTGCGTGAAGCAGGAGATTATATGTGTGTGAATGGATTCGAGTTTGCTAAACCAAGGAAGAAAGAGGAACGTAATTTATTAATGTGGGGTCACTCATCAGAGAGTCTGTCTTTAATGTGCTAGCAGTTGGAAAAGGTTCTAACAATTTGTCCACTTGGTTAACTTAATCCTGGTCGTAATGTAAATGTAAAATATGCAGTGAACTGTGATAAATGAAGATGTTAAAAATTCCTAGCTGTGATATAACAGGGATCTAAGAAGGTATGGAGATGGGGATGTTAGAGTGACATTATCCAGGATGATTGGCTCAACAACTCCCTGTTGGTCTCTGGGAAGGCCCAGAAGACCCTGCCTTCACCAAAACACCAAGTGCTGCATTGACTTCCCTCTTTTGCCAAGAATAAAGGTGGGAGATACTGATATTAAAGTGGTTTTTAGGATTTGATGTAAATGAAAGACTACTAGGGTAGAAGAGGCCAGGGAGCAGTTTACTCACCAGAATCAAGGTGGATGTGATTACCATGATATCATTATAGATTATCGTTATATCATTATCAATCTATTTATTTTATTTGATAAGGCTCTAATCAGAAAGGTGTGACTCACCTATAAAATACCATAGGGTCCTTAGGTCCTTAGGATGGAAAAACCTGAGTGTGACTCTCAGGTCCTGCTTAATCCATATAACTGAGATAGCTTTAGTTTTAGTGAATATACACCTGACTTAAACCATCAAAACAGAGAATCATGACTCTTCACTAGATTCCAGACCTGGATTAAAACGGTGAAGAGGAGGCAGGACTTGCTTGCAGCTCCCGCTGAAGTGGACAGGGCAGCATGTGGATTCTCACACTGAACTTTTGCTCCAAGTACTACCCCAGCAACATACCAGGGAAGCTGAGAGAATCCACAGGCACTTTGAAGGAACTGGATCACTGCTGCAGGCTCCCTGAGATGCTGAAAAACTATGACTCTGCTTGCATTATCAATGGGGAGGCTCATGGTCGGGGGCAAGTTCTAAGCCCTGGTCACTGGCTGCCTGGAAATACACTTGGTGCTGTTGCAGCAGGGGGCACGATGGGAGTGAGACTGGCCTTTAGGACTACCAGCTTCATGGGAGTGGGGTGAGGCCTATGACTGCCAACTTTCCCACACTTCCCTGGTGACTTTTATGACTCAACAGAGGCAGCCATAATCCCCCCAGGAATATAACTCCATTGGGCTGGGAACCATACCACCATTGCCCACAGCAACTACAACAAGCCCCGCCCAAGGAAAAGCTGAGCTCAGACATGCTTATCCCTGTCCCCACCTGGTGGTATTTCTCTACTCACCCTGGTAGCCAAAGACAAAGGTTGTAATCCTTTGGGAGCTCTATGGCCCTGCCCACCACCTGAGAAACCTGAATACTTAACCAGGTTTTCGTAGGGCAAGTTTGCATCCTTCCTATAGGACTCCAGTTGATGGTGTCTGGAAAGTGCCACCTCCTGGCTGGAAGTCAACCAACACAAAACCAGTGCTCCAAACAAAAACAAAAAAAAAGGACCCTCGCAGAGTCCACTGCTCTCCCCTGCTACCTCCACCAGAGCACATGCTGGTATCCACAGCTGCAAGACTTGAAGATAGAGCACATCATAGAACTCTTTGCAGACACTCCCCAGTACCAGCCTGGAGCCTGGTAGCTCCACTGGGTGGCTAGACCCAGAAGAGCAAAAACAGCCACTATAATTTGGCTCCCAGGAAGCCAATTAAAAACCAAACCCAACCCAATTATAAACCACACCAAGGGAGCACTCCATGGGACAAAAGAATATGAACAGCAGCCATTGAATCCCAGATCTCCCCGCATCGTAGTCTACCCAAATGAGAAGAAACCAGAAAAGCAATTCTGGTAATATGAGAAAACAAGGTTCTTTAACACCCCCAAAGACCATACCAGATCTCCAACAATGGATCCAAACCCAGATGAAATCTGAATTGTCAGATAAAAAATTCAAGGTCAACTAATAAGCTAATCAAGTAGGCACCAGAGAAGGTGAAGTCCAACTTAAATAAATTAAAAACATGATACAAGATATGAAAGGAAAACTCCTCAGTGAAATAGATAGTATAAATAAAAAACAATCACAACTTCTGGAAGTTGAGGACAAACACACTTATAGAAATGCAAAATACACTGGAAAGTCTCAGGAATAGATTCAAACAAGCAGAAGAAAGAACTTCAGAGCTTAAAGACAAGGCTTTCAAATTAACCTAATCCATTAAAGACAAGAAAATAAATTTTTTTTTAATGAACAAAGCCTCCAAGAAGTCTGGGACTATGTTAAACATCCAAACCTAAGAATTATTGGTATTCCTTGGGAAGAAGAGAAATCTAAAGTTTGGAAAGCATATTTGAGGGAGTAATCGAGGAAAACCTCCCTGAGCTGGCTACAGATCTAGACATGCAAATACAAGAAGCTCAAAGAACACCTGGGAAAATCATCGCAAAAATGTCATTGCCTAGGCACATAGTCATCAGGCTACCCAAAGTCAAGATGAAAGAAAGAGTCTTAAGAGTTGTGAGCAGAAGCATCAGGTAAATTATAAAGGAAACCCTATCAGATTAACAGGAGATTTCTCAGTGAAACCTCACAAGCTTAAAGGGATTGGGGTCCTATTTTTAGCCTCCCTAAACAATTTTCAGCCAAGAATTTTGTATGCAGCAGAACTAAGCTTCATTAATGGAGGAAAGATACAGTCTTTGCTAGACAAACAAATGCTGAGAGATTTTGCTACTACCAAACCAGCACTACAAAAACTGCTAAAAGGGCTCTAAATCTTGAAATCTTCAAATACACCAAAATAGAACCTCCTTAAAGCGTAACTTTCATAGAACCTATATAACAATAACACAATGAAAAGAAAAAAAAAAGAAGTTATTCAGGCAACAAATAGCACAATGACTAGAATAGTACCTCATATCTCAATACTAACATTTAATGTAAATGGTCTAAATGCTCCACTTAAAAGATATGGAAGGCAGAATTCACCAGCCAAGTTTCTGCTGTCTTCAGGAGACTCATCTAACACATAAGGACTCACAAGACTTTAAGGTAAAGGGGTGGAAAAAGATATTCCATGCAAATGGACACCAAGAGTGAGTAGGATTAGCTATTCTTATATCAAACAAAGCAAACTTTAAAGGAACAGCAGTTAAAAAAGACAAAGAAGGACATTATATAATGATAAAAGGACTAGTCCAGCAGGAAAATATCAGAACCCTAAATATAGACGCACCTAACACTAGAGATACCAAATTTATAAAGCAGTTACTAATTGTTTTAGATCTCAGACATGAAATAGATGGCAACACAATAATAGTGAGGGACTTTAATACTCCACTGACAACACTAGATGGGTCATCAAGACAGAAAGTCAACAAAGAAATAATGGACTTAAATTATACCCTACAACAAATGGACTTAACAGACATTTACCAAACATTCTACCCAACAACTGCAGTATATACATTAGTTTCATTAGCATATAAAACATTCGCCAAGATAGGCCACATGATATGCCACAAAACAAGTCTCAGTAAATTTAAGAAAATTAAAATTATATCAAATACTCTCTCAGATGACAGTGGAATAAAATTGGAAATCAACTCCAAAAGGAACCCTAAAAATCATGCAAATACATAGAAATTAAATAACCTGCTCCTTAATGATCGTTGGGTCAACAATGAAATCAAGATAAAAATTAAAAAGTTCTTTGAACTGAACAATAATAGTGACACAACTTATCAAAACCTCTGGGATACAGCAAAAACAGTGCTAAGAGGGAAGTTCATAGCATTAAATGCTTACATCAAAAAAGTCTGAAAGAGCACAAATAGAAAATCTGAGGTCACACCTTACGGAACTGGGGAAACAAGAACAATTCAAACCTAAACCCGGTAGAAGAAAATAAATAATGAATATCAGAGCAGAACTAAATGAAATTCAAACAAACAAACAAAAAATACAGAAGATAAATAGAATGAAAAGCTGGTTCTTTGAACAGATAAATAAAATTGACAGAGCATTAGTGAGATTAACCAAGAAAAGTATCCAAATAAGCTCAATTAGAAATGAAATGGGATATATTACAACTGATACCACAGAAATACAAAAGATTATTCAAGGCTACTATGTATTGGGGGAACCAGCCCCGAGTATTTCAGCATAGATTCTTTTCTATTTTCCCTAACTGTTGGCCAGTCTAAGACATAAAGAGAAAGAGTACAAAAGAGAGAAATTTTAGAGCTGGCTCTCCAGAAGTGACATCACCTATTGGCAGGTTCTGTGATGATACCTACCTGAGTGGCAAAACCAGCAAGTTTTTATTAGGAATTTCAAAAGGGGAGGGGTGTACGAATAGGGAGTGGGTCACAGAGATCACATGCTTCAAATGGCAATAAAAGATCACAAGGGCAGAAGGGCAGAGCAAGGTCACAAGGCCAGGGTGAAATTAGAATTACTAATGAGGTTTCATGTCCCACTGTGCACGCATTATCATTGGTAAACATCTTAACAGGAAACAGGGTTCAAGAGCAGACAACTGGTCTGACTAGAATTTTACCAGGCTGGAATTTCCTAATCCTGGCAAGCCTGAGGGCACTGCAGGAGACCAGGGCATATTTCATCCCTTATCATCAATTGCATAAGACAGACACTCCCAGAGCGGCCATTTTAGAGACCTCCCCCTGGGAATGCATTCTTTTCCCAGGGCTATTCCTTGCTGAGAAAAAGAATTCAGCAATATTTCTCCTATTTGCTTTTGCAAGAAGAGAAATATGACTCTGTTCTGCCTAACCCCGCAGGCAGTCAGATCTTATGGTTATCTCCCTTGTTCCCTGAACATCACTGTTATCCTGTTCTTTCAGGATGCCCAGATTTGATATTGTTCAAACACACGTTTTACAAAAAATTTGTACAGATAATGCAATCATCACAGGGTCCTGAGGTGACATAAATCCTCAGCTTATGAAGATGACAGGATTAAGAGATTAAAGACAGGCATAGAAAATTGTAAGAGTATTGATTGGGGAAGTGATAAATGTCCATGAAATCTTCACAATTTATGTTCAGAGATTGCAGTAAAGACAGACGTGAGAAATTATAAAAGTATTAATTTGAGGAACTAATAAATGTCCATTAAATCTTCACAATTTATGTCTTTCTGCCATAGCTTCAGCCAGTCCCTCCATTTGGGGTCCCTAACTTCCAGCAACAACTGTGAACACCTTTATGCACATAAACTAGAAAACCTAGAGGAGATGGATACATTCCTGGAAATAAACAACCCTCCTTCATTAAACCAGAAAGATATAGAATCTCTGAATAGGCCAATAGCAGTAGAGAAATTGAAATGGTAATAAAAAAAATGCCAACAAAAAATAAAATCCAGAACCAGACAGATTCAAAGCTGAATTCTATCAGACATTCAAAGAAGAATTGGTGCCAATCCCATTGACAGTACTCTAAAAAATAGAGAAAGAACGAATCTTCCCTAAATCATTGTATGAAGCCAGTATCACCCTAATACCAAAACCAGGGAAGGAAATAACAGAAAAAGAAAACTACAGACCAATAACCCTGATGAACACAGATACTAAAATCCTCAACAAAATACTAGTGATCCAAATCCAACAGCATATCAAAAAGATAATCCACCATGATCAAGTGGGTTTCATATCAGGGATGTACGGATGGTTTAACATACCTAATTCAATAAATGTGATACACCACTTAAACAGAATTAATAAACAAAAATGATGTACTTATGTCAATAGATGCAGAAAAAATATTTGCAAAAATCCAGCATTCCTTTATGGTTACAACCCTCAGCAAAACTGACATAGAAGAGATGTACCTTAAGGTAATAAAAGCCATCTACAACAAACCCACAGTCGATATTATACTGAAGGAGAAAAGTTGAAGGCATTTCCTCTGAGAACTGAAATAAGATAAGGATGAACACTTTTAATACTTCTATTCAACATTGTACTGGAAGTCCTAGGAAGAACAATCAGAAAAGAAAGAAATAAAGGGTATCCAAATCAGTAAAGAGAAAGAATGTCACTGTTTGTTGATGATATGATTGTATACCAAGAAAACCCAACTCATTCAAAAAGCTCCTAGAACTGATACATGAATTCAGCAAAGTTTCATGATACAAAACGCAAATAAGTAGCGCTGCTATACAACAAAAATGACCATGCTGAGAATCAAATCAAGAAATCAACTACTTTTGCAATCATTACAAAAAATCCAATACTTAGGAATATACCTTACCAAGTAGGTGAAAGACCTCTGTAAGGAAAACTACAAAATACTGCTGAGAGAAATCATAGATGACACAAGCAAATGGAAACACGTTTCATGCACATGGATGGGAAGAACCAATATTGTGAAAATGACCATACAGCCAAAAGCAATCCACAAATTGAATGCAATTCTCATCAAAATACCAACATAATTCTTCACAAAACTAGAAAAAAACAATCCTAAAATTCATATGGAACCAAAAAAAGTCTGCATAACCAAAGCAAGACTAAACAAAAAGAACAAATCACATTACCCAGCTTCAAACTGTATACCGTAAGGCCATAGTCACCAAAACATCATTGTACTGGTATAAAAATAAGTACACAGACCATTGGAAGAGAATAGAGAACCCAGAAATAAAGCCAAATGCATCAAGTCAATTGATCTTTACAAAACAAACAAAAACATAAAGTGGGAGAAGGACAACTCTATTCAACAAATGATCTTGGGATAATTGGCTAGTTACATGTAGGATAATTAAACTGGATCCTCATCTCTCACATGCAAAAGTCAACTCAAGATGGATCAAAGACTTAAATCTAAGACCTGAAACCTTAAAGATTCTAGAAGATAACATGAGAGAAACCCTGAAGACATTGGCTTAAGCAAAGACTTCATGACCAAAACCCCAAAAGCAAATGCAGCAAAAACAAAGATAAATAGATGAGACTTAATTAAACTGAAAAGCTTCTGCACAGCAAAATCAATGATCAACGATCAACAGAGTTAACGGACAACCCACAGATTGGGAGGAAATCTTCATGATCTATACATCCCACAAAGGACTAATATACAGAATCTACAAAGAACTCAAACAAATCAACAAGAATAAAACAAACAATCCCATCAAAAAGTGGGCTAAGGATGTGAATAGACAATTCTCAAAAGAAGATGCACAAATGTCCAACAAGCACATGGAAAAATGCTCAACATCGCTAATTATCAGGGAACTGCAAATCAAAACCACAATGCCATAACCCTTCACTCCAGCAAAAATGGCCATAATCAAAAGTAAAAAAAAAATAGATGTTGGCATGGATGTCGTGAAAAGGGAACACTTTTATACTGTTGATGGGAATGTAAACTAGTACAACCACTATGAAAAACAGTGTGGAGATTCCCTAAAGAACTAAAAGTAGATCTACGGCTTGATCCAGCAATCCCACTACTAGGTATCTACCCAGAGGAAAAGAAGTCATTGTACAAAAAAGATACTTGCACAAGCATGTTTATAGTAGTACAATTTGCAATTGCAAAAATATGGATCCAGCTCAAATGCTCATCAACCAATGAGTGGATAAAGAAAATGTTATTGCAAAAATCCAGCATTCCTTTATGGTTACAGCCCTCAGCAAAATTGACATAGAAGGGATGTACCTTAAGGTAATAAAAGCTATCTACAACATACATCATGTGATACTAGTCGACCGTAAAAAGGAATGAAATAATGGCATTAGTAGCAACCTGGATGGAATGGGAGACTATTATTCTAAGTGAAGTAACTCAGGAATGGAAAACCAAATATTGTATATTCTCATTCACATGTGGGAGCTAAACTATGAGGACACAAAGGCATAGAATGATACATTGGATTTTGGAGATTCAGGGGAAAGGGGGAAGAGTAGTGAGGGCTAAAAGACTACACATTGGGTACAGTGTACACTTGACATGGTTTGGCTCTGTGTCCCCACCAAAATCTCACCTTTTATTATAGCTCCCATGATTCTCATGTGTTGTGGAAGGGGCCTGGTGGGAGATGATTGAATCATGGAGGCAGCTTTCCCCATACTATTCTTATGGTAGTGAATACACCTCACTAGAGTTGATGGTTTTATAAGGGGTTTCTGCTTTCACTTCTTCTCATTCTCTCTTGCTGCCACCCTGTAAGAAGTACTTTTTGCCTTTTCCCATGATTGTGAGGCCTCCCTAGCCACATGGAATTGTGAGTCAATTAAACCTATTTTTCTTCCAATTATCGGGTATATCTTTATCAGCAGCATGAAAATGGAGTAATACAACACTGCTTGGGTGATGGGTGCACCAAAATCTCAGAAATCACCCTAAATAACTTATTCATGTAACAAAACACCACCTGTTTAATTTCAATAGCTTTTATTGAAATTAAAATAAAAAAATAAAAATAAATTCCAGACCTAAGATATGTCCCTGGGGTATGGATACATTCACAGAGATGTCTTGCATTACAAGTAAATATTTGATTTCTTCTCCTGGTCTTACTCCAAAGGCCTTGTGGTTATTGACCAGGATAACTATATCTCAGAAAAAGCAAAGTACCCAGACGTTTCTGAGGGTTATTTTATTCTGATTTTGACCCAGATTGCCACTGTGATCTATTGGAAGGTCATAAATAGAAAATCTGTGCTTAGTCAGTGTTATTGGGGCCCAGTGGTTCTGCAAACTCATCCCATGCTAATTTCCCACTCCCTGAGTGAAGAGTTGGAATAGATATACTTAGCAACTGGTATTAGCTCCTTGACATTGTCCATGAATGCTGTGTCAAGGGAGAAAAAAAGAAAAACCCTCTAGACTTCAACCTCCCTAATAATATCACAACCTTGGAGAAAAGTTTCACCACCAAATACATGAAAGATACAAGAATAGTGACTGCAATTACATATCCCATTTAACTCACCTGTTTAATTTATGCACAAGCTACATGTACCCTGGGAAAAAAAGGATTCTCAAAAGCCTAATTAAGTGATTATTCCAATTGCAGTTGATTTTTAAAGGTGACCTCATTACTGGAACAACTCAAGACAGCCTCTGGCATCCAATATGCAGCTATTTATTTTCCAGGTGTATTTTTCATTGTATCCATAAATGCAGAACACTAGAAGGTATTTGCTTTCACCTTCACTTGACATAGAAGCAGAGCAGTATAATTCACTGTCTTGTCTAAGGGAAAGATCAACTCTTTGGTTCTGTTCCATAATATGTAATCCAGAGGCTCCTTGATTATGTCACCATCCCCAGGTTTTATTCTGGACAACTACACTGATGACATCATGCTAGTGGGATCTGATTATTGGAACATAGTAGGTACGTAAGGTCCCTTGATAAGACAAATGTGTGCCCAGAAGATAGATTCAGATAAAAATCTATTTACCTATTTATTTGATTTCCAATTATTTTTTTAATATTGACTCTGTCAACCGGACCGTATGTTCCATGAGAGCAAGGATTGTGTTGGCCTCATTCACCACTATATTTTCAGCACGGTACTGGCACCTACAATAAACAAGTGTTCGATGGACAGGTGTGTTCTTTACTGTACACTCTCTTCTAAAAAATGGTGAAGATTTTATAACAGCTAAATCCCCAAGGTAGAGATGAAGTTTTATACTGCTAGGCATTATAATTCAGAAAGATTTTGAATTCTGCTGAAACAAGATTTGATGTGGAGTCATTTGGAGGAAGAAGTATGGTTTGGAATAGGTAATAAACATAAATTTTCTCAATTCTCAGTAACTTGTGTTTGAAAGAACTCCCATTTATAAGAAAGGACGGAATAATTACTTACTTTGAAAGATGCTAGGAAGATACTGGTCACATAGGGCAATCATAATATTCTATTACATATTTGTTGTTTTCTTTTAACATTTATTATTGAGCAATGAATCTTGAAATACCAAAATACTGCATATTTATTAAGACAGGAGGTCAAAGCAACAAAAGAAAGGACTAAACAAAAGTGAAACATCACTAAGACTATTTCATATCATATTTTTTAGCAGAAGACATTAATAAGAAGAAATACATTTTTTTGCCTATCTAAATAATAGTTGGTAAAGACTTTTTTGTACTAAAATTTAAATTGCATTTTTAAATGTCTTTAGGAAAAGATACAAGAATGAATAGAGACTGTTTCTTAAATAACAAATATATTCTGCCAACACATACAAATCTCCAGAGAAAACCAGAATGGGTCATCTGGATGCCACATTTACCAGTGCAGGGCAGATAAATGTGCTTCATCTACCCACCATCATCTGTCTAGATTGAGCTTCCAACTTACATCCCTGACACCCCACTTTTTCTAAGTACTCTCATATTGTCATGTTCTGTTCATGCCTCCATAATACTTAATGGTTGTGTTTACCTGTGTTCTTCTCTGCCACCCAAATGTAAGTAAGGGGCTACATCTTGTTTCAGATGATATTTCCAACACTAGCATAGTGCTTAAGTACAGAGTAGCCTCCAAAAAACATGGATTCAAAGGACAAGAATTCAAAAGATGACATTTGACTCCCTCTCTTCCTGGATTTTAGGGAGAAGGGCTTGATTATTCCTGATAACACTCTTTAATTCAGAGAAGCAAGGGCAGAGGTGAGGATTGACTAAGGGGCTAAAAGGGCCACAGATGACTTGCACTTTCTTTTGAGGAATAGCAGCACTTTGATCCATTCAGAATTAGGAGAAAGCTCTGTGTTTTGCCCATAGTGCAAACTCTTATACAACAAAGGAGCCAGTGCAGTGAGGTAAGAGGATTTTTTAAGCATTCTCTGCTGAGCCATAGAGATCAAATTATTTCCCTGCTGTCTTAAGGCTGTGATATTTTTTTTTTCTTTTGTGGTTTATACTTATGTCCTATCTACCTCAAGGCCATAAGACCCTATTTTTTAATACTATTGTGAATAGTATTTTTTTTTAAATTTCATTTTATTTTCTGTTTTGAGACAGGGTCTCACTCTGTCACCCAGGCTGGAGTACAGTGGTGTGATCTTGGCTTACTGCAACCCCCACCTCCCAGGTTCAAGTAATTCTCCCACCTCAGCCTCTTGAGTAGCTGGGACCATAGACACACACCACCACACCCAGCTGATTTGTGTATTTGGGGTAGAGATGGGATTTCACCGTGTTGGCCAGGCTGGTCTCAAACTCCTGACCGCAAGTGACCCGTCCTCCTTTGCCTCCCAAAGTGCTGGGTTTATACATGTGAGCCACCACACCCAGCCACCACTTGCAGCCTAATTTCATTTTTAATTGTTTGCTGCTTATATATGAAAATGCAGTTTCTCTTGTATATTGACTTTGTGTTTGGAAATTAATTTGTTAGTTCTAATACTTTTTTATACTTTGGATTTTCTATCTAGAGTATCATGTCATCTGCAAATAGAGACAGTTTTACTTCTTTCCAATGTGTAGGTCTTTTGTTTCTTTTTCTTTCCTTATTACAGTGGCCAGAAATTGCATTATAGTAATGAGAAGATGAGACAAAGCAGACATCCTTGCTTTTTCCTGAGCTTAGATAAAGTGTATCTTTAGGTATATCACTAAGCATGTCATTAGTATGATATGAACTGTAGTTGCTTCATGCTGTCCTTTACCACATTAAGAGAGTGCCTTCTCTTCCTGATTTATTCATAGATTTTGTGATAAATGGGTGCAGATTTTTTTGTCAGTTTGTTTCATTTTATTTTGAATCACACTGAAATACATAAATTTTTTGAAAGTTTACTCAAGTTGCATTCCTGGGATAAACTTCATTTGATAATAATGTATTATTCATTATTTATGTTTCTACATTCAGTTTGCTAATATTTTGTTGAAGATTTTTGTGTATTCTCATGAGGAATATTTTTCTGTAATTTAACTATATTGCAATATCTTTTTCAGGGTGTCAGGATTAAGATAAATAAGTTGGAAATTATTCCCACCTTCTGGGATAGTTCATATTATGCGTCAGCTTGACTGAACTAAGGAATGCCCAGATAGCTGGTAGACATTATTTCTAGGTGTAGACACACCTAGAAACAATATCGGAGTGTTTCTGGAAGACACTAGCATTTAAATTGGTGGACTGAGTAAAGCAGATAGCCCTTCCCAAAGTGGGTATGTATCATCCAATCCACTGAGGGCCTGAATAGAACAAAAAGTGGAGCAAGAGTGAATTCTCTGTCTGTCAGAGCAGAGACAGCCATCTTCTCCTGCCCATAGACATTGGAGTTATTGTAAGTTAACTTACAATAAGCTAAGGTTAATTTATTACTGAAGAAAATAATTTTAAATCAATTTAGCTTAATGTACCATGTTTATAAAGTCTACAGTAGTGGACAGTAATGTCCTAGGCCTTCACATTCACTCACCACCCCCTGTATGACTGAACCAAAGCAACTTCCATCACTGCAAGCTTCATTCACGGTCAATGCCCTACACAGGTGTACCATTTTTAAAATCTTTTAGACCACATTTTTACTGAATCTTTTCCATGTTTAGATACACACTTACCATTGTATTACAATTACCTACAGTATTCAGTACAGTAACTTGCTGTACAGGTTCGTAGCCTGAGAGCAATAGGCCATACCATCTAGCCTAGGTGTGTAGTAGGCTATACCAGCTAGGTTAGTGTAAGTAAACTCTATGATGTTCACACAATGACAGAATCACCTAATGACACATTTCTCAGAACATATTCCTATCACTAAGTGACACATGACTATATGTAGCTATTTATCTATCTATATATTCTATTGATTCTATTTCTCTGGGATATACCTTCTGTATTTTCTGGAATGTTTTGTGGAAGTTCAGCATTATTTCCTTCTTAAGTGCTTCATAGAATTCACCCTCTGAAACCATCCAAGTCTAGAGTTTTCTTTGTGGAAAGCTTTTTGATTATTAATTGAAATTAATGACTACATGTAAAGCTATTCACATATTCTATTTCTTCTTGTTTTGATATCATATTTTTCAAAGAATTTTTCTACTTCTCTAAATCATTAAGTGTATTATCTTAAATATGTTAATAATTCCCTGTTATAACTTAAATGCCTGTAAGACCTGTAGTGATATACCCTCCTTTGTTCCAAATATTAATGCTTTGTGTCTTCTTTTACCTGATTAACATTACTAAGGTTTTTTAAAAAACTTTTATTTTAGGTTTGGGGGTACATGTGAAGGTTTGTTACACAGATGAATGTGTGTCACAGGGGGTTGTTGTACATATTATTTCATCACCCAGGTATTAAGCCCAGTACCCGATAATTACCTTTTCTGCTCCTCTCCCTCCTCCCACCCACTTCCCTCAAGTAGACCCCAGTGTCTGTTGCTTCCTTCTTTGTGTTCATAAGTTCACTAACGGATTTTTAAACCAACTTTATTGACCTTTTTAAAAAAAAACCTTAGTCTTTTTTTCTGTTGTTTTCTATTATATTGATTTCTGTTATTCTCTTTTTTATTTCTTTCTTTCTAATTACTTTGAGTTTAATTACCTTCTTAGCTTAAGGTAGTCATTTAGACAACTGATTGAACCTTTTTTCTTTTTTAGTACACACATTTAAAGATCTATGTTTACCTTTAAGCACTACTTCAGCAGTATCGTACATGTTTTGATGTTATGTTATTATCATTCAGTTCAAAATATTTTTAAACTTCCTTTTCTTTGAACCGTTGGCTATTTCCAAATATTTGCACCTTTTTCTAGATATCTTCTTGTTATTGATTTTTAATTTAATTCATTTTATAATTTTGAGACTTATTACATATTCTAGTGTATTTTCTATGTTGGAGAATGTTCCGTGCCTGAAAAGTATGTGTATTACACAGTTGCTTGGTGTAGTGTTAACAACAATAATATCAAGTTAGTTAATAGCATTGATGAGATGTTCTATTTTCTTACAATTTTTTCATCTACTTCTTCTGTCAATTATTAAGAATGGAGCGTTAAATTTTCCTACTACACTGTGAATATCTTTCTGTAGTTGTGTTAGTTTTAGTTCCATTCATTGTGAAGATTATAAAGTATATGTCTTACTCAAGAATTGCCCCTTTCATAATTAGATAATGTTCATCTTTATGTCTATATCTCATATTAACATTGTTATTAATATAAGTATTAATATAGTAATACAGCTTTCTTCTCTTTACAGTTTATACAATATAGCTTTTTTCATTCTTTTACTTTCACTGTAATTGTGTGTATTTAATATGCATCTTTTTTAGACAACTTATAGTTGGACCTTGCTTCTTTATTATTTTAATTTGAGTGTTAATTTCATTTATGTTACATATAATTATTGGTATAATAGGTTTTAAGCCAACTATCTTGCCATTTATTTTCCATTCATGATTTTTTTAAGTTAGTCAAATTTTAAATATTACATTTTCTTTCTCTATTGGTTTCTTAGCTATATTTCTTTTTTATTTTGTGTTTTTTATTGATACAGAGTGAATGTACATATTTTCAGGATACATTGTGATGTTCTGATACATTTATGTAATATATAACGATCAACACAGGATAATTGGAATATCCACCACCCCAAACATTTATCTCTTCTTTATGCTGGGTACATTTGAATTATTCTCTAATAGCTATTTTGAAATATACAATAGATTATTGTTTACTGTAGTCATTCTACTGATTTATGAAACACTAAGTCTTATTTCTTATATCTAACTTTATTTTTATATCCATTAATCAACCACTCATTCTCCCTCTCTTTCTCTCATTCTTCTAGGTCTCTGGTAACTACCAGTCCACTTTCTATCCTCTATAAACCCATTTCTTTCTTAGTTTGCACATATGAGTAAGAACGTGAGATATTCATCTTTGTGTGCCTGGCTTATTTCACTTAACATGATGATCTCTAATTAACATAGACCTCTAGTTAACATAATGGCCTAGAGCTCCATCCATGTTTCTGCAAATGATGAGATTTTATTCTTTTTATGGCTCAACAATATTCCATTGTGTATTTCAGTAATCCTCAACTTTTTTGGCAGTAGGTACGGGTTTCATGGAAAACAATATTTCCACGGACTGCTGGGGATGGCTTAGGAATGATTCAAGCACATTACACTGATTGTGCACTTTATTTATATTATTATATTGTAATATATAATGAAATAATTATATAACTCAACATAATGCAGAAGCATTGGGAGCCCTGAGCTTGTTTTCTTGCAACTATTAATAAATGGTCCCATCTAAGGGTGATGGGAGAGAGTGACACCCAAAGTGTGTTGCTTATGTCCAGTGTATTTTTTATTATTATTTATTTATTTGAGACAGAGTCTTGCTCTGTTGCCCAGGCTGGAGGGCAGTGGCATGATCTCAGCTCACTACAACCTCTGCCTCCTGGGTTCAAGCGATTCTCCTGCCTCTGCCTCCTGAGTAGCTGGGACTACAGGCATGTGCCACCACACCCAGCTAAATTCTGTATTTTTAGTAAAGAGAGGGTTTCACCATGTTGGCCAAGATGATGTCTATCTCTTGACCTCATGATCTGCCTGCCTCGACCTCCCAAAGTGCTGGGATTACAGGTGTGAGGCACCATGCCTGGCCTATCCAGTCTACTTCTTAATCTCATTTTGGTTGCTGTCACTGCAGAAAACCCTTCTACATAAAGATAGGATATTGGAAATAGAAACAGCCCTTTCAGTGCTTTTGTGGCAATCTCAGGATAAACTTTAATCCAGAACATATGGAGATTTGAAGTTGTCTCAAACATACTTTTAAGACCACCATTATTTGCCATTTCAAGCAGTTAATCATTTTCTAACATGGATAAAGTCGATTCACCTGGCTTATTCACACATGAGTCACCAATCCATTCCTCCAAAGTTCAGAGGTCTTTCATGGTTGGGAAGTAATTCTCAAATTCTTTTGAAAGTTGAGATAGGTGAACATGCATCAGCTGGGAGAAAGAAGTTTCTGGCTCAGTTTTTTTCAAAATTTCTGCTAATGCTTGAAACATGTCAGAAATCCCAGTGTTGACTTGTCACCCCCTTAATTCCAGTTTGGTTTCGAATGTAGCCACTTTATCTGCTGACTTGAACACAGTTGTCCTTCTCCCCTGAAGTGACAGATTGAGTTCATTGAGCAGGTTGAATATGCCACATAAGTAAGCAAGTTTTGCGACTCATTCTGTGTCACTGAAGTGTACTGCCTGCCAGTGGTGATTGTTTTACTAAAGGAAATCTATGGAACAGCTCTCGTGACTCAAAAAGTCTGGCCAGTGATCTAACTTTAGAAAGCCATTTCACTCCTGTGTATAAGAGAAGACGTGTGTGCTCTGCATCCATCTCCTCGCAGAACTGTGAGAACAGACATGAGTTTAGGGTGTGTACTTTAACGCGGTTGATACTTTTAATCACATCCTGTAAAACATTTGTTAAGTTCAGGTGGACATTTTTCGGCTAGCCAGCATTTCTCTATGTATGATATAGTGTGTAGACTCACATTCAGAAGCGACCTCTTTAACCCAAGTAGCGAAACCAGAAATTTGTCCAGTCATGGCAGCCACTATGTCCATGCATATACCAACACAAAATTACCAATTCAGTTTTCCTGATATATAATCATTCAAAGACCTGAATAGTTCTGTAGCTGTGGTGTTGGTTGGCAATAAAAGTGCACAGAACATATCCTCATGCTGCACATCCTCCTGAAAAATATATTACACAAAAACAAGCATTGTTGTTCTGTTGTCAACATCAGTAGACTTGTCAACCTGGATTGCATACCACAGTGACTCATTAATCCTCTCTAACAATTGTGCCTCAATATTCTCTGCTATCTCTTCAATTCATCTAGTGATGGCGGTAGCTGAAACAGGAACACATGTCACCTTTTGAACTTTGGCCTCTCCTAAATGTTCATGACAAATGCCTTTAGCAGCAGGCAAGATCAACTCTTCACCAATTAAAAAGGACTTCTAGTTAAGAATGATGCTTTTAATGCAGACACATTTGATGAAGTGGTAGCCTTCAATAACTGCTTCTGTTCTTCGTGTTCACTTTTTTTTTCTTTTAAAAAACTCCAAAGGCTTACCTGCTAATGCAGAGCGCTTGGTCTCCATGTGGCAAAGCAGTTTTGGAGGTTTCATGTCTTCATTGGATAGCCTATCACCACATATTATACAAAGTGGGCTTGGAGAATGTGGAGCACTTGTTTCAATGAACCCATAATTTAAGTACGACTCTTGGAATTTTCTTTTAAATGCAATTTTCTTTTTGTTGGCAGTCTTAGAGTCTTCTGCAGCCTCATCATTGGGTCTTTCCTCCTTTTCAAGGAAGCTCTCCAGTGACATTTTTTTTTTTTACTACTTTTGGCCAGGGTTAACTTGTGGGCTTACCAGAACTTTGACTGAGACAAGTGTTCAGTGTGGGAAAGAGGCACAGATGGAAGTGGTAAATAAAATAGTAGGCAGAACATGCATGGACTAAAATAAGTGTCAGATTCTATCTTAAAGCCTGCCACCAGATGCAGCTTAATTGTCACTTGCCACACACTGATAATAAATCAAGCAACTGATTTATTAAGGTCTCTGTGCAGTCAAACCTCTCTGCTAATGTTAATCTGTATTTCCAGCCACTCCCCAGGGCTAGCATCCCCACTTCAGCTCCACCTTAGATCATCAGGCATTAGAGTCTCATAAGGAGCATGCAACCTAGATCCCTCACATGCACAGTCCACGATGGGGTTCATGCTCCTATGAGAATCTAATGCCCTGGTTGATCTGACAGGAGACAAAGCTCAGGAGGTAATGTGAGGATAGGGAGTGGCTGTAAATACAGATGAAGCTTTGCTCACTTGCTTGCCGCTCACCTCCCGCTGTGCAGCCCGGTTCTTAACAAGCCACAGACCAGTACTGGAGGTTGGGGACCCCTGGTGTATATTTATCTACTACGTTTTCTTTATCCATTCAATCATTAATGGGCACTTAGGTGGATTCCATATTTTGACTATTGTGAAAGTTTCAATAAACATAGGAGTGCAGATATCTCTTTGATATATTGATTTCCTTTCTTTTGGATAGATACTCGATAATGACATTACTGGAACATATGATTCATTAAGAAACTTTCATACTGTTTTCCTAACTGGCTGCATTAATTTACATCCCCACCAATAGTGTACAGGAATTCCCCTTGCTTCATAGCTTCACTGGCATTCTTTATTGCCCATCCTTTTGATAAAATCTGTTTTTACTTGTCCCGTCCTGCAGGACAGTCGAATGGACCCTGGAAGGGGGAGTGGGAATGGAGGAGACAAGAAAACACGAGAAATGGAGACAAGACAAATAGCCTGATCAAGTCTCGTTTAATGGTGGCAGTGCAATGCCTTATATAGGCTGGCAGGGGAAGAGGTTGGGCCAGGGCAGTGAC
>NW_012113253.1:1613805-1636880 GCF_000951035.1 Colobus angolensis palliatus
AGGCTCCCGCGGCGTCCGGAGGAGTTTCTTCCACTTTTAATTTCGGCCGACTTCAGTGCCTTCTTCCTCACTTTTTCCCCCGTGTCCAGGTCCCTGTTCTAGGCGCCACGTGTCCCGTCCTGCAGGACAGTCGAACGGACCCTGGAAGGGGGAGTGGGAATGGAAGAGACAAGAAAACACGAGAAATGGAGACAAGACAAATAGCCTGATCAAGTCTCGTTTAATGGTGGCAGTGCAATGCCTTATATAGGCTGGCAGGGGAAGAGGTTGGGCCAGGGCAGTGACGGGGGGCTGTGTTTTCTCAAATTACAATCGCGCATGCGCCATTAATTGGTATTTTTCCTGGGCATGGAACTGCGCCTGCGCTGTAGGCTGCATTATCTTCCTGGGCGCGAAAAAGTTTGGCGCGCGTGGAAAAAGTTGTTAATAAAAAACCCGGAAATACGCCATCTTGTCTCTGATGATATGGAGCTTAAGCAACAGAAGCCGCGGCAATTTCCGGGCCTCACGGCTCCGGACATTTACTGGGTTGAGATGATATCTTACTGTAATTTTGATTTGCATTTCTCTGATAATTAGTGATGTTGAGCATTTTTCTATACCTGTTGGCCATTTGTATGTTTTCTTTTCAGAAATGTCTTCTCAGATCTTTTACCCATTTTTAAATCAGATTAGGGATTTTTTGATATTGAGTTGAGTTTCTCATATATTCTGGCTCCTAATCCTGCATCAGATGGATAGGGTGAAAATATTTCCTCCGATTCTGTGAGTTATGTCTCCACTTTCTCAGTTGTTTCGTTTGCTGTGCATAAGCTGTTTAGCTTGATATAATCCCATTTCTCTATTTTTGCTTTTGTTGCCTCTGCTTTTCAGGTATTACACAAAGACTCTTTGCCCAGACTTATGTCCTAGAATATTTCTGCACTGTTTTCTTCCAGTAGTTTATATTTTAGGTCTTAAAGCCTTTAATCCATTTTGATTTGCTTTTTATATATGGCATGCAAAAATTGTATATGGCAAGAGATAGGGATATAATTCAGTTCTTCTGCACATAGTTATCTAGTTTTCCCAGCACCATTTATTGAAGAGACTCATTTTTTCCCCAATGCTTGTTCTTGGCACCTTTGTCATAAATTAGTTGGCTGTAAATGCGTAGATTTACTTCTGCATTGTCTGTTTTGTTCCATGGACCTGTGTGTCTATTTCCATGCTGGTACTATGCTGTTTGGGTTTCTATAGCTCTGTATATATTTCAAAGTCAAGTTAGCGCTACAACTCCAGCTTTGTTCTTTTTGCTCAGGATTGCTTTGGCTCTTCTGGGTCTTCTGTGGTTCCATATAAATTTTAGGATGTTTTTTCTATTTCTGTGAAGAATGTCATGATATTTTGATAGAGATTACATTGAATCTGTAGAACACTTTGGGTAGTATTGATGTTTTAACAATATAAATTCTCCCAATCCATGAATACAGAATACCTTTTTATTTTTTCTGCCATCTTCTATTTCTTTTATCAGACTTTTTTAGTTTTCCTTGTTGAGATCTTTAACTTCTTTGGTTAAATTTATTCATAAATATTTTATATTTTTTGTAGTTAATGTAAATGGGGTTGCTTTCTTAATTTCTTTTTCAGAGCATGTGCTATTAGTGTATCCAAATGTTACTGATTTTTATATGTTTATTTTGTATCCTGCATCTTTCCTGAATTTATCAGTTTTCATTCTAATCTTTTATGGCAGAGTCTCTGGGGTTTTTTAAGAATAAAATCAAATTTTCTGTGAACAAGGGTAATCTGACTTATTGCTTTCTAATTTGGATACCCTTTATTTCCTTCTCTGCTCTGATGGCTCTGGCCAGGACTTCTAGAAATATGTTGAATAAAAGTGGCTGAAGTGAGCAGCCTTGTGTTGTTGCAGATTTTAGAGGAAAGGCTCCCAGCTTTTCCCCATTCAGTATGATGTTAGCTGTAGGTTTGTCATATATGACCTTTATTGTTTTGAGCTACATTTCTTCTATATCCAATTTGTTCAACATTTTTAGATCTTTCAGATAAATAATGGAGCAGTGAAAAAAATAATAAACCAGAATGCCAAAAGTGGTGATTTTTGAATGTTGACAATATGTCATATTCATTGTATACTTTTTTAACTTTTCCAAACAATAACAAAGGTAAACTTTATTATAAAAATATATTTCCCATTGATGTCATAAATGGCCCCAGACACTTAAAGTATAAAGCAGCTATACTTTTTACTTCAAAATATTTCTGTGCAAGAGATGTTTCCCTTGAGTCAATTTAATTCAACCAAAGCCCCCTCCCATCCAGGTTGATGGGAAAAATGGACTCTTAGAAAACCCTATAACTGTCTCTTATGATAAAGTCCTGCAAAGGTCTTGATTGTTGTATAAGCAACATAGCACATGAAGCCCCATCTTTCATTGATAGACAGCGGTTACTGCTCAACTGACTGGTGTCCAGAAAGACCTTTACCCTTGAAGGCCAAGAGATCCCACTGTCTTGCCCCCTAGCATGTAGAACACTTTTCCATTTTGTCTGAGGTCCTGCTATTCACAGAATTTATGAATCTTCTCCACTTCCTAATGTAGAATCAGTTATCATCTCTGTACTACTTTCCTCACCTCCCCCAAAGCAATGACTTTTCTTCTCTCTTTTTGTGTTCTTGTGAGATGATTCCCTTTTTAGTTAAGACAGGAAGAGAGCTTGTCTTTGGGCTTCTTATTTCTCCTCCTACTCCTCCTCCTCCTCCTCCTCCTCCTCCTCTGTCATCGTCGTCGCCTCTTCTTCTTCTTCACAAATACCCATTTTGTTTTTAATGATGTGTACACAATCAAAGATTGTTGACAGTCAATGCAGATAAAGGCTTTTTAGCTAGGTGCTGAAGTCAAAAGAAAGTCCCAGCCCAGCTGGGAAGACAGGCTACTCATACGGATAATCAGCCAGACAGAGCCAATGTGTAAATTTTTTTTTTTTTGGTAATAGCCATTCCATTATTATTATTATTATTATTATTATTATTATTATACTTTAAATTCTAGGGTACATGTGCATAACGTGCAGGTTTGTTACATATGTATACTTGTACCATGTTGGTGTGCTGCACCCATCAACTCGTCAGCACCCATCAACTCGTCATTTCCATCAGGTATAACTCCCAATGCAATCCCTCCCCCCTCCCCCCTCCCCATGATAGGCCCTGGTGTGTGATGTTCCCCTTCCAGAGTCCAAGTGATCTCATTGTTCAGTTCCCACCTATGAGTGAGAACATGCGGTGTTTGGTTTTCTGTTCTTGCGATAGTTTGCTGAGAATGATGGTTTCCAGCTGCATTCATGTCCCTACAAAGGACACAAACTTATCCTTTTTTATGGCTGCATAGTATTCCATGGTGTATATGTGCCACATTTTCTTAATCCAGTCTGTCACTGATGGATATTTGGGTTGATTCCAAGTCTTTGCTATTGTGAATAGTGCTGCAATAAACATACGTGTGCATGTGTCTTTATAGCAGCATGATTTATAATCCTTTGGGTATATACCCAGTAATGGGATGGCTGGGTCATATGGTACTTCTAGTTCTAGATCCTTGAGGAATCACCATACTGTTTTCCATAATGGTTGAACTAGTTTACAATCCCACCAACAGTGTAAAAGTGTTCCTATTTCTCCACATCCTCTCCAGCACCTGTTGTTTCCTGACTTTTTAATGATTGCCATTCTAACTGGTGTGAGATGGTATCTCATTGTGGTAAATGTTAAGTATAAATTGGTGGTGCTGGTTTTATTGTCATCTCGTCCCAAAGTCTAAATGTTTTCTACATCTTTTTACTTCTTTTTTTTCTCTTACATGTCCTTAATAGGTTATCTTCAGTCCTTTTCCCCCAAATGGAAGTTGACAGATGTCTTCCTTCCTACACAGTTTACTCAGTCAGTATGTCAGAAGAGTTTTTGTTTTTCTCACAAAGCAAATTAGGAATTTGAAATGTCAGGTAGACAGATGTGTTAAAATTCTTGTCAGGTAGAGGAAGAGAGATGAGTCAACATGTATATATACAGGAAGCACAACAAAATTCAGTTCTATTGTGTTTTGGAGAGTATACATCTCATAAATTAGAGTTCTGAATTACTTCAACAAAATCTTAGTCTTTTCAGAAGATTTCTCAAAAAGCACCCCTTAAATTATTATTTATTGTTATTATTTTAGAGACAGAGTCTCACTATTTTGCCCAGGCTAGAGTCCAGTGGCTATTCACAAGTGTGATCGTAGTGCACTACCGTCTCAAATTCCTGGCCTCAATCTTCCTACCTTAGCCTCCCATTAGCTGGAACTACCTTGTTTTTTTCAAAGAAGCAAATAGCTGTTACAACACAACTGACTGGTTCTCTAATTCCATCATTTAAGTTTTCAATTAATAAACATTTCTTTCTTCTTTAAATATGACTGATTTAATGAAAGAAACTTAAGCTTTTCCTACATGAAACTTACGCTTTTCCTGCTCTATTTTGTCCCATAGAGTATAATCTTGTCTAGCGTTCTCAATTAGTGCCAGTTTATTCAAGTAATCAGTAAGAAGAAGTATAGAGAAAAAGTGAAGTAATAGATAACTATTTGCAATGCTCTAGTATTGAAAGACTGGAATGAAACACAGAGAAAGCCTCTTAACCCTTACTGTTCCAGCCGGCACTTCCTCACACTCACCTTTCTTATGCCTCTTTGTGATCAGTTTGAAGCATTGATTCTTAACATTTCCTATGTTTGAAGTGTCAAGAAACACATGAATAGCATTTACAGCATGGATACTGTATTATGCATTATTCTTCTGAGTTGAAATTTAGGCAATAGAAGCTATTGTCTTGGACATCACAGTTTTAATGACAAAAGACTTCAGTTTTATTTCTAATTCTCATTTCTTTCTTGAACAAGTAATGTTGTAGAAGGAACAACTATTCTGTGTTTTAGTTTTCCTCATTGGTAAAATAAGGAAAATAATGAAATCTAGTTCCTAGAATGGCGAGGGATACAAGAGGTACTCTAAATCCCAGAGCCTGTAAATGTAGAAAGTATATATTTGCAATTTTTAAATACTTTCATGAATATAAAGTAAAAAAAGTTTATAGGTTATATTTAGAAGTTTTGAATTTGTCTGTAGATTTTGCCTCTCTCTGGATATACATATATATATATGTGTGTGTGTGTGTGTGTGTGTGTATATATATATGTATATATATATATCAGTTCTGTATCTGAGGCTATGGGGAGAGCCTTTTAAAAATAGGATAGTTCTATGGAGTGTTCTCTGCCAGGCATATGATTTTCTTCTAACAGTTATTTTTTTTAAATTTTATTTTATTGTGTTAAGAACATCTGACATGAAATCTATCCTCTTAACCAGTTTTTAAGCGTATAATATAGCATTGCTAACTATAGGCTTCTACTTTTTTTTTTTTTTTTGAGACAGACTCTGACTCTGTTACCCAGGCTGGAGTGCAGTGACATGATCTTGGCTCACTGCAGCCTCGGCCTCTTGAGTTCAAGCAGTTCTCCTGCCTCAGCCTCCTGAGTAGCTGGGATTACAGGCATGCACCACCACGCCTGGCTAATTTTTGTATTTTTAGTATAGACAGGGTTTCACCATGTTGGCCAGGCTGATCTCAAGCTGTTGACCTCAGGTGATCTTCCTGCCTCAGCCTCCCAAAGTGCTGGGATTACAGGAGTAAAAAATAAAACTTTTACATCCAGAGTTTTGCAGTGTTAGGTCAGTTAATCTACAGCAAGAGTCAGAATCTGAAGTCTAGACTAACAAAAGCAATGCATTAGGCCATATAACTGAAAAGTCCAGAAGGATGCTAATTTCAAGCATAACTAGATTCAGATGCTCAAACGATGTCGATGGGCACTCTCTGTCTTAGCTTGATGGCTATGCTTTCTTCCGTAGAGCTTTATATTCAGAGAAGTTCCTTGCACAGTGGATGTTAGTTGTTCTAAGCCACACAGAGCCAAGGAATTGACTACAGTGAAAAGAGGTCCTGGAGCTGACTTCTTGGGTCTGTTTGGTAAAGCTTGGATTTTTACTTGTCCCTAAGCCAATTACTCTGGCCAAAGAAATATGGTTCTTTAACCATGCCTGCATTATGTGCAACCCCTTGGTGCCTGAGAGTGGGGTTAGCCCTTAGGTAACCAGGTAGACTGAGAATGGAGAGAGGAGGCTAACCATGAAAAGCAAGAGTGATGTCACTATCAGAAGAATGACTGTATGCTGAGGAAGCAAGTACACCAAATATTCTATTACCAAGAGGAATCACCAAATCATGAGGAAAGAGTGGCTGATCAAGCAGTCCTGACCATCTCCCTGATTGCTGCCATCATCTTGCTGGCACTGCACTGTTCTTTCTCTTACACTGTGGTTCAAGTATCCTTTCCAGAAAGCAAACAAACCTTGGCTGGGTCTCTTTAGTCCAAATGAGGTAGATGGGATCTTTGAGAAACAAAAGGAAATAAATGCAAAGGAGTGTAAGTATTGGTATTACAAAATAAAGATTTATTTAAAAAAAATATACCTTAGGGGGAAATGTTAATTGCCAGCATCATTTCCTGCTTCCTTCTTTCCAGATAATACCTATGTTTTTATTCCAGTTCCTTCAGCTCTCCAATAGTGCCCATGTACTTCAAAGGAAACTGAATGCTTCCTCAGCCCCAAGAGAACTGATATAAATGTCCTCACCACAGAGCACGAGACCTCATTCAGAAAAATAAGATGTGAGGAAAAGGTTTCCTGAGGTTTTATGGAGAGAGGTTTTCCCCCCTCTTTAGAATGAGCCTTTTGAAGAAATACTGTTTCTGTTTAGGTTGCATGGTTCCATTCAATTTGTTATTGTTACTTAGCTACCAGAAAGAAAACCTCATCCTTCTCCTCCTCCTCTACTCCTTTTTCTTCTCTTTCTCTTTATTTTTCTCTTTACTGAGCAACAAAACCAACAACTAACCAATGGGAAAGGGATTTCTAGAAAATACTAGCTTTTGGAGCAAAGAGATAGGATTGTCTAACTTTAGTGCTATCTCAAAAAGTAGCAATGTCAAATAATGTGTACCACTACAAAGAAACTCAACGACTGTGCTTATTTGCTACATTATCAGGTTACTTGGTTCATATCCATGACAGACCTCAGTTAATGTGATCTGATCTGATTGTTTTATGACCAATTAGATGTGGGCCATTCATTCACAGAGATCTTCAAATGCCACTGGTTAAAACATTTATTAGGGACACATTGACTTCTGCATGTTTTTGTCCCTTCAATTAGATTAATTGCCCAATTATACAAGCTTAAATAAAAACAATTGTTGACCTTTTTATAATACTTTAAACACAGGCATTCTTTAGAGCTATAGCTTTAAAGGTAGAATATCTATCTTCTCTTGGCTTTTCTTTTGTTAAAGTCACTGTTGGCAGCAAAATGTCATTTCTGCATCTGTTTGCATGTTCAGAGCTTAAGTGATGTCACAGAAAGCAGAGTGGAACAGAATGTGAAAGGTCAGGTCAAAATTGATCTTGCTTTATAATGATGAAGGGCCAGGACATCTTGGAATGCTTGTTTGCTCATTCCACTCTGATGACACTGGCTGTGATATGTGTTTTCACACTAGTTAAAAATTTGTCAAAAACTTGATGAGAATAAATAGGATCTAGCAACATTGACACTTGGAAAGAAAATTCTCCACTATACTATGGATCATTCTTTGCGTTCATGAGATAACACAGTATGAAAACCATTTATGTCTATGTCAAAACATACATGGGGCTCTCATTAAACTCATTGGATGCTTACCACGGAGATTGTAGTTTTCAATAATGAGTCAAAATAAGACCAATTAGAGTAATTGTTGTATTCCTTCATATTTGGGGCTTGCTTTCTTTCCCAAAACATAAACCATTTTTATACATGAAGTCATTCAAATATTGGAACCATAAATAGGTTTTAAAGAAAATATGTTTTAACGTTATAACGTTTTTTTTTTTTTTTAACCCTTGTTAGGTTTTTTGTTGTTTGTTTGTTTATTTTGTTGTTCATGTTGTAGTTCTCAGGTTAAAGCCTTGAAAAAGCTTATATAGAAAGCCCTTTATATGTACAAAATTTATATAGAAAGTTCTATATAAGAACTGTCTACAAAAGTTTTTTGTTACCTGGATTCAGAGGCCTGAAGGAAACCACTAGATTCTCTCCAGGGGAAAAAAGGTTTCTATTGTCCAATAAATATAGGAAAAATTAAGCATGGCAAAACAGATCTGCCTAACTTCAGCACTTTTTGGAGACTCTACTAAGCTAATGTGCATGAGGAATCTGAGAGGGTGGATCTAACATGCAGCATTTTCCTAATTGTCCTGGCCACCAAATCTTTTGGTAATGATCATCTATGGAACATTGTTCCTGAGAGCACATTGTGAGAAAAGCCCATTATAAGTCCTTTCGGAAGTAGGGAGAGCAGGAATTATGGATGACTTGTTTCCTTCTGGTTGAGACATTTGGAGTCTCCGGTAAATTGATAAATTCTGTGGCTCCATTTATCTATTCCATTTTCTTGTTTACTGCCAGCACAAAGTTCCATCTAAAAAAATTCATCATCGAAATGTCACATTCTAATAGCTTAGGCAATTTAGAAAAACTCTTGTAAAACCATACTCATTTTTAAAAGTTCAAAGTAACCAAAAATCTTTTAAAGAGAAAGATGTAATCTTTTAAAAATCACCTACATATGTTAGTAGCAACATACTTTAATTGTTTGCAATGTATTTTAAATCTTGAAGGTGATATCTGTCATAATATCATGGTCTCTAAAATGTTTTTGGAAGAATTTTATAATGAATTATGCAAAGAGCAGAAGTGACAACACTTAAATTTCTATTTTCAATAACAATTTGTGTAGAGACAGTGAAGTGACATTTTAAAACCTCTAATAATTTTTGAAATAAATCAGAAAAAGATTCTGCATTTTCACCCTGAAACTCAGAAAGAATATTTACCAAATAATTTTTAGAGCTAGATTTTTTAATTAAAGAGAATTTCCCCATGAATAATTCTAGTATCTTTGCAAATACAGACATTACTACCAGATAGTTGTACTTTCTGGGAATTTTACTGTACATTTCATTTATTCATATATTCATGTGTACACACATGTGTATATGAATAAAAACCTATTAGTGTGACTTTTTATGATTTCATATATAGTCATTTTGTTCAATTCATTTACCATAATTTCTTCCTTTTGCCATCTGAAAATATCTGAACTGCAGAATAGGTACTTCTAATCTTCTTGTGACTTTACCACTATGTTGGAAAAAAAAATTTTTGAAGGTATTGGGCAGTGTTGTAATTTCCACTTAAGACACCTAAGATTAAAAAGCAATTGATGTAATAAATGTTGTTTACAGGGGAATAAATTAATCATCCCTCTTCCAGTGGGTTTTTAAAGTACTGTCTTAATAAAGCAATGCCTACTTTTTACCCTACTCTACTCTTCCCCTTCCTTTTAGCTTTATTGAGGTATGGTTGACAAATTAAAAGTCTATACATTTAACACATACAATGTAATGTTTTGATATACATATGCATTGATAAATGATTACTACAATTAAGCTAATTAGCAAATTCATTACCTCACAGAGTCACACACAGCATTTTTTTTCTAAAGTGTGGTGAGAACACTTAAGCTTTATTTTGTTAGCAAATTTCAAGTATAAAATACATTATTATTAGGTATAATCACCATGCTCTATATTAGGTCTCCAGAAAATATTCATCTTAAACTGAATGCTTATACCATTTGACCAATATCTTCCCATTTCCCCCACCCCCAGCCCCTGGCAACTATCATTCTACTGTTTTCTATGAGTTTGAGTTTTTAAAATTGTACATATAAGTGAAATCATGCAATATTTGTCTTTGTGTACCTGGCTAGTTTCACTTAGTATAATGTACTCCAAGTTCATCCATGTTGTCACAGATGGCAGGTATTCCTAGTTCTTTCAGACTGTAAAATATTCCATTGTATGTATACACAGCACATTTTCTTTATCCATTCATCAGCTGGTGGGCAGTAAGGTTGTTTCTATATCTTGGCTGTTGTGAATCATGCTGCAAGGAATGTGGGAGTGTAGATATCTCTTCAACATACCAGTTTGACTTCCTTTGGCTATATACTCAGAAGTGGGATTTTTGGATCATATGGTTGTTCTATTTTTAACTTTTTGAGGAACCTCCATACTGTTATCCATAATGACTGTACTAATTTACATTCCCAGAAATAGTGCACAAGGGTTCCCTTTTCTCCATATCCTTGCTACCATTTGCTGTCTTTTGACTCTTTGATAATAGCCATCCTAACAGGTGTGAGATGGTAACTCAATGTGGCTTTGATTTGCATTTCCTTGAGTTAGTGATGGTGAGAACCTTTTCATTTACCTGTTGGTCATTTCTCTTCTTTGACAAAAAATTGTCTATTTAGGTTCTTTACCCATGTTTAAATTGAGTTATTGGCTTATTTGCTATAGATTTATGAGAGTTCCTTATCTATCTCAGATATTAAAGTAAATCCCTTTATCATATATGTAGTTTGCAAATGTTTTCTCCTATTCCATAGATTGCTTTTCTATTTTGTTGATTGTTTCCTTTGCTGAGTAGAATGATTTTCTGCATCTACTAAGAAGATCATTTAAAACAATTCATTCTGTTAATGTGGTATATTGTTGTTTGACTTACATATATTGAAATTCTTTGCATCCCAGGGGTAAATCCCACTTGGTCAGTTACAATACTTTCTTTCTTTTCTTTTTCTTTTTTGAGATGGAATTTCACTCACCAGTCACCTAGGCTGGAGTACAGTGGCATGATCTCGGCTCACTGTAACCTCTGCCTCCTGGGTTCAAGAGATTCTCCTGCCTCAGCCTCCCTAGTAGCTGGGATTACAGGCACCCACCACCACACTCAGCTAATTTTCATATTTTTAGTAGAGATGGGGTTTCACCATGTTGGCCAGGCTGGCCTTGAACTCCCAGGCTCAGGTGATCTACCACCCTTGGCCTCCCAAAGTGCTGGGATTACAGGCGTGAGCCACTGTGCCTAGCCATAGTATACAATATTTTTAATGCTCTGTTAAATTCAGTTTGCTAGCATTTTGTTGAAATTTTAATCAGGGATATTGACCTGTAATTTTCTTTTCTGGTAGTGTTCTTCTCAGTCTTTAGTATCAAGATATTGTTGGCCTCATAAAATTAGTTTGGAAGCATTCTTTCTTCTTCAATTTTTTTTGGTAACAGAGAGGATAGTTATTAGTTATCCTTTAAATGTTTGGGAAAATTTACCAGTAAAGCCATCTGGTCCTGGGCTTTTCTTTGCTGGGAGATTTTTAATTACTAATTCAATCTCCTTACTTGTCATTGGTCCATTCAAGATTTTTCCATTTCTTCATGACACAGCCTTTGTATGTTCAATGTGTCCAGGGATGTATCCACTTTGGAAGCCGATCCTAATCCTGAAAGACAAAATCCCTAACATATTAATCCTGAATGTCGAAATCCTAAAAGATCAAAATCCCAAAAACATAATCTGGAAAACATAAATTAACATTTTTAAAGACATATTTGTTTATATTTTTAAAAGGGGATTGAGAAACATATAAAAACATGATAGAACCCTTCATAGGACAATTTATACAATAAAATAGGCAACAACATACATATTTTTGCAAGCAGAAACACTTAAGTATACTAATGACAGTCACACAGGTATAACAGCTATGAGAAGATGAACTATATTCACAAGTTAAAAGGTCAACAAGTGATGTACATAAAAATATATCACTATGGTTGGTAATTGTTTGCACCCAGCATTATAATTGGTCACCTGAAATACTGTGATGGACCTCTTAAGTCTTTGACAAGATTCATTAGAAACCACAGTGGGTCACCACTACATATGTAGTCACCCGAAGGGCAAAGCTCTCAAGAAATTTTATTTTTCTCAAATGCAGATGGACAAAAAGGACATCTCTTCACTTATAATTCCTTATAAAACTTCCGTTTTAATGTTTTTACATTGAGAACCAGGAAAGCTGATGATGTGACTCTTAGTCCAAGGCTTGCTTTTTTCTCCTGTGACTAGATAATTTTAAATGAGCTGTCTTTGAGTTCACAGGTCTTTTCTTCTGCTTGATCAAGTCTGCCGTTGATTCTCTTTATTGCAATTTTCATTTCATTCATTGTATTCTCCAAGTCAAGAATTTTTTATTTGTTCTTTTGTATTTCTATCTCTTTATTGAACTTCTCATTTTGTTTTCCTGATTTAGTTGAGTTTGTCTTTATTCGCTTGCAGCTTGCTGAGTTTCCTTAAAATAATTATTTTAAAATATTTGTCAGGAAATTCATAGATCTCCAATTCTTGGGGCTCAGTTATTGAAGGTTTATTAATTTCCTTTGTAGTTGTCATGTTTGCCTGATTCTTCATGATCTGTGTAGCCTGGCATTGATGTCTACGCGTTTGAAGAAGCAAACGTCTTCTGTCTTTACAGATTGTTTTCAGCAGGTAAATACCTTCTCCTGCTGGGTCCCCAGACTGATGGGACTATGTCCAATATTACAGTTAAGTCGGGCTGGAACTGGGTCACATGGCTGTTACCAGTTCCACAGTTGAATACACAGTTGGCAGGCATATTACAGAGGGTGTGAGCAGATGTGGATCCTGCCAAATCCCAGGTGTACAGGACTGCCTCTGGGACCACAGCTGAGCAGGACTGGAGCCAGGTTGTGGTACTCTTCTGGGTCTGTAATTGAGTCTACAGATAGCAGGATACCAAGAGTGTGGATGCATGTGGCTCCATGGAGACCCTCAATAGGCTCTTATTGGATCCCTGAGCAGATCCTTGGGTAAGTCCCTGAGTACAATGGACTGCCTTAAGGACTTTGTTAGAGTGGAGTTGGAGCTTGGTTACAGAGCTACTTCAGAATCTACAGTAGGGTCCATAGTGAGTGGGCTTGTTACCACAGGAACAGAGAGCATAGTTCTTCCTAGACCTGTGTGCAGATGGGATAGCTGCAGAAATGCAGCAAAATGGTGTTGGAGCTGAGTCCACAGGGAGCTGGGGCTGCCCTTGATCTGCAGCTGGGGCCACATTTAGTGAAACTACCACTGGGTTATGAGCCTGCCTTCTCATAGCATCTTTGCTCAGTCTTGGGTTTCATCAGGGTTTTACAACCTCCTAAAAGGATCCTAAAGCTCCCACAAAGGAAATTTTGTCATTTGATGACGTTTAGATTGTTGCTTGTGGTGGAGGGAAGGTAAGTTGGGGATTCTGTCATCTTGCTCCCTACTCTCTGAAATTTTTAAATAAGCATATATTATATTTTTTAAATGCTCAAGTCCATTGATGGCATATGAAAGACAAAACAAAACAAAACAAAACCCTTTGCTCTTATCCTCAACATCCCAATTTTGGTGAGTCCTTCCCAGAGTTCACAACAGCTTACATGTCCAGTCCACCAACCAGCTACATTGTGTGCCTCTGATATGTCACTCTTTTTTGCCTGCCTTTGCTGGGATTTCACTGTTAACATCTCTTCCTGACCACAGACAACTTTATCAGTTGGAATTCAGTATCAACCATTGTTTAGTTTCTGGGATTACTGTAATGTCTACTGTTCACATAATCATAATTTTAGCAGGAGTGAAAGGAAAAGTCACAGCATCTCTTTCTCGAGATGACCATTTCAACTTCTAGATTCAGACCTTATTTCCTTCTCTTTTTATTTCTTTCCTTTCCTACCATTCATAACCACCATTGCATAGCTGTTTCTGTTCTGTGGTTCTTCAAAGGTATCATGGGATACTGGAAAGAGTAGTCTTGGGATCAAGTAAATCTCAGTTTGAATCTGGGTTACAACTCTCACTAGCTATTTGGTCTTAATGATTAACTTATTCTGAAGCTCACATGGAACACTCACCAAGAAAGACCACATTCTGAGCTATAAAATGCATCTTAACAAATTTAAAACATTAGAAATCACTCAATATCTGTTCACAGAAAATAATAGAATTAAAATAAAAATCAGTAACAGCAATGCAATTCTAAATAATATATGGGTCAAAGAAGAAATCTCAAGAAAAATTTCAAAATATTTTGAACTAAATGAAAATATAACATCAAAATTTGTGGGATGCAGTGAAAGTACAAGAAAATTTATAGCATTGAATACATATATTAGAAAAAAAGAGAGATCTAAAATCAATAAGTTTCTACCTTAGAAAACTAGAAAAAGAAGAGCAAATTAACTCCAAAGTAAGTTGAAGAAAAGAATAATAAAAATTAAGACATAAATCAACAAAATACTTAGGCATAAATCTAATAAGAGGTACTATATCTATATGAGGAAAACTACAAAACTCTGATGAACAAAATCTAAGAAGTAAATAAATAGAGATATTCTATGTTTGTAGACGGAAAACTCGATATTGTGAAGGTGTCAGTTCTTCCCAATTTGATCTATAGAGTCAATACAGTCCCAATCAAAATCTCAGCAAATCATTTTGTATATACCAACAAACTGATTCTCAAACTTATATGGAGGGGCATAGGACCCAAACTAGCCAACTCAATATTAAAGGAGAAGAACAAATTTAGAACACTGCTACTGCCTGACTTCAAGACTTACTGTTAAGCTACATAATCATGACAGTGTGGTATTGGTGGAAAAATAGAAAAATAGATCGATTGAACTGAACAGAAAGTTAAGACACAGACTCACATAAATAGAGTCAACTGATCTTTGCCAAAGCCATAAAGGCAATACAATGTCAAAGATAGTCTTTTAAATAAATGGTGATGAAACAACTGAGCATCCATAGGCAAAAATAATGAATCTAGATATAGATTCAGATTTAATTTGAACCAGACCTTATATCCTTCACAAAAATTAGATTATAATGGATCATAGGTCTATATTTAAAATGCAAAATTATATAATTACTGGAAGATAACATGGGCAAAAATCTAGGTGACCTTAAGGATGATATTTTAGATACAACTCCAAAGGTACCCATACATGAAAGAAATAATTGATAAGCTGAACTTCATTAAAACTTAAAACACGTGTTCTGAGAAAGACATTTTCCAAAAGTAATCTAATAACAGACTGTTATCCAAAATATATTTAAAAATTCATACAACTCAACAATAGGAAAATGAATAACTCAATTAACAAGTGAAAAAAAAGAACTGAACAGACACCTAACCAAAGAAGATATGCAAATGGAAAACAAGTACTTGAAAAGATGATCCACATCATATGTTATTGTTGATTTGGAAACTAAAACAACAATGAGATACTAATTCACAGCTATTCAAATGACTAAAGTTGAAAACACTGACAATATCAAACATTGGTGAAGATGTGAATCAACAGGAACTATTGTTAATTTCAGATGGAAATGTAAAATGGTACAGGTACTTTGGAAGACAATTTGGCAGTTTCTCACAAAACTAAACATACTCTTACCACACCATTTAGTGATTGTTCTCCTTTGTATTTACCTGAATTTGTTAAAAATGTATGTCCACTCAAAAACATGCATATGAATGTTTATAGCAGCTTTATTCATAATTGCTGAAACTTGGAAGCAATCAAGATGTCCTTCAGTAGGTGAATGGATAAACTGTGGCATTATCTATACAATGGAATATTATTCAGTGATAAAAAACATATGAACTATCAAGTCATGAAAAGGCATGGAGGAAACTCAAATGGATATTGTGAAGTGAAAGAAGACAATCGGAAAAGGCTACATACTGCATGATTTCAACTATATGACACCTGAAAAAGGCGAAAGTATGGAAACAGTAAAAGGACCAGTAGTTACCAGGAGTTAGTAGGGAAGGAAGAATGAAGAGGCAATATATGGGAAATCTCCATACCTCCCATTCAATTTTGCTGTGAATCTAAAACTGCTCTAAAAATAAAGTCTCTTTAAAAAAATTAACTTAGATTCAATTTATTTAACTGAAGAAAAATAAAAAGAATACCAATCTAATAAAATTGTTGAAAATATCAAATGAGATAAATGTCTGTGAAAACTCTGGCATATAATTGGCATTCAATAAATAGCAAGTTTCCTTGGGAAATTCTCTATCTTCCTGAGCCATTGTACAAACTACATGCCCCTTTCTGGAATCATTTCCTAATCCCAGTAAAAGCAACAGGGACAAAACTATCTGCTGGTTATTGCATATTGACCCTTCAGTGCAATAAAATAATGAGGAATTAATTTACTTAGCAACTGATTGTTGTGCAATCTATGTGCATTTTACTGCACTAAGGATATTGTAAAGAAATTTAAGAAACAGTGTCTACTCTAGAAGAAACATTAAATCTATTTGGGAAGATCAGAAATGAAATGGCAAAGTGTCAATTCATAGTTATATATCATTAATTATAAAAATGAGTGCTATAATGAGTCCTGTGGGATTTGTTTTTAAACTGCATATCTTGGCATAGGAACGTTTGGAGAAGGCCTTTTGGAATTAGTTAATAACCTACAAAAGATACTCTTCCGTAAATGGTCCCAAAAGACTATCCATCCGCCTTTCCTGTTTCAAGCTTGATGTTTTGAAGTATTTCATGTTTGATAGTCTAAATATTGTCTTCAATGTCTCTTTTAACAAAATCAAAGGCTTGCTTCTTAGAAGTAAGATAGCTTGAAATTCTATGAGAAAAATGGTCACCACTTATTAATAAAAGAAACATCTTTAAATATTATTTAAGTTATAAAAAAGACAAGAACCTATTTTAAGTAGACACAATATTTTTCTGACATTTTTCAGAATAACTATTTTGAAATAAGTCATTTACAATCAATAATGATTTAGAAAGTATCATGTTTTGCCAAATACCGCATGTTCTCACTCATAGGTGGGAACTGAACAATGAGAACACTTGGACACAGGAAGGGGAACATCACACACTGGGGCCTGTTGTGGGGTGGGGGGAGGGGGGAGGGATAGCACTAGGAGATATACGTATTGTGAATGAAGAGTTAATGGGTGCAGCACACCAACATGGCACATGTATACATATGTAACAGACCTGCACATTGTGCACATGTACACTGGAACATAAAGCATAATTAAAAAAAAGAAAAAAGTGTCATCTTTTAATGCTATAATTAAAATTCCTTTTTGATGTATGAATCCATCCACTCAATAAATACTACTAAGTGACTTTCATATTAGAGATGACTCCTGTCCTCCTGGAACTATGGTTAATGAAGGAGGCAGACATTTTAATACAAATATATATTAAATAAGTAATTGCCTATTTTAATGACAGATAATGGAGGACAAAAATGGGTATTGTCAGGGGAGAGGGGTAGCAGGAGTCACAAAAAAGGGGGACCACATTTAGATTTGGGAAGGAGTTAGGAAAAGACTCTCAGGAGAGGTCTCTGATAAACCGGAGCTTAAGGAATGAGCAGGAGTTAGCTGGTGAAAAGTAAGGAGAAAGAATTCCAAGCACTGGGATTAGCATGTGCCAAGACTCTGAGGTTAGGTAGAGCTCAGTACAATGGTTGAAGGCAGTTAAAAAGGCCATATGACTAAAAAGAAAGAGCAAGTAGGGAGCGGCATAAAATGAGAGTGAGGAGGGTTTAGGAGGAGAGAACAAAAGGCTTGGATTTTGTTCTAAGTAAAAGAGGGAGCCATTAAAAGTTAGAAGTTGCCTTTATAGAGTGGTTGTTATGTAATAGCATATTTACATAATAAATATAACAGTACATTAGTTCTTAGCAAGTACTAATAAGTGGTGACTCATTTTGATATCATTGGCAACATGAAAATGAATTAAATATGAAATTTCAACCCTAAGATAATTGCTATTATTGAGTCTCCAGTTCTATACACTAATATGACAGATTATGACCTAGCTAAAATTTTACTTAAAATATTAGCCTTTAGAGATTCTGATATCCTAAAACCTCAATGCAGTAATGTTGCCGGGTTTATTCAGTGAATCAGGAGACTGATTTCTTTAAATAGTAATACCACTTACAATACTTTGGAGGTAATTTCTTAGAATTCAAAAACTTGAACACTGTCATTATCAACAACGTGTATTCATTAAACACACACTGTGATCAGTACCTGAGCTACAAATGGACATAAGAAAGAGCCCCAGAGAAGTTTAGAATCTGAAGATTCTAATTAAAATTGCACACAAAAAGAGCAGGGCAGATTCACACATTGTAGAAATTCAGACAGGGAGTTACCAACAAGAATAGAAATAGTCTGAAATTCTTTTCTAGGGACAGTTAAGCTTGAACTTAGAATTGAAAAGTGAGTGGCCCTTTGAAATAACACACTCTGAATGTTTGTAAATGTACACAATGTTATTTCACCATACGATATTAAAATGTTGTTGCCCATATTTGGAGAAAAAATAGTATCATTCCCATACTTCTCATCAGTGAGAAAATCCACAATTGGGGAAATTCACCCAGAGCTGGTTAATTAACTGAAAAGAAATTCCACACTTTAATTAGAAGGAGCAATTATAAGGAGGTCTATTTTGGATGTAATGTTATCATTAATAAAGGTAAATCTTCCAAAATATGACTTTGTTAATAGAGGGAACATTGATGACAATACCTCACCAAATCTTGGTGTTTTGTTATAGCTGCAGAATCAGTCAGTAGCTTTAATTTGGCGTCAATTCTATACAATGATTGTTAAATTCAATAGAGGTTTTCTGTTAATCTCCTATCTAGTAAACTAATACATTTATGTTACCCCAAAATTTTAATTTTAATTTTAACTTACATTTTCGGTTTCTGCCATATAAAGTACAACTTTACTTTCATTTTTTCAAGATGACTTAAGTTTCAAAGGAAGCCTCCTTATCTAGGATCTGGTGACCAAAGTGACATTCCTTTTATTAATTCTATATAGGATTTTCCCAGACAAATTTGGGGAGAAAGTATTGTCTAACGAAGAAAGTAGAAGATGGATTATGTGGAATATTTGATTAGCTATAAGAAATAGAGTGTACAAGAGCCAACCTATTTTCTTTTATTTATTTATAATTACAAAAATTATTATGGGTACATAGTTTTTAATCACACGATGGAAAAATGGAGTATCCATCCTCTCAAGCATTTATTCTTTCTGTTACAATCTAATTATGGTTTTGTTTTTGTTTTTGTTTTTGTTTGAGACGGGGTCTGGCTCTGTCGCCCAGGCAGTGGAGTGCAGTGGCGCGACCTCGGCTCACTGCAAGCTCCGCCTCCCAGGTTCACGCCATTTTCCCGCCTCAGCCTCCCGAGTAGCTGGGACTACAGGTGCCCACCACCATGCCTGGCTAATTTTTTTGTATTTTTAGTAGAGACGGGGTTTCACCATGTTGGTCAGGATGGTCTCGATCTCCTGACCTCATGATCCACCCGCCTTGGCCTCCCAAAGTGCTGGGATTACAGGTGTGAGCCACCGCACCCGGCCTAATTATATTCTTTTAGTTATTTTTTAATGTACAATTAAATTATTACTGACTATGGGGCACCCTGTTGTACTTTCAAATACCAGGTCTTATTCATTGTTTCTAACTATTTTTTGTACCCATTAACCATCCCTACCTCCCCCTCAATTCCCCTCCACCCTTCTCAGCCTCTGGTAACCATCCTTCTGTTCTGTATTTCCATGAGTTCAATTGTTTTGATATTTAGATCCCATAGATAAGTGAGAAAATCTGATGTTTGTCTTTCTGTGCTTTTTTTTCACTTAACATAATGATCACAATTGTATCTATTTTTAAGATCAATACACTTTATGTTTTTAGAGCTGTTTTAGGTTTACAGAAAAATTGAACAAAAAGTAGTGTTTCCATACAGCCTGTCACCACCCATCTAGTTTCACCTGTTATTAACACTTTGCATTAGTTTGGCACATTTGTTACAACTGATGAGCCAATATTTTTACATTATTATCAACTAAAGGGTAGAGTAGTTTAGAGATCCTTCTATAATAACATGTATCCACCATTACAGCATCATATAGAATAGTTTCACTGCCCTAAACATTCTCTGTGTACTACTTATTCATCATTTCTTCCTTTCCTTCAAGCCCCTAGCAACCACTGATCTTTTTACTGTCTCCATGGCTTTGCCTTTTGCAGAATGCCTTATAGTTGAAATCATACAGTACTTCCAGTTTTAGCCAGACTCCATTTCTCTTTCACTTAAGAAAGCATATAGAGGCGGGGCGAGGTGGCTCAAGCCTGTAATCCCAGCACTTTGAAAGGCCGAGACAGGCGGATCACGAGGTGAGGAGATCCAGACCATCCTGGCTAACCCGGTGAAACCCCGTCTCTACTAAAAAATACAAAAAACTAGCCAGGCGAGGTGGCGGGCGCCTGTAGTCTCAGCTACTCCGGAGCCTGAGGCAGGAGAATGGCGTAAACCCGGGAGGCAGAGCTTGAAGTGAGCTGAGATCCGGCCACTGCACCCCAGCCTGGGCGACAGAGCGAGACTCCGTCTCAAAAAAAAAAAAAAAAAAAAAAAAAAAAAAAGAAAGCGTATAATATAGGTTCACAGTAAGTCAGGCAGTCGTTATTATCAGAATATCTTGGACCTGCCCCAATTTAAAGATAAAAAGATCAATCAGAGTCACTTGAACCCGAGAGGCAGGGGTTGCAGTGAGCCGAGAATTGCACCACTGTACTCCAGTCTGCATGTAAGAGCGAGACTCCGTCCCAAAAAAAGAAAAAAAAAAAAAAAGGTAAATCCTTTATAAATTTGAAAAGTCTATTATTAAAGTCACATTACTAAGGGCAGTGTAGCATAATGATGAAATTCAAGGTCCCTGGAGGCAGACTGTCCATGTTTGAATTCCAGTTTCTCTACATAATCTGGATGATAACAGGTAAGTTACTGAACACCAGTGTGTTGGAGAGATTATGGTTGTTGCTCCAGAACTTCTTGCCGCAGTTCTTCACAATGCTCTGTGCTTCTGAGACAGACCTGATGACTTCTATCAGTGGGCTTGTTTGTCCTCCAGCTTGTGGCTAAGATACCAGGATGAAATTAGAGGGTGGAAGGAGAGGGAGATGTAGGCTTTTATTCCTTTGATTTCTTCTCACCATCCTATCGGTTGGCAATACCCGAATTCCTCAGCCAAAGGCTGTCTCAGCAGGCAGCCTTCTCCTTCACCTGTGGTTCCCAAAGTTCCTACAACTGTCCTTTGTCTCTTCAGACCCAGAGTTGTAAAGACTCCCAGTGTCGATAGTCCTTGGGTGCTTTACCATCTATTTAGTGTCAACTTTAACCTTTCTTATGTTTTAACAAGCAGTTTCTTTATTAAACTTCTTAAGTTGCCTCTTTTGGATGTTTCCTGTTGGGTCTCTGACACATGGAATTTCTGTCTCTATAAAAAGAATAAAGCTGGGCAGGTGGTTCACGCCTGTAATCCCAGCACTTTGGGAAGCCAAGGAGGGTGGATCACTTGAGGCCAGGATTACTAGTTCAGCCTTGCCAATATGGTAAAACTCCATTTCTACTAAAAATACAAAAATTAGCCTGGCATGGTGGTGCACACCTGTAATCCCAGCTACTAGGGAGGCTGAGGCAGGGGAATCACTTGAATCTGAGAGGTGGAGGCTGCAGCGGGCTGAGATCGTGTCACTGCACTCCAGCCTGTGTGACAGAGGGAGACTCTGTCTCAATAACATAAAATAAAATAAAATAAAATAAAATAAAATAAAATAATATTACCTTATAAAGCTGTGAGAATTGGATATTTATATATATTTTTAAAACAGTGCCTGGAACATAGTGAGTTCTCTGAAGTGTCACCTCTCATCACAATTCAGCTCACAATTGATTGTTTCACACCCAGTTATCAAGAAACTGCATAAAGGAACCACTATCTGGAACTGAAAGAACTGGGCAGAGATTGCTAGATCTTTAATAAAATTAGTTTTCTCTTCTTCCTGGGCAAACAGTGAATCTATATTTCCTGGCCTCTTTGCAATTGTATATGGTCAAATACCTGAAAGTTAGCCAGGTAGAATGTGAGCAAAATTGATGAGTGAGCTTTACCACTTAAAACACTCAACCACATGTTCCACCGTGATCTTTCCTCTTTACGGCTGAGAAGGCAGCCACTAACACAATCTTGCTCCTGAAGATAGCAGAGTGGTCAGCAGCCTGACCCTGAGACAACTGTGTGCAGAGATCATCCCACCAACCAGAACACTTGAGTTGGGCCATTATATGAGCAACAAATAAACTTCTACCATATTTGAGCTAATATACACTTTTATGAAAATGTATTATAGCAGCTCATATTGCTCTACCTTATATAGTGGTTAATTACATTATCACCACCACCAAAAATGTGTTGAGATGTTGTTGTAGAAAGGTACAAAGTCAAAATAAATCAACATACTTGAAAACTACATATTATTTGACTTGATGCTTTCCAAAATGTCACTTAAGGGTACAATATGATTACGCATATTATGATTGAACATGACAATGGTAAACACGACTGTATTTTTGTTTGTCTTTCTGTTTGGGTCTTATATCAAATTTTAAATAATATCTATCATAGTGATTTGATTAGTTGTATTTTTGTTTTACCACTTGACATAAAAATTTCTCATATTCATACATATCATTTTAAAATGTGCAGAATATTTGATTGATACACTACAAATTTCTTAACATTCTCTCATTTGTATACAGTCAGGTGTTCTAGTTTTTCTTTTTTTTACAAAATAAAAATAGGGGCATAATAAATACCTTCTGTGTGTTTTCCTTAATAAATCTTAAATACAAATCATTAGATCCATTTTGCAAACATTTTTATGACTTGATATAAGTTTTCCAAGGTAATTTATTTTAAAAGTTGTTCCAAATGACTACAGAAGAATAAGTGAGTTGTTAGGCCAGGTTCACAGTCACTTCTCCAACATTAGGACTTGGCATTTCCAAATGAGTAAGATACATTGATCTTGTGGTAATGACCATG
>NW_012113253.1:1637865-1689572 GCF_000951035.1 Colobus angolensis palliatus
TATTTTTTTGTAGAGATCGGGTTTCACCGTGTTAGCCAGGATGGTCTGGATCTCCTGACCTCGTGATCCGCCCGGCTGGGCCTCCCAAAGTGCTGGGATTACAGGCTTGAGCCATTGCGCCCGGCCCCCAGAAGTATTTTCTAACACCATCCCTTTATGTTCTTCTCAACTAAAACTATGTAATAATTTGAGTCTTCCTTCACAGGTTTCTTGGGATTCTGCTTAGTGAGCTTATTCTCCTTATTTTAGAGATTTAATCAGAATTCAATTAAAATGTCTTTACATCAACCTCTGTTTCAGAAGGTGAGGGGTAGGCAAAAAAAGATCTCTTACCATTCAGTTTTATGGATATGTTCCCAACACAGTGTCTCCTTCATCAACTATCTCTTTCTTTCATACTCAAGGTGTTTAACAGAGATGTTAGCTCTGGTGAATTGCGTTATTTTTTTTTTTGACTGTTTAGCCATTTAATTAATTTGTGTGTGTGTGTTGTTTTGTCTACCTTATATTAAGTTCAGGGGTACAAATGCAGGTTTGTTATACGGGTAAACTTGTGTCATGGGGGTTTGTTATACAGATTGTTTCAAAACCCATGTATTAAGCCTAGTACCCAGTGGTTATTTTTCCTGATCCTCTCCCTCCTCCCACCCTCCTCCCTCTGACAGGCCCCAGTGTATGTTTGTCCCCCATGAGTTCTCATCAGTTAGCTTCCATTTATAAGTGAGAACATGCAGTATCTGATTTTCTGTTCCTGCATTAGTTTGCAAAGTATAATGGCCTCCATCTCCATTCATGTCTTCACTGGTGACTCCACGAGGCCCTCGTCCACTAGGCTTCTTCTTGTTAGTCCTCCATGTAAGAGCATTGTTCTTTCTGCTCCTTGGCTGTCAAACTTGTCATCACTTGCTTTAGCCAATGGAATGTGAGCATATGTGATGTATGCCATGTCTAAACAGAAAAGTTATAAACAATTGTGAGATTCAGTCATTGTTCCCTTCCCTCTGCTATGAGAATGGCATACTCCCACTATGGGCTTCTCCTTTAGCCTGGAACTTATGACAGAGAAGACACAGAGAGCAGAGACAGTGGACTTTCAGGCAACATTTAATATGAACAAGAAATAAACCTCGTTACAGTAAGTTACTGATATTTTGGGGCTGTTTGTTACTCTAGCATAGCCTAGAGAAAATTGACCCTACAACAGCCAATGGCTATTTTTTCCTTCTTACTTGACGCAGTGATACAGGATCTTCTATTCTTTAGTAGAGAGAAGACAAAATAGCTACATGTGAAAATTCTCAAGATACCATGCAAGATAGAAAGACTACAGAGTATCCTGTGCTTTTGTCTCATTTCCTTGTTATAAGTTATATAAATTCTTTCCTGGGGAAAACATGGATTAAGCCTTGCTGTATCATACCCTCTTAATGACGGCTTACCAATTCCATACGTTCAAAAAATAAGATAAAATCACGTGACAAATAGTTCAAATCTCTCTGAGTCTGATTAGGCAGGAATGACCAAAAGACCATAGCATATTTCACATCTCAATTTCTTCTTGTTGATTGTGAACAGACGGGAGCTATGCTATTTAAGGAAAAGTAGATTTTGGCATTTGGCCATTATCCAAAGCAAACTGAAAGAGGGGGCAGTATTCATCTGGCTCAGGAACAGAAGACAACTAAAAATAGGCACCCAGCCCAAAGCCAGCCAGGCTGTGAGTTGCTAGGCAAGAATGCTTTTTCCACAGCAGTCTGGGGTCCTCCATTCACAAGTTTTCCATTGGCTATAAATTTGTCTAAGATATTCATTTCATTGCTGTGTTTGATTAACATCCACCTCTATGGCCTCTCCATTTTATATTAATTTGAGATACAATTTAAGATGACTTACAAAACTGAAGCCAGCCTGGTTTTTCTCAACCTGTTGAGACTAAGTGTTATTCTCTTAGCTTTCAGAAGTTTCTGCCAAATGCTACTATTAATATTTCATTCTGAAAAGCAACCTTTTCCTCTAGCTACAAAAGTTACACTATAACCTTAAAGGTGTGGTCCTCTGAGTGTTACTGATATTAACATTAGATGCATTAATTGAGTTGCCATTTATTATTGAGCAATTGCTAGAATTGCTGTCTTTTTCTATAGACAGAGGAGTAGTTGAATATACAATATTAGTCTCTTAGAGCAAGGCCATATTTCTCTGTCTATGCTGCATTGACCATGATTTGAGACTCCCAGCCAGAGAAGTAAAACAACTCACTGAGAACTAGTGTATGTATAAGCATAGTGCTGGTAAATGAGACAGGTTATGGGAAGAACAAAAATGAACTAGAACTCCTGAAACTCACAACTGGCTATTATACCATTCTCAGCAGACCTCACTTCTTTATACATATTTGAAATGTTGTTGATAAAATTATACCTTAAAATTAAATAAACAGGCTGAATACAATGGCTTATGCCTGTAATCCCAGCACTCTGGGAAACCGAGGATTGCTTGAGTCGAGGAGTCCAAGACTAGTCCGGGCAACATATTGAGATCCCATCTCTGTTTTAATAAATTAAAAAAAATTAAAATGATATAAACAAACTACAAAAACATGATATAACATGGAAGAAACACACAAAATTAATAGTGAACAAAGGAGACCAGATACAAAAGAATACCGGGTGTATAATAGCATTTATGAAGTTCAGAACCACATAAAAGTAATCCATAGAAGTCTGATTGTCTTTGCAGAGAAAGGAGATGCTGGAAATTGGGATGACCATGAGGAAGCCTTCAGGGTTAGTAGTCATATTTTATTTCTTGACCCAAGCCGTAGTTACACAGATGTGTTCCATCCATGATGCTTCCTCAAAGTGTACACTTAAAATTTTTGCACTTTTCTGCAGACATGTTACGCTTTAATAAAAAAGGGGAAAAATCATACTCCATAACTAAAGGCACAATCTTGGGTGGCAATGTATTATTAACTATGTAGCTATTATCGGTTCTTCTTTATATATGAACTTGTGAACTACATGTCATGATTTATTTTGAAACACTGCATTGTACTTCTGTAAGTCCATTAAACCATATTTTATTCTTTTGCTAGCTCTTTCTAAGCAATTAACAACCTCTGTCTCTTGAACATGGGCAAAGTCTGACCTACAATTAAATGTGGACTGACTCACACGTTTCAAACCACATTAAGGCAATGCTCATTGATTTCCATAATCTCATTGCCCCTGAAGCTAAGCCTACTCGTTCTTATGTGTTCCAGTCATTGAGAACATTTATGTCAATTTGACCTAGTTCTTTATTTCATGGCATTTTTAAAGATTAGATAGCTCCAGTGAAAACCAGGTAAATTTCATATCCCAAGATGATTTAGCTCCATGTAGATTTCTTTTCTTCTTCTTCTTATTTTTTGAAACAGAGTCTTGCTCTGTTGCCCAGACAAGACTGGAGTACAATGGCATCATCTGGGCTCACTGCAAACTCTGCCTCCGGGGTTCAAACAATTCTCCTGCCTCAGCCTCCCAAGTAGCTGGGACTACAGGTGCGTGCCACCACACCCAGCTAATTTTTTGTATTTTTAGTAGAGAAAGGGTTTCAGCGTGTTAGCCAGAATGGTCTTGTTCTCCTGACCTCATGATTTGCCTGCCTTGGCCTCCCAAAGTTTTGGGATTACAGGCGTGAGTCACAGCGCCTGGTCCCATGTAGATTTCTTAACACAGTTCAGTTATCTGCTGGATACACTTCAGGATCTTATTCTTTTTTTTTTTTTTTTTGGAAACCTCCTTCTTTGTCTTGGACTTTTTAACATAACATACCGTATCTATATGCACTCTGAGCTCTTAAAACCTCAGGAAGTTTACCTGCAAAAGGTGGTCCCAACAACGCAGAGATGCCATTAGCACAGATGATGATGCCTTAGGAATTTGCTAAATGTTCAATGCCAACCAAGTCTTCAGCCACTACGTGCATTAGAGAGAAATAACTGCTAGAAAACCCTATCAGTGCACAGATGACCACCAGGCCAGCATAAGTGTGCATCAATGGCAGAATTAAAAATACTGAGGAGGCCGGCTGCGGTGGCTCACACCTGTAATCCCAGCACTTTGGGAAGACGAGGCAGGCAGATCACAAGATCAGAACAAGACCATCCTGGCTAACATGGTGAAACCCCGTCTCTACTAAACATACAAAAACAAAATTAGCTGGGTGAGGTGGTGGGCGCCTGTAGTCCCAGCTACTCAGGAGGCTGAGGTGGGAGAATGGCATGAACCCGGAGTCAGAGCTTACAGTGAGCTGAGATCGTGCCACTGCACGGCAGCCTGGGCGACAGCACGAGACTCCGTCCCCCACCCCCCCCAAAAAAAAATCAAAAACAACAAAACAAAACAAAAATACTGAGGACAAGACTGAAGTTGGCCAACAGGAAGACATTCCAAACACCGATGCATGGTAAGTCAGCTATGACGCCCAGGATCACTTTTCCAAAAATGTGAACTACTGCTAGAATTGACGTCAAAGGGAAAACGTCGTTTGCTCCAATAAGTTACACAAACTGACGATTTCTGGGACATGAATAAAGGAGATGACAAAGCTGCTGTATTCAAACGAAGCCCAGAAAATAAAGGCTACAAGCATTTGATTTGTAAACAGAGAGGCTGTCCCAAAATAGCCTGAGTACCAATCCTCAGAGCCCTTCTTGACTCTCATGGTGAGCCAGCTGACATTCTTCAGAACCGGAGAGAGCCCGTGATCCGGCCTGATTGGGGCAGTCCTGGGCTTGCAGGTCACAGAGGGTCTCCTCGTTCCCAGAGCCACCGTCCTTCTCTTCTGTTCTTCCCTGCTGTCCATTTGACATCACATATTCCGTGGAGTGCGTAGGCAGGATGCGCAGATCTTTCTCTCCTGGATCATATGGGTTTTTCCCAGGAGGGAGGGGCCTCATGAGGGTCCCACAAACACAGGTTTAAGGAAACCGCGCCTTGGATCAACATGGCATTCCTCCAGCCGTACTCTGCGCAGAAGTACTTCAGTAGCACAGTCATTAGGAACATACCGAATCCGGTCCCCTTAGTGCTGAGGCCCTGGGCGAGGGAGCGTCTCTTCTGGAAATACCTGCCCACAATGACCACCGCTGACAGATAGGCCATCCCGCTGCCCAGGCCAGCTGCTGCTCCAAAAGTAATGAAGAGATAATGCACGTTTGCAGCGTAGGCACTCAACACCCAGCCCAGGGAGTTGACGAGCCCTCCAATGATTGCAGTCCGGAGGCACTCACAGGTGTTAATGAACAAGCTGATGAAAGGGCGGCTCGAGGCTCGCTGGGCTGCGGACTCACTCGGCTCCACGCCCAGATCCTCAAACTTGCTTCTCTGCTTGGAGCCCCCTGAGCTGCTAGGTGTAGAGATTTGTTGCAATGTCGCCTATCATCCTGGAGATGCGGGTGCCTGCGGCTCAGTTCTCCACTGGGCTCGGTGCGCTGGGTGAGGGGCTCCCGTGCTCTTCTGCCGCTCGCCGCCAGGCCAGGTGAGAGTTTGGTGGAGCTGAAAGTTCGACGCCTCACTCCGGGTGGTTTTAAAAAGGGAGCATTTGGAGGTGCCCAAACCTAACCTGGGCTTCCTTCCAGTCGGAGCAATTTCCAATCTTCCTGCTCGTTCATTCCTATACCGGCTAATTCTGGTTTGGCAGGAGGAAAAAAAAGTGCAGTCACCTCACATGCACACTCTTGTTGCCAGTTGAAGTTTATTGATTTGGCTGAGGTTCCCCTAAGGCACTGCATATTTATCACCGGAGGAAAGGTCCTGAAACTGAATCCAGAATGCAGGTGAGACTAGCAGTAGCCTCCATTTCTCTGAGATGGGAGAGAAGGGATGAAACAGACCCTCACTGCAATATTTTTGGCCAAAGAGGACTCAATGTAACTCAGTGTCCCTTATTTTTTCTCTCTCTTTTAGAGACAAGGGTTTCACTGTGTTGCCAGGCTGGTCTTGAACACTTGGGCTCAAGTGATCCTCTGGCCTTGGCCTTCCAAAGTGCTGGGATCACAAGCTGAGCCACTGTGCCCGGCCAGTCCCTCATTCTTGGTCCCACTCTGGATTCCACCTCTCCCTGCTCTTTCTGCATGTTCATTACCTACCTTCATGGGCACCAGGCACAACTTTCATCTCAATGCCTCCCTACCTCATTCCCAGCAGGGAACACAACACAAGGCTTTACCTTGAACAATTTTCTGTATTATTGAAGTGAATGCATGAGTTGATGAAGCCTGTGCTGTTTTACCCCTCCTGAAGGTTTTGTAGTGGTTCTCTACTGCTGTTGTAATAAATTACCACAGTAACAGTGAGGAAAACCACACAAATTCACTATTTTACAGTGCTGGAGGTTGCAAGTTTAAAATGGGTCATACTGGGCTAAGATCATGGTGTTGGCACCTTCAAGGCTGTGTTCCTTCTTGTAGCTCTAGGAGAGAGCCACCAGTTTCTGCAGTCCACACACATTTCTCGGCTGGTGGCTCTTACTCCATCTTCAAAGCCAGCACTGCTGTGTCATTCTGTCTTCTTTCCATACTCACATTGCCGTGTCTCCTCTCCCAGGATATTATTCTTAAAACATCTATGTACTTCCCATTTATTATTTATTTACTTATTTTTGAGGCATTGTCTTACTGTGTTGCCCAGGCTGGAGTGCAGTAGTATGATCACAGCTCACTGCAACTCCTGCCTCCTGGGTTCAAGGGATCCTTCTACCTCAGCCTCCCAAGTAGCTGGGACCACAAGTGTACAGTAACACACCTGGCTAATTTTTGTATTTTTGGTAGAGAGAGGGTTCACCATGTTGGTCAGGCTGGTCTTGTACTCCTGACCTTGAATGATTTGTCTGCCTTGGCCTCCCAAAGTGCTGGGATTACAGGCATGAGCCACGGCGTCTGGCCCCATTTGTGATTTCAATTATATTAGACTGATTATTTACCTGACTTGAGATTATTTTAAAATAGAATTCATTTTGAATTCACTACCACTCAGGGTACTAGCAAATTCTTACTAAATCTTATGTCTGTTAATAGAAACATTTAATTTATAGTTAGGCACAGTTGGACGAGATCTAGTGTACTTTATAATTCTGTCTTCATATTAGGCACCTTGAGGTTGACTTAGGTGCCATACACACCAATTAACATTAACATTTGTTTTTCCTCATAGATTTACTTACCCAGTAACTATACCACTTCTATAAAGCTCAGTTTCCACCTATATATGCTGTGCAGGTATGTGATTAGATGTAATTCACATTAAAACCCATGGCTGGTTTCTGGCATGAGTGCTGAGTTTTCTTCATTTCTCCAGAAATCCTCATTAGTAGTTTCCAGATATGCTTTAAAGAGGAATGGGTTTTCTTTCCATGTCCTATATTTGTAGCCGGGGAAATTTGGGTCAATTAAGTCACAATGACAGCCATGATCATGGTAGCTTATCACTATAAGGAATAGGATTCGGGATCCGTACCAGAAAAGTTAACTTTTTGTCAAGTAAAATTTCTTAGTATCAAGTAATTTGGAGGCATAAAATTATATTTTTCTTGGGCTCTAAAGCATTATCTCTTTTTGTATAATTAAGCTGTTACATGTCTTCTGTATGGTGAAAGGAAATTTTCATTTTTACTTAATATTTTTGATGAATCAAAAGTCATGAGTCCTTGATTTAGTTTAATCAATAAGAAATTTTATGTGTTTGATTATTGTTTTTTCTGAAAGTTTTGTTTCAATTTCTATGAGGGTTTTCTTTTTTTTTTTGTATAAATGTACTAAATAAGTAAGCTTCACTTTTACTTTCTCCACTTGGGCTTCAACAAAGAAATGTTTGAGTCTTATAGAGTAGTACCTCCATGGTTATGACAAAATATACCTGGAGTTGGGGGGGAATTATAGATCAAATTTATTTCCTTCACTTAATTTTTTTATATTCCTTGGTCGTATCTGGTAGGAGGCAAGTGACTACAGAGATAGCATCATATAGGAAGGATCTGTAAGACAGGCCACCAAAGAAAGGTTCTATTAATAGACTCAAACCTGCTAACATTTTAGAGTGGGGAGAATTTTAATCCATTCCATAGTCCCATTACATCCATTGCTTGAAGGTGAGAACAAATAAAAGTTTCATTTTATATATATTCATATTATGAACCCATTCATAGACAATAGTAGTTGTGAAGTTTATTTCCTAAGCACATATATTGGGATCAGAGATTCTGTGGATTTGAACAACATTCTGCACAAGACTACACATTGTTGATACTGCCTTGCTGCCTTAACTAGAAAAGTGTTCCTATAACCTGAATGAGAATAATATATATGTACACATTTATTTTTATGTGGAAGGCCTAATATGTCCCAACAATGGACATGCAAGTATTGTTATATGTATGAAAAGATAATCTCACTCATAATGAGAGAAATGTATTACAGCCAATCTGAGATCCTATTTTTTAATATATAAGACTAGTGATATCAAAACTTTTAATAACATTATGTTAAAGATGGAGGGAATACAAATTCTTACAACTTCCATGGAATGTAATTTGGCAATGGTTATCAAAATGACAGTGCATTTGTACTACGGCCCACATTTCCCTTTCTAGGAATTTATTTTACAGATGTACTTGCACTATGTAAAATGATGTATATAGAAGAATATTCATTGAAGCATTATAACTGTAATAACAAAAGACCAGGCCAGGTGCAGTGGCTCATGCCTGTAATCCCAACATTTTGGGAGGCCGAGGCCAGTGGATCACCTGAGGCCAAGAGTTTGAGACTAGCCTGGCTGACATGGTGAAACCCTGTCTCTACTGAAAATACCAAAACTAGCCAAGCGTGGTGGCAGGCGCCTGTAATCCCAGCTCCTCAGGGGGCTGAGGCAGGAGAATCACTTGAACCCAGAAGGCGGAGATTGCGGCCAGCTGAGACTGCACCATTGCACTCCTACCTGGGGCACAAGAACGAGACTTTGTTTCAAAACAAACAAACAAACAAAAAGAAAACAAAAGCAACTTAAATATCAATCAATATGAAAGAAATTAAATATAGAAAAGTACATTCATACAGTAGCACCATGAGCAGTCATTTAAAAATAATAGAGATACTTTTTATGTATTGAATTGGAATGTTTTTTAAGATACATATGTTGTCAAAGCAAGGTGCTGAACGGTGTGTGTGATATACTACTATTTATGCAAAAAAGGTAAGAATAATGAGTGTTTGCTTATATAACACAAGTATAGTGTTAAGCATAACAGATCTCTGGTAGAATACGTGAGAAACTGATAAGGGTGGTATCCCTGAAGAAAAGTAAATCAGTGACTGGGGAACAAACAGGGATAGAAGGATGCATTTTCATTATCTGTTCTTTTATTTGTTTTGAATTTTAAAACGTATGAATAAATTACCCACTCAAAAATTAAACACAGGAAAATAAAGACAAGAATTTATTTTCCTGATCAGTGATCTCATTCTGTTAAGATTTAAAATATCATCCTCATATTAGACACTATTTCAGATCCAGAACAATTGCAGTTGGCACAAACTCATTTAGCTTCCAACCGTCCACAGTGAATATGCAGGAACTGTCTTCATATTCAACTAGTTGGTGATTTAAGAGCTAGTAAGTTGGATGGATTACCCAGTTCCTCTCACTCGCAAACCCCATCTGTGATTTCAATCCCTTCTTCTCAGTCATGGTACAGTTTCCTATTTATAATTGTGGTGAGGTGGGGATAATTCCAGAAGTTTCTGTTTCGTGTCCTATTATCAACCCTGCTTGGTATCTGCATTTCAAATTCAAGCCACAGCTCCTCCTTTCTGCCATGTTACTCTAAATACACACTACAGCGGAGGTAAGTTTACCCCAGGGGATACCTTTAGTCCTCTAACAACAAAAAATATATCACAATTCATAAACCGGATCCTTGCTTGTCCAACTCTGTTGCTGGTCCAAGAAGCCCCCCTTATGACCACGGAATTAGTGTTTCCTCTGAACCTACATCTGAAAGCCCCTAAGATGATTATATTTATATATTTTCCCCAAAATACCAGGGCTCAGGCATAGGACCATCTTTCTGGAAAGACTATGGAGAGAATATACATATTTATTCTTCTTTTTAGACTGGGCTATTTATCCTTTCCCTTAGACCAATGAGTCCAGAGAGGATAAATTGAAATTAGTTTTCCTTAGCATTACCCCTTAAAGTTGTAAAGGAGTACTAATACGTCAATTATTAAACCATTTTTCTCTTTGCTAGTTATACATACATGTGGTATAGAAGAATACATAATGTGAAGCTTTAATTCAGGCTCATGAAGCACATTCGTAACCCATACCAGGTACATAAGAATTCTGTGGATTTTCCCTTTATTTTAATATAGATATAATGCTTTCAAATTCTGCCCACTTAAAACCTTCCATAGACTTATTCCAATGGAACGAGAAGGAAGTATCCTATTCTTGCCTGACTGATTCCTTTAGCCAACATTATTTGTAAATCTCTGTCAGGAGCTAGTTCACAAAGCACAGTGCATTTTTTTCATGCACTGCTACTCCACGTCTGAGCTTTGCCTGTGTGTCGGCTGCTCAGTGGGTGGGTGGGGCAGGTCAGCTTGGATATTGCTATTCTTTTTATTTTATTTTTTAACTTAAAGTTCTGGGATACATGTGCAGAATGTGCAGGTTTGTTACATAGGTAAACATGTGTCACGATGGTTTGCTGCACCTATCAACCTGTCATCTAGGTTTTAAGCCCCGCATGCATTAGGTTTTTGTCCTACTGCTCTCCCTCCCCTTGCCCCCCACCCCCAGACAGGCCCTAGTGTGTGATGTTCCCCTTCCTCTGTCCATGTGTTCTCACTGTTCAACTCCCACTTATGGGTGAGAATACGCAGTGTTTGGTTTTCTGTTCCCGTGTTAGTTTGCTGAGAATGATGGTTTCCAGCTTCATCGGATATTGCTGTTCTTAATGCATGCAGTTGGCCCCTTGTTCTCAGAGACAAATGCATTTTCAAGTTTCCACTGTTTTTTTATTTTTCCTTATTAAACTCAGCTACTGGAGTTACAATTTCCTGTCTACTTGAATTGTTTTACTTATATCAGAGTACTGTTTAGAAACCTTCCCTATTATCTTGTTGTTGGCCCTATCATTGAAGTTAATAATCCTGCAACCTCAAAAACATCTTTCGCCTATGTGGACAGAGGGAGGAGAGGAACCTAGAGGAGATCTGCTTAGCTGTCCATGCATTCCCTTGGCCTCTCTATCACAGCACTCCTTTAAGGTAACTGCTGCCATTTAGTCATATTCCTTCACTGTCCATGAGTCTTTTTTCTCACTAAGTTTTCTGCTTACACCTTAGTGTTTATACTGTTTGTCCTTGACTATGGCTTGCTTTCCTGTTCAGTTTCAGCAAGTTTGACCTTGGCCATAATTAAACGGAAGACAAGTACACAGAAGGATGTGTCCTGTTCCTACCAGTCTCAGAGGCATAAGCTGTGGTAGGAAATACAGACATAAATTCTGAAAATCCATAAAGTTTTCAGTAGAATCATGTCAGTTCTCTTTTTCTCTTTCTCTTTGTCACAGGCTGGAATGCTGTGGAATGGTCATGGCTCACTGCAGTCTTAACCTCCCAGACTCAAGTGATCCTCCCCCGTCAGCCTCCTGAATAGTGAGTAGCTGAGATCACAGGTGCATGCCATCATATCCTGCTAATTTTGTTGCTGTCGTTGAGACAGGGGTCTTACAATTTTGCCTAAGCTGGTCTCAAACTCCTGGGCTCAAGTGATCCTCCTGGCTTGGCCTCCCAAAGTGCTGGGATTACAGGCATGAGCCACTGTACCCAGCCAATCATTTACAGTTTGTTTCTTTCCCCAAATATTAGATTGAGGTCCCTGAGTTTGGGAATATTTTGAAATATATCTTTATTCCTAGCATCTAGCCCAGTGCTTGACACAGCAGGGACTTAGTAAATGTTTACAGAAGAATGAATTTGTTTCCTCTATTCTTTCTATTCATGTACTTGTTAGGCCAGCATGATTTCTCTTCAGAAATCAGGTTGTCTTAGGTTAGAAAGTGTAATGTGTACAGTGGCCCAGCCTCTGAAATGACTCATTGGCTGTAATTTCCATAGTTTCCTGTGGGACTCTTCTCATGTTCAAGGTCTCATTGGTAAACTGTCATCCTCCAGCATCATTGTACTCATAAAAAAGGCTTTTCCATTTTGGCTAACAGTTCAACAATTCCATCCTTGGGTTAATTTAAAAATTTCTGTAACTACCACCTGGTCTCACAGATCTAATACATTTAGTTAGCTTATAATTTTCAGAATGCCTGAACATTTGCCAGTGTTTGCTCAAGTACATTCAACCTGTACACTTCAAAAGCCAATTTGGGAGTGTGAAAACTTTTAATAAGTTTCTCTTTAAAAATGTTGACAGATAATTTATTTGTTCTCTCTGCTATCTGTTCTTTTTCTTTAATATGCCCTGTGTATCATGATCATCAAAGTGATTGCTCTCTGTATTTAAAGAAATACTCTTCACATTAGGAACAAAGGCCTTGTAATCTTCATCTTTATATGCCACACCTGCTATTTTCTTTTTCTTTTTCTTTTTTTTTTTCGAGACAGAGTCTTGCTGTATTGCCCAGGCTGGAGTGCAGTGGCATAATCTGACTCACTGTAACCTCCCCGTCCTGGGCTCAAGCAATCGTCCCACCTTAGCCTCCCGAGTACCTGGGACTACAGAGGAGTGCCACTATACCTGGTAAATTTTGTATTTTTGTAGAGATAGTGTTTTGCCATGTGGCCTAGGCTGGTCTTGAACTTCTAGGCTCAAGTGATCCACCTGCCTCAGCCTCCTAAAGTTCTGGGATTATAGGTATGAGCCCCTGTGCCCAGGCTACCTGCTACATTCTAATGTGCTAAAATTCTTTTTACTTTGTCTGTATTGATACTTTTTGAAAAAATAAAAGGGAATCTATTCAGGATAGTTCCTTTTAATTTTCCAGCTAAGGATGCCAGGTTTTTCTTGTTTAAATATCTAATAATCTTGATAGTATATTTAATCTCAAGGTTTTAATCAGCTATCTTGAGGAACTTTCTAGAATCTGTGTAGATTAATGGATTTTATATAGTTCCCATAAAAATATCCAAACTTTATTTCCTCATTCATTAAAAAATGCCTACTTACAGAAAAATATATTAATATAGTATAATGGATTTCAGCAAGACTTGTGACAAGATGTTTGATGGTATAAATACACTCAAATACAGCAGCATTGAGATAGGTGATTATATAAGTGAATAAGTTTGAGGAGTTGGAAAAAAAAATCCCTAAGTGCTTTGAACATAGCACACATGAAATAATTGAAGGATTGAGTCATCCTTAAGGAAGACATCCGGAGTCAGGACATAGGGCTCTGCAACTGTACTAATCAAACAAGAGTTTGGGTAACTAATGTAATCTTGGGTCTCGCAAATGGTAACATAAAAATAAAAAGAATCAGACCATGTTCTTATCATATCTGTAGAGTACCCTTCCTTCTGGATGCCAGCACATATTTTTTCTAATTTAAGAAAGACACTGTCAAAGCATAGTATGTTAGGGTACACATTACTAAATGACAACTACTTTGAAAACAAGGTGAAGTGGCCAAAGTGAGAACATGGACAATAACTTCAAATATTTGTGTGATATTACATGACATAGGGATTTATCTAACTTACCTCTGGAAAAAATACGTAGGGTCAATAATTAGAATTTAAGAGGCTGCCAGGTTCAGTTCCATATAAAAAGTGTTTTAAAGAGTATTCCAACAAAATAGTGATTTAGCTTTGTGAGATAGTAAGCTCCCTGCCATTAAAGCAGACACTGAATAAAGCTTGTCAGAAATTCCATCCAGTTGGAAGTTAAAATAAATTCATCATTTTCCCCTCCAAATTAAAGATAGCATGATTTTGATGCTTCCTTTTTGATGTATTCCATTTTCCACTACTAAGGAGGTAAGGCTGATGTGAAGTACTGCACTCACTTTCAAAATTCATTCACAGGAACTCCCCACACTTACCTGACACAGCAATACCAATCACAGAAATGGCTGGGAGCTAATACTCCCTGGACTCTTGTCTTTAGAGGAAATGTTAATGAACATAGCACATCCACAAGGACCTGAACCTGAACCTGAACCTGTGAGAAGGCTGCTGGTTGCCTTCTTTCTTAATCAGCAGATGCAAATATCTATTGCTGGAGGGCCATGTTTTACAACTGATATTTCTAGGGAAGCTGAGGCAGGCACTTCTGGTTTGCTGACCCACCTCTATTTCAACACTCTGCTCCCCGACAGCCCTCTGGGTTGTCATGAAATAGAAGCAGAGTCCTGCGCTAAGGTTCCGGGGAAAGCCTTTGCTTTCCTGATGCAGGCATTGCCACTTCCTCCTTCTAAAGGACTTAGTCATGAAAGCTGATGATGGAGCTGCAGCGGCTAATGTACAGCCAGGCATGAGCAAAAGCCCCTGGGGAACTGAAAGACATCGGCACTGACAACAACTGCCTTGCAAACACTCAGCGCCCGTTTGTTTAATCATCTCTGCTCAGACATTTCTGTTGCCAGCAGCTGAAAACTTTTCTGACAGACAGTGATCCTTCATGATTTTCCCCCTTGGGAATGTAATATTTCTAGTCATATGACTGCTTAAGCATCTTGTACAACTAGTTCCTTAAAGCCATCCTGATTTGTAACTGAGAGGTCTGAGGAACATACTGAATGTTTATGGGAATCATAGAATCTTAGTGGTCGGAAAGAATCTTCAGAGTTCATCAATTTTTTAAAAAAATCTCAGAAGTATGGTAATTGTCTTCTATTAAGAACCCAAATAAATGTTGTCTTAGTCCATTTGGGCTATTATGGCAGAAAAACACAATCTGGGTAGCTTATAAACTACAGAAACTTATTTCTCATCCTTCTGGAGGCTGGGAAGTCCATGATGATCAAGACAACAGAAAATTCAGTGTTTGTAAAGGACCAATTTTTGGTTTATAGACATAGACTCTGTCCTTACATGGTGTAAGAAGAAAGTGAGCTCTCCTAGGCTCCTTTGTAAGGGCACTAACCACACTCATGAGGCCCCTGCCTTCATGACCTAATCTCCTCTAAAGACTCATCTCCCAACACCAGCACCTTGAGGCTTAGAATTTCAACCTGTGAATTTTGGGGGCACACAAACTTTCAGACTGTAGCAAATAGTCATTTATTTATTCATACAGTAATTCAAAAAATATTGGTTGAGTGGCTACTAGATTGAATGCCTTCACTAAAGGATCTCAACACCATATCAAGGTAGCCTTTGAATAGCTCTGATTGATAAAAATTCTTTTATGAGCCAAAATATTTTGATTTTATATGGAATATCTTTTTTAAAAATTATATATTGGTTTTATAGAGTGTATAATTTCTGAAATAGTTATTACTATATATATATATATATATATATTTTTTTTTTTTTTTTTTTTTTTGAGACGGAGTTTTGCTCTTGTTGCCCAGGATGGAGTGCAATGGCGAGATCTTGGCTCACTGCAACCTCCACCTCCCAGGTTCAAGTGATTCTCCTGCCTTAGCCTCCTGAGTAGCTAAGACTACAGGCATGTGCCACCATGCCCAGCTAATTTTGTATTTTTTTTCTTTGTCAATTGTGTTTATTTTATTTATTTATTTATTTATTTTTATTATACTTTAAGTTCTAGGGTACATGTGCATAACGTGCAGGTTTGTTACATATGTAGACTTGTGCCATGTTGATGTGCTGCACCCATCAACTCGTCAGCACCCATCAATTCATCATTTATATCATGTATAACTCCTCAATGCAATCCCTCCCCCCACCCCCATGATAGGCCCCAGTGTGTGATGTTCCCCTTCCCGAGTCCAAGTGATCTCATTGTTCAGTTCCCACCTATGAGTGAGAACATGCGGTGTTTGGTTTTCTGTTCTTGTGATAGTTTGCTAAGAATGATGGTTTCCAGCTGCATCCATGTCCCTATAAAGGATGCAAACTCATCCTTTTTTATGGCTGAATAGTATTCCATGGTGTATATATGCCACATTTTCTTAATCCAGTCTGTCACAGATGGACATTTGGGTTGATTCCAAGTCTTTGCTATTGTGAATAGTGCTGCAATAAACATATGTGTGCATGTGTCTTTGTAGTAGAATAATTTATAATCCTTTGGGTATATACCCAGTAGTGGGATGGCTGGGTCATATGGTACATCTAGTTCTAGATCCTTAATTTTGTATTTTTAGTAGAGATGGGGTTTCTCCACGTTGGTCAAACTGTTCTCTAACTCCCGACCTCAGGTAATCTGCCCACCTCAGCCTCCCAAAGTATTGGGAGTTATTACTATAAGTTACAGAAAAACACAACTTGTTACATTGGAAACAGTTCATAGAGTTTGTTGGCACTGTCTCTTACTAGTTGTGAGAATTTGGGCAAGTTATTTGGACTGGCGTTTCTCTGTTTGCTCCTCCGAACTCCCTCACCCTCTCTGTCCACTCTTCGTACTAAATTTTCATTATGCATCAACTGGACTCCCTTGCCTGCTGTCATTGGGGAGCACTGGTTAGTGGAGGCATCTGCAGGAGATTGGAGGATGGGAGGAGAGGGAGAAGAGGGGTGAGGGTATTTGCTCTTGCAGTAGACTTTCTTATTCTCTGTTGGTTCTGTCAGTGGGTGCATCCTTCTGCAGCCTTCCTTAAGATGTCGTTTCTTCTCTCAAACTTTCCTGTGGCTGTAGTAACATATATCTCTCCCCTTTCTCCTTTGGGCCTAGATGTGGTAGTGGCTCCCTGTGGTTGTACATTGTGGTTGACATTATTGTATTTTCTTTTCATGTTGCACTTCCCCAATAAGTTTCCTTTTTCCTAATTTTTATCCTTAAATATTGCTCCTTTTGAATATATCATCTGTTTCTTGTTGGGTCCCCAGTTGCTGCATTATTAAGTCTCTGTGCCTCAGTTTACTCATGTACATGAGGATACTAATAGCCACATCAAAGAGATCCTGTGAATCATTAAATGAGATTAGCCCTGAAATACGGCACAATGTCTGGCACATAGTAAGTGTTCCATAAATATAGGACTATATAAATATTAATCAGCATGGTAAAGAGTAAGTCAAGAGCATTCTTGCCATTTGTACATACTGGCAGAAACTATTTAAATATAAATACAGCCTAACACGTAGGAGTAGAGAGAACATACAGTAATATTAATGGCTGCGAGTGTAAGAAGAAGCATTGCTTCTCTTAAGATTCTCACTCTCCCCTATCAAGTCCATCTATCATTTTCTCCCTGGGTGTCTGCTCATTCAAGGGTGAGTAATAGGTAATGCTTCACTAGCTAAAAGCCGTGCCACCTTCATTCATTTTATCACCAATTACCTGACTAAATGCAATTTAAAACACATAGCACTACCATTATATATATATATATATATATATATATATATGCCTTTTCCTGATTTTTGAAAAGCCGAATGAAATGTTTATTTGTTTGTACACATTTTAACATGAAGAAAATCCTATGCACATTCTTGCCAATGTGTAAATTCTTCCCTTAGCATTTGCACATACATCTCTGTATCACTTATGAAATTGTTTCATAGTTAGTTGCTTTCCTATTGCTCTTCTCTGTGTAACTTTTAAACCCACATCACCTTGTAGATTGCCTTTCACACAGTAAGCACTCAATAAATGCTTGCTGCAAGAATGGCACATATAATAAGTCAGTAAGAACTCTTGGTTTTATTTAGGATCCAAAGTAAGACACAGATGGCTCGGCAGATGGCATGTGAGGTCATGCAGTGCCCTCCCAGGGAGCCTGAAATTATTCACCAACAGCCATTGCGTCACCACTGTGACCAGCTTGAGAACTCCTGTGAATCTGAGCAGACACATTAGCTAGCAATAGAATGATTAATAAGGGAGAATTCTACATTGGAGTCCCTGTTGAGAAAAGACAATATACAGAACTGAGAGAAATAATGGCCTGAGGACACCAGCATAGGTCAATGACAGACATATCTTAAGTTGAACCATGATCAGGGTCAAGTACACAAGAAATGATGTAGCATTTTTTTCCTCTTAACTGAGATCTTTTGGAGTTAGATGTTGAACATGTTAAAGGAATGGACAAACAAGAGAAGGTAGTTATGATGGATTTAAAGTCATGGTTGAAAACATACCAGCAAATAAATCCAAGGTCTAATGGGAATTGCTTCACTGAGATCATATTGATTTATATTTACTGCAGTCATTATTCAAAAGATATGCAGCAACTCAAGCGATGTAGCCACTTCATACTTCCTGACTGATTTGTCATGGTGCAAAGGAAATACATTTGTAGTTTTAACCTTCCAAACCTTTATTTCTGATGCAAAGAAAACCTCAATATCGAACGAACGCTTTACAGTGCATGGAACATGACATATTTCTTTGTGTTGGGCTGCTGTATCATTGCCTAAAATGCCCTCCTCTTCTCTTTGTCTATCTAAATCCTGAATGAGAAGTCTTCCATGGCTACACTAAAACTAGCATAATTGCTCCTTCTGTGTATTTTTGTGAAAATACCTTTGCACAATAGATTTTGTCAGTAGCCTGAGTAAATGACATCATCTGGAAACTCACATATAGCTAGCTAAAATTGTTTTGATATAGTCTAGTCAATATGTGGTTTCTCTAGTCTTTCATTATTTTTTTCCTAGTATTCATGACAGTAGTGGAGGTGCCAAGAGGTTCCTTGGCTCTATTTTACTCTCCCCATTCCCAGTATGAGGCATATACCTTCTGGTGGTTGCTTTGGTGTGCTGTACAGAACATGACATGAAGAACTTACTCACCTAGTTTTTTGAGTAATGGCAGGCAGCATCAGCTGTCAACCTCATTTGGAGGTGGTCTCAGCTAAAGAGAGCACCCTTAGCAAATTTGGTGGGGAGATAGTTTTTCTACCCATCTGAGGCTGCTGTGAAGGGTTATTATTTCTTTGGGACTTCCCTTGGAGTTGGCTGAGGCTTTAGGTGTGGCTTCAGTGTTGCTCCACTTTTTCCTCTGCCCAATCTGCTTTCTTTCTACAGGTACTGACTCCAAGAGCACTCCCTAAACCTCCTGAAGGCAAATTTCTGTCTGAGAATCTGCTTCTCAGGGAGTCCAATTCATGAGAGGTGGTGGCAGTAGTGGACCAAGAGAGCACACACACGGATAGCATTTGGAGCCAGATCACAAAGCTGCCTGACAGGCAGTAAGGACCCCATTACTGGTAGTAGGGACGGCACAGAGAGCCCCGGCATAAGATAACAAACAGTATAAACTGCAGAGAACAGGGATGACAGATAGAAGGAAATGCACTGGATGGTATGATGTTTCCAGTGTTTGAGCAATATGGGAAAAACAGTAACTGTAAGGAGGATAGAGTTGGGTGGCTCTTGTTAAGCTTGATTGATGCTCTGGAAAAATACCACAAAAAGATGAATTATAGCCTTCGTTCAAAAGCTAAGCTTGAAAGCCAGAGGGCCTCCTTTGTAGCATAAAAGAGACTAATCTCCTGCAGCAGGAGGGGAGAGAAACTGAGGGCCAGGCCCAGGATCAAAGAATAGTTGAACCCCACAAAATGTCTAAATCCTAACATGGCAGGTCTGCTATGCCAAGATGAGGGCTCTGATTGAAATAAACTGGGAACTTGACCCTAAAAATCTTGATTCCCTAGATCCTCTTGAGTCCTCTGAACTTTCAAAAAGGCTTACTTTTCCTAACTTTTCTAACGTTTCCTAACTATTAACCACTTTCCTAACTTTTCCTATGTAGGTACCTCCCTTGATTTGAGAATGATGCGGAGGCCTCACCCTCCCAAGACAATATATGTTCACTCATTTCCCTGGGATCTACCCTCAACTCCCTTCTCTCCACCAGCACAACAACTAGGGCTGAGTTATAACCTCATCTAGTAATATGCTGGGCTTGACAAGTAAGGAACGATCCTGCTATCGTGTGCCTGGAGGAGTTGGGAGGTTCCTATGGTCTTGGATCTGGGAGGTGCTTGATCAGGTTGGGCATGACATGATGGTTGGATAGAGGAGAATATATTTAAATCTCGCTTAGGATGTGTGACTTAACACCCTGAGAAAGACTCGGGGAGATGGTGAGGATAAGCAGAAAGTGATAGATGACACATAGGGAAGAAATGCCAGAATTTCCTTGACATACAGTGTAGGAAGAGATGAAAAGGCTCAGAGATGTGAACATGGTAGGATGAATGCCCTATGAATATATTATGCAAGGCTAGAAGTTCCATCAGGTGATTATGTGCCATAGAAAAGCCCAGAGGATACATCCCTCACCAAAGTGATGGAGAATGTACTGGGCAAGTGATATCAACATCAGTACAGCATTCAAGGTGGCCATCCTCAGTAGGCTAGGGCTAATGGCGAGACTTGCCAGTAAAAAACTGGCTCGCTATTGCAGTGGGGATGCAAAGACCCGTGAGACAACAGAGTCCATTGGCAGCACTTAATATAAAGTCAGGTAGACACATTTTAATGAATGGCAAATTTGGAAAGGGGACAAGGTGTGGCCTGACTCTCAGAGAGTTATGAAAATAGTTGACAGGACTTGGTGTCCTTAGTCAACTGGTAACTAGTAAAAGTACTACTAAAACCGTGTAATTTAAAGGCATCACAAATGAATGATTGGGCAGTTGAGGGCAGTTGCCCTCCACAAAAGTTACAATCTCATGCATAGATCTGAGGTAGTGTTAGACCTGGGATCTACTGACTGAATGAAAGGCCTGACTCCAGGAAGAAGGACCTTGAAACACCATAGCAAGTGCACGTGTTGTGATTCCCACAGGTTTTCCCTTGTCCATAGCTTTAAACCACCAAGTTTTGGAATGGATGGTTATACTGCAATTGTTATCAGATACAGCTACTCTGATCATTTTGTGCCTGAGCCCACCAAGCAAACACTGGGGCAACTGGTGAAGGATCCAGAGTGATTCAACTTTCTCCTAATTATGAAACACCTTTTCCAGAGTGGAGGCTTTTGGTGAGAACTCATGTGATACATACCCATCTTCATAGGCTGGATGTACTTATAACTTTTTCCCAAACTTTGTCAGAAATCCTCTCTCTTTCCCTACTCCCATCCCCCAAATTCCTGACCATCAAGTCAAACCATTAGATCTTCACAGATTGGTATAGATCTTGATTTTAGGCTACCTCTTTAGAGGCAAAGAGGACAGTGACATCTACTGTCCAAGGTTTTGTCTACTGATTAGACTTTCTTTATCCACTACTTTTTAAGTCAGAGGATGTGACTCAGGAGCAGTCCACTTCCAACTGACAGTAGCATGCTGAGCAGGGTCATTCATGAACCACATAGCTATGGGTGGAGGAGGAGATGATGTGCCAGGACTATGGACATGGGTCCATGCCTTGAGACAAGGATTTGAGGTTTGAGTGTCTCATCTGCCCTTTCAGCTGACAAGTGCTATTAAAAGCCCTCACCTTGTCTTGTCCTGAAGCCATTCAATACCTTATTTGGCCTTGCTGATATGAAGCCCCAAAATATTGCCTTTGGTGTGTAGCTCATTCATTCCAAGGGAACTTGGATGGTAATTTCATTAGCTGTTTTGTCATGGTAGGCCATGGGCTACCAATTTCCTATTCTTTAGATGCTCCCTGTCCCTCAGATTTCCTGAAGGTTCTGTGCTACAGCCACTCCTAGCACCATTTTCTATAAAGTCAGAGTTTTTCCCTACCAGCAACCGAAGCTGACTTTGGCTGAATTAAGCTGAAAAATAATGTATTGAACAAATATTGGATAACTTGAAGAATTTTGGCAAAGATAAGGAAGCACCTGGAGAATGGGCAAGTTTAAAAGGTAACTGCACAAACAAAAATAGAAAAGCAAAACAAACAAACAAAATTAGTTCTGAGAAGCAGTCCAGTGAGATGACTAGTAATGCCACCACCAGACAAGAATGCTGCAGCTTGCACCCACGCTATCATGGGCTCTGCCTGTCACCATGGCAACACTGCCAATCCTGCCTCTGGACACTTGATGTTGCTGCTGCTGCTTTTGCAACAGAAATAATTCCCTGGAGTCACTGCTTTTTTACATTATTAGCTCCAGACTCCAGATCCATGGCAGGTGTATTTGGTTAACTGAGCCTATATCCACATCTGCACAGTAGCTGTCTCAGGGGCTTGGAAAACAATGAACTGGCCTTTGTGGGCTTTTTTAGTGAAAGATGTGCTCTGATTCCTACCAAAACTCAGGTTCAGAAAATTTCCCAAACATAGAAAAGAGGTTCAGATGTTCGACAAGGAAGAAAAAAAGGCAGATGTCCTCGACATAAGATCTCTCTGATCTGTCTATCCCTGGCCTAGTTTCCCTACCGTATTGTATTATACATTCATCTTCTTCAAGAATCCATTTGTTTTGTAAGATTTGAAATAATCCACCTCCTAAACTTAAACATGTTAGCCTCTAGCCTGAACTTCTAACATGTGCTGAAGAATAATAAAGCTGAATAAATAAGAAATTACATTTGTGTTCAGGTGAAGACGTTTGTACAAGGGGAACTCCAAGTTAAATACATTTGCTTTGAGTATGAGAGTTATGTGAAGTCGGTAACTAAAGTCCACAGTCAGTTCTACAGAGTTGGAAATTGGCACTGTATTGTCTAAATGAAAATGAGTTACGAAGAAGACTTGTGTTAGAGCCATTAGAAATGAAGTCAACAAATTTAGATTAATAAAACTGTGGGGATATTTTTAAGATATTAGAAACTGAACTGAAGGTTTTTCATAAAAGAGTCAGTCATAATGGATAAAACATTTTTACTTTTTCTGAGATAACTTCAATTGAGATGGTTAAATGTAATTTAGCCTATGGCCTCCTTTTCATGCACAGAACTTACTAAATATGGAGAAGAGGTGAAAACTCAAATATATACTTCATGAAAGACAGGAAAGGCAGGTCATTTTACATGTGGCTGATGGCATGGGTGGTTAACAGAAAGGTGCCACAGATGTATCTAAAAAAACCTTCTTTACCTTTCCATTCTACCTTAAGCTGCTGGGTCAACAGAGGCTGTAATCAGGAAATTTTCTTGAGTGGATATAAAAAGTGTGCAGTGGGGTGTCAGCCAAATCTGAAAAGGTCATAGTGCACTTCAGAATCTTTGTAAGAATTGTGTAATAGGTCTGAAATGTAGAAATTATGCAAGTGGATCATTGATGTGCATGACACTATTTAGAGTTTCAGAAACCATAGAGTTTCTGTGATTGTTTTCCCAAGGCCTACTCATGCAGCCCTTACTAAGCCATCTCCCAATCACATGTTTTTAGGTTTATGTATTGTCTGTTCTGAGATTCTGTCTCTCTATCTATCTATCTATCATCTATCTATCTATCTAATCTAGTTAGTTATCCATCTATCTATCTATATAACAGATCTATTTTTTATTGAAGAGAAATGAGACCACAAACACAAAAAGACAGAGGAATATAAGAAACTTTTAGGTAACATTTTCCAACTTCAATAACAATCAATTTGTGGTCACTTCCACCAATCCCATGCTATTTTGAAGCAAATGCCTGGCAATATAATTGGATCTGAAAATATTTTATTCAATATCTCTAAAAGTTAATGTTTTTAAAAACAACCACAATACCTCATCAGAAATAGAATTCACATTTTTTAGTATCATCAATTATCCAGTCAGAATTCTAATTTCCAATGATCTCATATATCTTATAAATATGAGTATGTTTTTTTCTCAAAAAGTAGAATCGAAATTCAGACAAGATCTGTGCATTATGAGTGGTTGCTGTTTCTTTAATCTTTCTCCATTGGTAAGTTCTTCCTTTATCTCTGTCCTTCTTCTCTCCTTCCTTGAAACTTGTTTGTGGAAGAAACCAGGTCATTTGTCTTATAAATGTCTCCCGCAGTCTGGAGTTGTGAATATTTGAGAACTAAAAATAGTAATGTGTGAAATGTGAGTGTTCACAGTCTTGTGGTCCTGGACCCTAAGAGAAATCTGGCTTTGCCGTAATAGCAAAGTGAGGATGGGTAAAAAGGTCTTTCTTATTACAAGTCATGCTTACCCCAGCAGGGTTTAAGGGTAGACAGTGTGATAAGAAATGGAGCAAGTGTGTTTGGATGGAATATTAATTTTGTTGTATTTCTTAGAAGCTTGACATAATGATTAGCAGCTGGATAGGGTAGAAAGTACAGAAGAGGAGGGACCAACTCTTAGAATTCAGTTGTTGAGAGACTTTTTAAGGAGAGTGGGCAAGGGGAGAAAAAAAAGAAGAAAGCTTTGACAAACAGACTTGATTGTGTAGGCCTCTAGATTCCAGGTACAAAATTTAACATTCTCCCATTCATTCCTTCACAAATATCACAAACATACTGCCTTACTACTTCCCCTCTAGCTATGCTTAGTTTTGTTTGCATAGATAAACTATGGACTATTTCTGCTCTAAGCTGGGAAAATATTTGCATGCATCTAATTATTCTACATGTATAGCATTCATCATTTCTTCGGTCTTGAGTGAATCATATTCTGTATTGAGACAGAGTTCTATTTTCCATCCCTACTAAAGCATTCAGGCATGTATCAAATAAAATAATTCCTCCAACATTTCTTTTCTTCTGCTATAGGTTTTCCCTGGATATATTTACCCATTCTGAGTCCTTAAAATATAATTTTTACATTGATGACTTTTGTATGAGCACATATAGCCTGAGCTTCCTATCATCAAGCCTTAAAATCCTGAAAGCTAATTATTAATATGGGATTCAAATCTCAGTTCCAAATTCATTATTTGTCCACTGGAATTCTCATGGTATTAAGACATTTTTTCTATTTAATACAGAGAAGCCTTTGTTTTCTCTATCTTGTGTCGCTAATTTACAGCATTTTAAGCCCTTCATGAAAGTTTCCAAGGTCACTACCAGTTGGGCCTACCATGCTAAGTTAATATGTCTACCTAAATATCTCGCAGTTCTCACATTCTCCATCTCCAAAATGGGGGTTCTCATCTTCGCCCTCTATCCATTTCTTCTCACATACAGTGTAACACATTTATTGACTTGTTTATTCTACCAAGCTTGGTGTTTGGTACTTTGAGTAATCAAATGCTGCATGCCATAGTTCCCTTTCTTATTATCTTACTCCATAATTTTACCTTCTTATGAAAAAGAGAGAGGGGGAAATCAGTGATAATTGTCTTTGTTTTCTAAAATCCTACATTGTTGGCTATATGTTAATATTTGAAAGGGTATTCATTCTAATTAGTGCAGATTTAAGAAAACACTTAGCTTTTTACTTTCCCAGAGGTAACTTTTTTTAATTTTGAAAATTTGTTATTTTTAATTATTATGGATACATAATAGTTGTAAATGTCTGTGGGGTTCCTGTGATGTTTTGATGCAATTATACAATTTGTCATGATCAAATCAGGGTAATTGCAGTATATATTACCTCAAGTATTTGTTATTTCTTTGTGTTAGAAACATTCCAATTCCACTCTTTCAATTATTTTAAAAAATATATGTTAAATTACTGTTAACTCTGGAACTATGATAACATTTTGTGCTACCAAATACTAGATCTAACTCATGTTATCAAATTGTATTTTGTATTTTTGTACCCTTTAACCATCGCCCCTTCATCCCCCCTTCCCTGCTACCCTTCTCAGCATTTAGCCACTATCATTCCACTCCCAGAGATAACTTTAGTAAGGAATTGGGATCATGCCAAATAAATAAAGACAAAATGGCACAATTAAGCAGTTTTTTTTTTATCAAGATGATAAGCCTGATTGATGGTGAACTTGAAAGCTTTCATGAAGGTTTTAAAGTGACACAATGTTAAATTAGGGACACCAGACAGAGAAAGCAATGGCTCATCTGTATTAAGTTAAAAAATGTCTTAACACAAGAATTCAAGTGGACAAAAAATGAATTCAGAAAGAAGACTTGAATCACATAATTAACTTTCAGGGACTCAGTCTACTTTCTTAACTGATAAAATCTTTCAGGATGACATGCTGTAAAGGTCAGCATTCTGTTACTTCTAAGTAGAAGAAGTTCTTATTCTCTAGTTTCTTAATAAAGATGACTTGCAGAAAATGCCTGAATTATGATTTCTGTGAAACATTCTTCTAACCAGGGCTTAGTGGAAATCATAATGTAAATAAAAATAAAATTAATATGACCAAATAATAAGACTAAGAAGAAGTGAGTGTTCATGATGAAGGCCCCAAGGACACAGAACCTGTCTTTGAGATTAGAAATGTGTAGGGAAAGGTGTCGTATTCACAAGCTCCTCCTATACAAGGCAAATTTTGATAATTTCTAGAAAATACAAACACAGAGCTCTGTGAGTTCAAATAAAGGGAGGTCAGATTTAATAGCAGGAATAAGGCAGTATTCATGCAAAAGGGACCACTTGAGCTGGGTCTTGAAGATGAGCTGAGCAGGCAGTATTAGTTATTCAACAACTATTATTGAGCCCATTTGCTAGATACGTACAAAAGGGATCACTGAAATTGTGGGAATGAAATCAAGTAATGCTGATGTGATTTAGAGAGGACCTTCAGGGAATGATTAGGAGAAGAAAGAAGAGCCAGAAAAGAAGCAAGCAGTGGCTAAACATTGTACGAGGACCAAGGGTATACCAACCAGGAAAATAATCATTAACAAATAAATTTCACTAGAGGATAAAGCCAAATTTCAAAGTGGGATCCTTATAGTTGGGGATGCACATTAGCATGGTAATTAATAATGTAACTCTGACAATTACAACTGGAGTCCTTCAGTTATTAACTATTATTTTATTCTTGCTGTCTTCAAAATACAGAAAGAATAGTTTTTGCTATTTATTAAGTTTATTTGATTTGAAAATGTTTACTTAGAAATCTGGGATCTTGAACAAAAATGTCAAGAATTACAGATATGCTTTTTCTTGGAGCTCTCAGATTGGTTGGAGTTATCAGAACCAGGATATGAAGCTAGAGGAACCGTGGAGGGGAAATTAGCAATGCTGGAACTAGAAACATAAACAACGTAAGATCCAGGCTTTTACTGGAGATAGTATCTTAACTATCTACTGCTGCATAAAAATAGCCTCAAAACTTAATTACTTAAAATATAACCATTTTAGGCCGGGCACGGTGGCTCATGCCTGCAATCCCAGCGCTTTGGGAGGCTGAGGTGGGTGGATCATCTGACTTCAGAAATTTAAGACCAGCCTGGAAAACATGGTGAAACCCCAGCTGTGCTAAAAATATAAAAACTAGCCAGGCGTGGTGGTGGGCACCCGTAATCCCAGTTACTTGGGAGGCTGAGGCAGGAGAACTGCTTAAAAGCAGGAGACAGAGGTTGCAGTGAGCCGACACGGTACCGCTGCACTCCACCCTCGGTAACAGAGTGTGATTTTTCTCAAAAACAAAACAAAATAAAACAAAAAACTAACAAGCAAACAAACAAAAAATAAAAACATCACCATTTTATTATTTTTCACTTTTTGTGGATTGCCTAGGCTCAGCTAAGTGGTTCTTTTGCCCCACATAAGATTGGCTGGGAATGCCATCATCTGAGAAATCCATTGGAATGCAATGACCAAGATTTCTTATTCATGTAGCTGAAAGTTAATACTGCTTAGATGCATGCTTACGTGGGTTCTGGAATACTTACATAGTATGGTCACTGAACACTGAGATGGAGTGTTCCAGGAGCAAGCATTCCAAGCAAGAAGAAGCAGACTCTTCCATCCTCTTAAAGAATAAGCTTAGAACTAGCACAGTGTCATTTTCATGTACACCACAATCTATTGTTAGGCACTTCCAGGGCCAGCCAGAGTCATAGAGGAAATAAAAGTTTACCTCTCAATGGGAAGAAAGATAAAAATTTTGCAGCCAACTTTAATCCACCATAGATAGCAGCAGAAGTAATCAAGAAATATAGCAATGGCAAGTGAATCAATTAGTTAAAGAAAGCCAAGGCAGAAAGCTATTTTGCTAAAGTTTTAAAACTGTTTATATATACTGAGCATTAGGAATGTCCTGAAATAGCCAAAAATACATTTTAAAAACTACCTTAGGTAAGTGTCATATTGTAAACCTAAACCAAATGGTCGGAAAAGCAAAGGAAGTCTTTACCTAAAAGGACCATTGTATCAAAAGCAAAACATTCAGCAGAAAATAATTAATACATTTTTAAAAATTAGTTTTTCCCCACCACTAGAGGGAGGAAATCCCCAAAACAAAGATTCTCAGGAGAGACCGCATAATAGTTTCCCCCGTAGGCTGGAGCTTGAAACTATTTCAAAATTTGCTGCCAAAGTGACTTTCATTGAGAAGTGAAAAAGCACATTTGATGTGATTCTTATGTACGTATTTCATTTCTAAGTGTGGGTTAATATTTTCTGCATGAAAGCAAGGCATTGCTATGGCAAGAGCAATGATGAACTCTGTTCAAATGAACTCAAACCACGAATGAATAGAATGTTCCACGTAGGAGTGGTAATAATGAATCCTTAATTATGTAATTTTTTACCTTTTGTGTTTCATCATTAAAAACACTTCTAAGATCAGAAGTCAGTTAGTACATGAGTTTTTTTAAAAAAGGTGGAAAGGTCTAAAATACTGACTTATTAATGTCTTTAATCATTGAAAATATCTTCAGAAGGATAGATCTGAATTCAAACTTAGAATAAGAAAATCCTGAGGCTTTCAAATACCCAGGCTTGGTATGAGCTCATGTAGTGCATCAATTCAGCAAATTACTAAAAATGTATCTCCAAAACAGGATAAAAAACTAAGCCACTCATTCATTCATTGAAACAAGTCTTTATGTGTGTCTTCTCTACACCATGTGTTGGACCAGCTCTAGGCGTGAAACGGTGGATGGGTAATAGAGACATGTTTCCTGGCTCCATAGAGCTACAGACCCTGGTATTCAGGCCATTATATGGATAATAAAACTAACAATTATAATTAATTATTTAATTAAATGGGTCAATCCTAATTTTAGAAGAAATTAAAGAACTCTTAAAATTAATTTATGCTTCTGCTTCCTTTTTAATTCAATCTCATATTTTGAGGGACTTGGAACATTATGTTTGTGGAGACAGTGTTTTCTATAGGATGCCTAGGTAAAAGTTTTAAAAAGTTTATCTCGGTTGCCTTCGGAATTCTGTCACCACTCTCGCTTATCCTCTTCAGTATCCAGAGTGCTTAACACCTACATCCAGTTGTCCGAGTGCATCTGTGTGGCTCTCTGACATAATGACTCCACTGAGTCCCTCTCAGACCTACAGAGATGTTTCTGTTTCTTTTTAATCATCCACGTATCTTATAATCAGACCCCTAGTCTTTCGGTGCAGTTAATAAGAGATAGATGTTGGGCGTATCTTCAATTGCTCTGAGTAGACAATTCTGGGATGTATATCTCTGGCTCAGACCTCCCCGTTCTGCATTGTAAATCCAACTGGCTATTTCATATGCCCATTTGAGTACTTCAAATCCACCATTTTAAAGGCTAAGCAAGTTTTCTTTTCTTTTTTTCTCAGTCTTGCTGTGTCACCCAGGCTGGGGTGCAATGGTGTGATCTCGGCTCAATGCAACGTATGCCCTGAGATCCTCCTGCCTCAGGCCCCCTAGTAGCTGGAATTACAGGCGCTCGGCACCATGCCCGGCTAATTTTTTGTATTTTTAGTAGAGACAGGGTTTCGCCATGTTGCCCAGGCTGGTCTGGAACTCCTGACCTGAGGTTATCTGCCCGCCTCAGCCTCCCAAGGTTCTAGGATTACAGGTGTGAGCCACCGTGCCTGACCTAAAAGCTAAGCACCTTCTCTACCATGCTTGCAGCTCCTGCTCAGCTTCTTGTGACCACTCAACAGCTATTCATTGAATATGAGGTCTGTGAGGTGTGGGAGATTCTGATCAGATCACATTATAACAGACTCTCTACTTGTCAAACTCTCTCATCTGCCCTCTAATGTAAACCTCACGGATTTGCCAGGTTTTGGTGCAGATGAGAGGAGCACTAATATTTGTCTTTTTTGGAAGAGAACAAGAATGGTTTTCTCAGAGAACTATTCCCGTCAAGGCTCCTGATATTTGTCGTCTTTTTAACTTTCCCCTTCACCTTCTCTAAGCTTTGCCATTTGCAGTTATCCTCAATTATCTTTTCAGCATCCAGAGACCTTCCTCAGATTATCTCTTTCTATTAGATTAGTAATTATCCTGATTGTCAAGGTTTTTCTATTTCTAACACTTTGTGGATATTTAGCAGTAACTCCTTGTAGGCCAGAGCATGGAAAAAATGTTCAGCTAGTATGTAGGATATGGGGCCTATGTCTCTGTCAGACGTTCACAAAAATGGCTCTATGAGAATAGCTTTTAAGACAAGCATCTTTGAAGGATCCAGTGGTGCGCAGTTCTATCCAAATAGATGAAAATGTAGTCACTGGAAGAATGGATGGGCTTTAAGAATGTGATTCTCAGCTGGTAAAATACAGAAAAATCCCATGAAGTTGGAGTCAATCACTATTTGGCTTCCAACTTCATGGTTTAAGATAAAAGTAATATGTGAACATTTTTATTTAAGGAGAAATAAAACATTCAGATACATTTGTAAGTGAAATTAAAAACTTTTTTTTTTTTTTGGTTTGCCAGTTCCATGACTTACCTGTTATGATTGAAGAAACTTTTCTTTTTTTGTGGGGGCAGGGTTGGCGGAAATGGAGTCTTGTTGTGTCACCAGGCTGGAGTGCAATGGCACGATCTTGGCTCACTGCCACCTCCGCCTCCTGGGTTCAAGAGATTCTCCTGCCTCGGCCTCCCGGGTAGCAGGCATGTGCCACCACACCCAGCTAATTTTTGTATTTTTAGTAGAGATGGGATTTCACCATGTTGGCCAGGATGGTCTCAATCTCTTAACCTCATAATATGCCTGCCTCATCCTCCCAAAGTGCTGGGATTACAGGCGTGAGCCATGAAGAAACTTACATTCATGTTTCCGGAAGTACTGATTGTTTAATGAGAACTAAAACTACTTTTGGCTAATTAGCAAGATATATGTGGAAGAATCTACTGTTTAGATCATTCACTCTGCTTGTGACAGTGTTAATTTTCTTAGAACATTATGCTTAAAAAAATCACAGCTGGGTGTGATGGTGTGTATCCGTAATCCTAGCTACTCAGGAGGCAGAGGCAGGAGGATTGCTTGAGCCCAGGAGTTAGCAACCAACCTGGGCAACATAGTGAGACCTCATTTCCAAACAAACAAACAACTTTAGTATCATCAAGTTTAATTATTAGATTAAGAAAAAAAGGAAATGAGGGCTTAATCAATTAGGTGAGTTGTTCAAGTTGTCCCAGCTTATAGAAGAGGCACATGGTATATTTAAACTAGGCTGGAAACATGAGGTCGAAGAACATGTCTGTTTAATTCACCATTATAGCTTTAGCACCATTTTCACGGACACAGGGTGAGTATTTAATACATATATGTTGGGTGAATGAAATAATAAAGAATAGATTATTTCATTCTTCCTTCTACTTTTCCAACGTTATTAAGTCCATGAAGTCTCCTTAACCTCAAGTATATGGTTAAATATGTGGTCAAGTCTAAGTTTTTGCTACTTATTTCTTACTATACCTAAGGTTGTTGGTTTTATTTTATTTTATTTTTACTTAACTGTGGGCTACACGAAGCATGGCCAGAACAAATTCTATTCAGACCCTAAGACTCAAATCTAGTGATAAATAATCCCTCTCTACAGGAGAAGAAAGAAACTATTCTGTCTACATCTGAGAACCCAGAAGCATGCAGAGCATGGGTCATAGGTAGCAAAGGAGTCCTATAGAAAGTGAGTTTGAAGGCATTTTGCTGGACAGTGTGTGGAAAATGATACTGAGGATATTTGGAAGCAGCAGGATAAAGGCCATAAACACAGACATCAGTTGGTTATTCAGCTCCTGGGCTATTGGCTTGGGGCTTGGGGTCAAGATCCTTCTCTCTAAAGAACCAGGGAAGTCTTTGTGACTGTCAAAGAGGAAAGGAAATTGAAATTTTAGCTTACCAAACCAGTACTGTAATATTTAAACAAGAGTCAAACTACTGAAAAAATAATGAAATTATTGTTCTTGAGCAAACTGAATGTGAACAGCTAGAATTATAAATAGGTTAAAGTTTTCATGTAGACTTTGGGCTCCTTTAGAACAGTATCCTTTTTCGGTAGCACTTTCAACAGAACATGTTCACAGGCAGAAGCTGAGGTGTCACCCTTAGTGTAATATAATACTCAGTAAGTAGGAGCAAATGGAAAATGTGGCAGATTGATGACCAGCAGTGCTGTTTCCAGTTTTGTTTTATTCCTCTAATTTATAGTCAAGGCTCTTAGAGACTTTAAAAATTAAAAAATTTCTTATTTCTGTTAAACATAAATTTTGAAGACAAATTTTAAAAGAATGTTGCCACAAAAATGTTTTGAAAGACAAAATTAGCATGTCCCAAAGGAAGTTTTATAGACATATAAAATTTAATGATGATGAGATGATGAATTAATTTAAAACCATTATTGTGCAATATAGAGAGTAATGGAAATTGGATTGTAGAGTCTTACTAATCCTGACATGAAAATAAGCTCAGGCACATAAACCAAGACCTCAACTGAAGAGCAGCAAGCCACATAGCCCAATAGCGTTTCCATTTTATTTTGTTGGAAATATGGGGTCTTACAGTAAATCTTTTGAACAGGGATGTCTTTAAAATGGATTCTCTAGAGGTAACACAACAAGCTACTAATAACTGCTAATTATAGATGAAGCAGATGGCAGCAGTAGAGTGGGATTACTGAGCTAATATAATGCCCAGGAAAAAGGCAAAAACTGTAACAGAAATCCAAGATAATTTAGGACCAAATATCAACAGTCTTTTTCCAAGATTATCTGACTATTATTACTTGGTAGTTTAAGTGACTTCAATATTCTTATTTATCTCCTTATTTTTCCACTCCTCATTGCTGCCATAGGACCAGGCTCACAGTTGTAGTCAGGGGCAAAAGTTTCAGGTTAGCAACAAAAACAAGTAGAAAGGCAAAGATCTGCCTGCCTTTTATTTGAAGCATCTACCTTCACAGAGACCCCACTTTTCCCCACCTGTGGAGTTAGCCCCAAATACGATTCTGAGATTATTTATATGTTGTGACTTAAGGTTCCCTTGTTCAGTGTTTCAGTGGATAAGAACCACATCAGCTTGTAGCTGGGCCTGCTCAGACATTATTCCCATTCTAAAACCTAAGCTTTCGCTGCCCTCGTGAATAAGCTCCAACTCGAACTGCAGTTGTAGAGATACTAGCATATATCTGTTTGCAGGAAAAAGATTTCAGCTCAAGGGACAGAGTATAGATCTAATAACAAGAACTGTGGTCTAAGGTGGGAATTTGTTTTAAGGTTCTAAGGAATACGATGGTAATCCAATTGGTAGAGCCAGGCATAAGGTCTGTCTGAGTACAGTTGCCAGCATATTTCATTTGCTGCTAAGTACCCTGAGTATTGACAAGTATCTTCTTTAATCTCTTCTGTGTGAGGAATATAGAATTGGGCTAGAAGAGAGGATCAAGCTGTCTTAGTAGTGAGGAGAGGAAAGTAGCTGGTAGGTAGCCAAACACGGACTGGTACACTTAATGCAATGAGTATTTTCAATCCCTTGTTGAGCTGAAAAGTGGTGAAAAAAAAAAAAAAAAGGAAAAAAATTGTTATTCTGCACTTAGGCTACATAAATCAATGAAGCATCAGTAAATGATGGAACATGAAGTGCTTCCAATGTGTCATCTTTTTGAAAGGTTGTTTAGATAATTGTCGTAGCCTTCTCTGCTAGTGACCAGGGTACAGTTATTAGCAATCATTTTGATTATGATTTCTAGTCTAGATTGTTTATGAGCATGCCTGCGTGAGTGTGTGTATTCCTCCCTGGTAGAATGTTTTATATCTGAGGAGTGAGATTTTGTTTAGAAAACCGCAGAAAATTGGAACATCTTCTGAAATCTGAGTCTTTTTAGTCCTAGATCCCTGCAGCTCTGCCTATCAAATTCTGCATGCTACGTTTCTTGCTTGCTGACTTTGGAGGTCATTCTTTTTCTTTTTTATATTCCATGTATGATTTTTTAGTAATGTAGAGCTCTCTCAAAACATTCATAGTCAATGTTGAGCAATAAAAACATTGTGTGGTCAAATGCCTTCAGGAAATGCTGTGAAAATAAAGGTGAACACTTTTCTTTATAGGAGGATTTTACAACTAAAAATGCTCATACTTGTTATAAATCCCTGAGAATAATTAGAGTGCTGGCTCTTTGAAAACAGAACCCTCCACTGTTCTGATCACCCATGAGGAGCTTTTGGAACTATTTTTTGTTGGAGCACATTTTGGGAAAATCTGCTCTGGAGCCCAAGGGAAAAGGCTTAAATAGAACTTTTCTATCCTTTTACATTTATTCCTCCTTTGTCACTCTAAATCAGGAGAATATATTTCTTATAAAACAAATTTTATGGGATGATAAAAAAGCAGACCTTCTTTAGAGTGCTAACTTCACATTCCCTGTTCCTCAATCTGGCCCTGATTCCTCTGCTTTGAGGCATGAGTTTCCTTTGCCAAAAATAGAAAAGGTTGCTGTAATCAGTGAAGCACAATCATGGTTCTGAAAGGCTCGTTTTTAGATACCATTTGTATCATAGACATGACAGCTACATGCTAAAACCTACTGGGGATATTTTTATGAAAAATATCTCCAGGCAAGGTAATATTACTGGAATGTTAGAAATGTTTATTTTAGGTAGTAAAAGTACATTATGTGATACATACATTAAATAATAGCAAGAAGGTTAAAGAATTATGTGAGCAATAAATTAATGTTAACCAGTCTCCATGATAAAGAAAGGAATATCTGTTTATAAACTAATATAATGCTGAAATGAGTAAATTTTATGAGGAATTCACATATGAGTTCACAATGAAACTTTTATGTTAAATACTATTTTACTACTTTGTATTCTTATATTTGGTGGTTTTGAAAATGCCTTCATTTTATTTTTTGTCCATGACAATAGTAAGATTTAATAGGGCTTTATATATTACCAGATGTACTCATCTCATTTACTTCCAAAACTCTGTGAGTTCTGCATAATCATTAATCTCCTTACAGAGATGAAAAGGATAGGTAAATCACTCAGCTGTAAATGACTATTAATGTCTTAGAGCCAAGATGTAGATTCACTTCTTACAGTGCCAAATTCAAAAGTCCTTGTGACATGTAAATAGCCTGGCCATTTGATGTATGTAATGATTATCTACTTAGTACTTTGAGTCTTCATCTAAAAAACACCTAGCAATGCATTCAATTACATCATTGGCTGTCACATTTCAATTAATTCAATAGTAAATCTTTTTATATTATGATTCTTCTAAATCTTTTCCTCCTTCTTTGCCTATTTTTTTTTTCCATTTCACTGCAATACAGGAAAGGAATATGAGATGATAGAGAAGCTGTTCATCTAAGCAGTTCATGCAATCTGCTGAATAATTTTGTAACATATGAATATTATACACTGGGTTATCCAACATTCCAGAAAACTCCAGGATAACCTGCCACATACCTCTAGAAAAAATACCAGAAAATGTCCAGGTAAATGAAAGTGACCCATTCACCTAGATAAGTAAACAATTTTGTTGTCTATCTGGTTTCTAGTTGTTTCTATCCTCACTTAAAAGGATTACACCTATAAAATCCTGCCAGTTCATGTTAGCACACCTAAAAATCCTATGGTGACCATTCAGACCCCTCCCCAATTTCCCCTGTTCTGATGAACAACTCCTTGTTTTGGTTTTCCTTTTTTTTCTTTTGACTTCTGCTTAGCCCTGGTTGCAGCCCTGGGTTCACGGCCCATTAGGACATGATACTCTTGAGTCAGCCTGGCATTCCTCTTTGACAGAATGTTTTTTTTCTCTTTTTTGAAACAGGGTCTCCCTCTGTTGCCCAGGCTGGAGAGCACTGGCCCTATCTCAGCTTCACTGGAGCATCAGCCTCCTTGGGCTCAAGCAATCCTACCACTTCAGCTTCCTGGGTAGCTTGGACCACAGGCGCACTCCACTATTCCCGGATAATTTTTGTATTCTTCATGGAGACAGGATTTCACCAGGTTGCTCAGGCTTATCTTGAACTCCTAAACTCAAGCGATCCACCCTTCTGGGCCTCCCAAAGTGCTAGGATTACAAGCATGCGCCACTTCCCCCCGCTGATAGGATCTTTATTTTCATATTCCCATTCTCATTATATTAAGATGAGAGAGAAAGAGAAAGAACTGATATGCTTATGCAAGCATATTGAGATTACTACAGTTGACCTGTGTTGAATGGCTAAATATTGAGGATGTATTTGGTGGATTTCCAAGCCAATTATTACCGTTTGATTTTCCTTTTTTACCACACATTCCTTTTCAAAGTTTGACAGTGATCCCCATGCGAGGAGTAAGGCAGATAGTGATATTAGTTCTTTCCCTTTTGACCAAAGATTTCTCATCTTCCTTTTCTCATCAAGACAGAATAAATGAGAAAACACTCTTCTTCCTTAAAAAAGCTTTTTTTTCTGTCCATGACAAAGTAGTCTATGGTAGTCATTTGAACTTAAATATACAATTTGTTTTGAAATATTTCAAATGGACCAGATCCACCCGCATCTACTAATCCCACTAACTCCTTTTTGAGGCTATCTATAATGTTCTGCCTACTGTAGATGCATTCCCAGTATCCAACACAGCCTCCAAAGGAAAAATGACACACATTAGATTTTTCCAAATGTATTGGTTAATTCTCATTAGATTTATTCTATCTCTTTAGGACAAAGGCACATGCATTACAGCTTATTTTCGTGGTTATTTCTATGCATAGTTTCATGACTTTTAAAAATATCTCCATCAAATAATGACAAACAATTTATTGATGGGAAAAACCTAGGCCATGGAGGAGGGAAGGTCAGCATAAAGCCACAGAGTTGAACAGAGACAGGTAGGAACTGAACTTCCGTAGGTACTTACCATTTTTGACATTTGACAGAATTTGGGAAATGGTAAGAAAACTGAATATTAGATTTAGATTTAGGAACCTTGGTCCTGAATCCCATTTCTGTTAGTTACTAGCTGTGTGAACTTGGCAAGTTATATAACCTTGTGGGACTTCAGTTTTCTTACCTGTTTGCTGGAGATAACATAGCTAATTCAGAGAGGTGGTAGGAGATTAAGAGAGAAAGTATATGTGAGCCTACATGGCGTTGGTAGAAGCCCACTAACTATTAAATGGTATCTGTAGTTTCCCAATAAGTTTCACTGAGCAAAAATGACACAGTCTGCCTCATTTATATATCTGGCATTGGGATAAGTGGTATTGATAGAGAGAGCTCTTTCAACTTTAACTCAAGACTGACACATGTATCCAAGCAAATTAGTACCCCAGGCCAGAGTCCCACAGTATGAACATGGGGACAATATATGCACTGAGAACCTGTCTTAACACAGAACAAATTATCTGGACAGCGCATCCTAGAAAATGAGAGTAATGAGCTGAGCAATTTAATCATATCCTCAAATAAGAAAGAGGGAAAATATAAATTAGAAATATTTACAAAGACTCTACCAGAAGGGGTACTTTTTGTATAAGGGAAATAAATAAAACCATGGAAATGAATTTGAGAATAGGGCAGAGTACTCCCAAAAGAGGGCATTCCAAAGGAAAAGTCCTTAGGCAATAGTAACAGAACAGAACAGACCCTGAAGTACTCCACTGTCTGTGCTGGAGATCTATGGTTGAGCTGCAGTCCCGTGCTGTAGAATTCTCATTACAGGAGAAAGCCTTGAGTCAGGTTTTCTATGTGGCAGTTTCACTGATTGTATGGTGGTAAGAAAGTATAAAGAGGCTGAAGGAAACTGGGTGGAATTCCAAAGCTGGAGCAGAGAATAATCAGAAATACTGAATTCTGATAATTCAACTAATCATTTGGCAAAACGTTGTTTTTTGAGATTTAGTAGTGCAAAGCACCTAATTTTATTTATATGATTGAACTTAAAGTATTCAAATCAGTTTGTAACTGTTGACATTTATAATATGAAAGTACCATGGCTCTACTAGGCCGTGTAAGTGGTTAGCAGGGGAATGTCAATTATGAAAGAGCCCTTCTTCAGATAGAATAGAAAACAACGAGGGATTGACATAATTGCAACATGCCATTTCACTATTGAAGAGAATAAATGCTCATTTGTACTATGTGGCACTATGTATTTTAACATGTAACTACAGATTATTAGAGAAGTCTGATCTCAAATTAAATATTTAATTGGTTGGGTGCAGTGGTGGCTCACACCTGTAATCATAGCTTTTTGGGAGACTGAGGCTGGAGGATCACTTGAGCTCAGGAGTTCGAGACCAACCTGGGCCACATAGAAAGACCTTGTCTTACACACACACACACAAAATTGCTGGGCATGGTGGTGTGCACCTATAGTTCCAGATACTCAGGAAGTTGAGATAGGAAGAGTACTTGAGTCCAGGAGCTAGAAGCTGAAGTGAGCTAGGATTGTACCACTGAGCTCTGGCCAGGGTGACAGAGCAAGACCCTTTCTCTGAAAAATAAAGAAATAAAAATAAATATTAATAAAATTATGTTAAGGCTTCATTTTTTTTATGGTACATTTTAAAGCCAAACTCAAATTGTGCAGAAGTTGGAAAAACAACAACAAAATCTCTACTCTTTGAAATAAGTTTTATTTTAAGCAAGCATTTCCACAGTCTTACGGCATGATTAACAATTTATGTAATCTCTGTGAGTCACCAAGGGAAGCTGGCATAGTTGACCTAAATGCTTTTGATGTGCAACAAAGGAGACAAGGCACACAATGGAAATGCATCTGGAACCCCATGTTAATGTTTACTACTTTGAGAGGATTCTCTCTTGGGTCTCCTTTGCAGGACTCACTGGACACCATATTGATCACTTAAATTACTATTAATTAAGATTAAGCTTGAATCCCATTTTTCTGTTTTCTTCATTTCGACTTTTGGGAGTGCATTGATTAAGAGTATAAAGCAATGGTATGATGAATGTATAAACAAAGAAATAGAAGGCAATGAATCAACCTATTTAAGGTATAATAACGTTTTTGTTTTTGTTTTTGTCTCCACATTAATGTTTTTTGGCTCAAGGGAATGTCAGCGTTTTCAGGAATGCACAAAGTTTCTTAATCTGACAATTTGCAGGATCCTTGGGGATTGTTAGTCAGGGAGCTATGGCTACAAAGGAGATAAAGTTTTAAAATTGTGATGGATCCCAAAAAAGTTATGAAAGTTGTAAACGTGTTTTCAAAAATATTTTGTAAAATTCTGAAATATCCACATTAAGAAGTGAAAATCTTGCCCTTAATCTCATCTCCTATTTCCTGTTAACGGTGTGGTGTGCATTCTTAAGGATACTTTCCCAGTGTTAATCCAATCCTATGCAGTAGTTTTGATGTTGTTGTTTTTTCAAAAAATAAGAGAGAATCGTACTATGTATATATTTTATACATTTCTTCCTCAAACAATATAAGCTGTGAAATTGTTCTTTGTTAGAACAGAAACAGCTACCTCATTCTTTTTTAATAACTTTAAAATATTCTGTAACATAGATATACTATAATTAATCTAATCTTTCCTCTCTGAATGAGCATTTATACTAACTCTAATTTTTGATTTTCTACTCTTTGGCTGAAATAAACATTTTATATATACAAATAATACTATAAATATTTCTATGAGATAACTTCCTAAATGTGAAGTTATCAGACACAAATTTGAGTATTTTATATTTGATAATGGCTTCCTAAAAGGTTGTGTTGATTTGCATTTCTGTCCCCGTGTATGAGAATGTCTGTTTCCTCACATGTTTTCCTACCCTGGATAATGCTATCGCTTAAAATCAGTGATAATGTAAGGGGTAATAAATGATTTACAATTACTGTTTTTAATTTCCACAAATGAAAACAACAGTGTTATTCTCCTTGTTTTAGTCACTTTCCTTTCCCTTGGCCAATTCTCTAGATAGAATTATTTTATACCCACATGTTTTTAATCCTTCTTGCAGTCCTACTCAATACATCATTATGGAATCACAGGAATTCAGAATGGGAAGGGGACTTGGTAGAAATGTATTCCTTCTACTCATTTGGTGCTTGGTTCATACCAAGTGGTCAGTTTATGCTTGAATACTTCCAATGATGGAGAACTCATGATCATCTGAGACAGCTTGTTCCATCTTCCAGTGGTTTTTTCACCATATGAAAGATTTTTCTAAGAAGTCAAAAGCGCTTTCCCTGTAGCTTCTAGCTATATGAAATCTAAAGCAGAGGCCATTACGTCCTCTGCTCCAGCAATTCCTTCCACAGTGCATTTCCTAACACTGGTTTACATGTCTACAAATTGGTTCAAATTAATTGCTAAATGGAAGTCTTGCTTCCATTCTCTATGACACTTCAAATATGTCAGATTGGCCGTTAATTTTCTTCTTGGGCAACTAATGCTTGTACACTGTGTCTACTTTTATGCCTTCTGTCATTCCTATTAAGACATTATAGTTTCAATGTACAATATTTTCTCAGATAAAGAGAATAAATACAAGCATTCTTAGAAAGCTACCTACTTTCTTCTAAAAGATATAAGTTACAAGTAATTAGATTTGTTTATTGGGGAGTGGATGGATAAATTTAAATGGGCTGGATATGTTATGGGGTCTCTAAAGTGATAAGTTACAAAAATGAATTCTCAGGATGGGATTAGACAAGGGAATAGAAATACTTTTCCCTTTCTGTTTTTATTTTTGCATTTTAACCTTTGCATATATATTATCTTATTCTGTATATCTAAGAAGAGAGAGACATTTTTATCTGAGTTGTTGCTAATTCTTATTTTTTCTGTTTCCAAATTAAAATATTATTGTGTAAGATACACATATTTCAGCTCTACTCCTTTGTCCCTGGAATCATTAAAGCAGAAATTCTGGCGTCAATGAAGGAGACCTTCTTCTCACTTAGGAATGGAGTAGGAGGTGGAAGTGGATGATCATTTTTTCTCTTTTTTTCTGAGTCAGTATGTCAGTTGTTATTATGGTCAATACTGGCTAATGTTCATCAACCAGATGAACTAGGGAACCTGACTTAGAAATTGTAGATGTGATAGTATTTCCCGTTTCTTTTGTTTACTTGTGCCTTATTATTGGTAAGTGGAATGTTAATATAATTTTAGTGCTGGATGAAACAATTACAGAATTTTATCTGTATTTTCCTTCAAATTTAATAGCTAAATAAAGGGAATAGGAAGTTTGAAAAGCTATATCCTGAAAAAATTGTAAAAGAATTCAGTACTTCTAAGTTGCTATCTATGTTTGGACCAATCTGTAGAAGGCTACTTAACTGAGAGAACAGGTGGTCGTTTATTGAGATATAATAAGTTAAAAAGCTATTCTAGGTTTTCTTCTAAAGAAAGCAGGACTGGCTTAGATATTTCAGATCAATAGAAATCACTTAAACTGAAGCACTGAGAAAAAATATAATAAGAAAACTAAAAGAATAGTGTATAAGAGATATGTGGGATCCACATGAAATACCTAACATATGAACAACTGGAAACAGAGAAGATCTTGCAGAAGAATATTCAAAGAGATAATGGTTGAAAAATTTTCAAAATCTGATGAAAGCATCAGCCTGCAAACTCAAAATCCTGGTGAACCAGGATTAAGAGACCCAAAGAAGACCTGAAATTCAAAGTGCTAAAACCAAAGAAAAGAACAAAATGCAAAAAGTAGTGAGAAAAAAGTGCATAGTGATTTAAAAGGAGCAACAGTAAGGCTGATAGTTGTCTTTTCAACATAAATAAAGAAAACAGTGGAAAGCCAGAAAACATTAAAAAGGCATAAAGAACTGAATAAAAGTAGCTTCCAACCTAGTATTCTATATCCATTGAAAATAATTCTCAAAAATGAAAGGGAAATAAGTATGTTTCAAATGAACTGAATGTAATTTGTCACAAGACTTTCACTTGAAACAAAGCACAATTTTAAAATAATAATTAAAAAAGCAAATACCCTAAATAAAATTTCCAATTAGAAGGAATATAATCTCAGACAGAAAAGTTGAAATTGAGAAAGAGGGTACTTTTGTATGTTGTTATAAATTCATATTAACTGTAAAAAATAATTGTAAAAAGTAAAACAGCAGAAACACATGTGTACAGCAAAAACACATATGAAACGATGGAAGACAGCAGGGTAAATGATATTTAAAGGTTTAAAGCTTCTTTAAAATACATGATAGAATGAAAAAGCGAAAGTAACAATTCCATAATCAGATTTGGAGATTTTAAAGCCACACTCAGCAACTGATAGAAGAACTAGAGAGAAAATCAGTTATGACAATGTTGATCCAAACAAACCTATCAACTATCTTCACCTAACATATATTTATACAACATCAAACCCAACAAGTCCAAAATACACATTTTAAAAAGTGCAAATGGTACATTTACCAAGCTATATATGGTAGCCCATAAAACAAATCACTGGAGAGATTGTATATTTTTTTCCAAGGGAAAAATATATCAGTAGCAATAAAGTAATCAGGAAATCACAACATATATGAAAATTAAATCACTTATCTCTACATAATTCATTGTGAAAGAGAAAATCAGAAGAGTAACAAGGATATACTTTGAGCTGAATGACAATAAAAATGCATCAAGTCAACATTTGTGGGATGCAGCCAAAGCACTGCAAAGAGGGAAATTTATGGATTTAAATGCTTACATCAGTGTAAAAGAAAGGTCTGAAATCAATAACTATTTCTCACAGAAGACATACAAATGGCAAACAGGCATATTAAAAGTTACTCAACATCATTGATTTCAGATAAATGTAAATCAAAACTACAATGAGGTGTTGTCTTATCCTGGTTAAAATGGTTTATATGCAAAAGACAGACAATAACAAATGCAGGCAAGGACGTGGAGAAAAGGGAACCCTTGTACACTGTTGGTGGGAATATAAATTAGTACAACTATCATGGAGAATTGTTTGGATGTTCCTCAAAAAACTAAAAATTGAGCTACTATGTGATCCAGCAATCCCACTTTCGGGTATATACCCAAAAGAAAGGAATTCACTATATTGCAGAGATATCTGCATTCCTATGTTTGTTGCAGCACTGTTTACAAAAGCTAAGATTTGGAAGCAGCCTGAATGCCCACCAACAGACGAATGGATAAAGAAAATGTGGCACATATACATAATGGAGTACTATTCAGCCATAAAAAAGAATAAGATCCAATTATTTGCAACAACATGGATGGAACTGGAGATCATTATATTAAGTGAAATAAGCCAGGCCCAGAAAGACAAGCATCACATGTTCTCACTTACATGTGGGATCTAAAAATCGAAACAATTGAACGAATGGAGATAGAGACTAGAAGGATGGTTACCAGAGGCTGGGAAGTGTAGTTGGGGGCTGGAGGGGAGGTAGGGATGGTTAATGAGCACAAACAAAATAAAAAGAATGAATAAGACCTACTATTTGATAGCACAATAGGGTGACTATAGTCAGTAATAACTTAACTGTATATTTTTTAAAAACTTAAAGAATGTAATTGGATTGTTTGTAACTCAAAGGAGAGTGTTTGTGAAGTATTCGGTTAATTTTGCCTACACCTCTGCTGGGCTGTGTAAAAGTGTTTATTTCAGACAAGAAAAATGTTACAACTCTCCAGGTATAAGAAGTATAACGTTTTTACATTGTTATGGCATCTTCCGGCAAAACTGTATTTATCTATCTGCCCACATCAAGTCTGGTGTATGCTTGAGGGGATGGATACCCCATTCTCCATGATGTGCTCATTTCACATTGCATGACTATATTAAAGCACCTCATGTCCTACATAAATATATACACCTACTATGTATATATTATACATATACTATTATACACCTACTATGTAGCCACAAAAATTCTAAAAACAATAATAAAAATAAAATGAAATTAATAAAATTAATGGCATAAGGTTCTACACTAGGAGGCTAGAAAAGAAGAATAGAATAAATGCAAGTAACTACCAGGAAATAATAAAGGTAAGAGCAAATAATCAGTGACATAGGAAGCCAACAATGGATTTTGAAAACATTAACAAAATTGATCAATCCTTAGCTAGACTGATCAAGAATAAATGAATGAACAGAGGAATATAAACTTGGTTTAATATCAGAAAATTCATCAATTTAATTTACCTTAACTGAATAAAGAAAAAAATCTATAAGATTATCTCAGTATATGCAGAAAAGTGTTTGAAAAAATTCATCCTTCACTCATGATAAATACTCTCAGAAACTAAGAATAAAGAGTAACTTTTTCAACCTGACAAAGAACATTTATTTAAAAACTTGCAATGAACATAATATTTAATACTGAAGTATGCAACTCTTTCTCTCTAATACTCGGAACAAAGCTAGGATGCTTACTCTAATCTTCTATTCAAAGATGGACTATTGTTAAATAAGTGATTATTTTATATACAGTGCTGGCCATACAGTAAGCACACAGTGCATGTCAGCTATCCTTATTCTTTGTGTATTACACTTGGATCTTGCTGTGTGCATTTGTGGAAGGGCATCATTTCACTTATTTTATTGGTCATGTCTGCTTGATTTAACGAGATCTTCAGAAAAGAGAAACTGTGCTACAGAGAATATATCTGACGATCCTAGCCAACAACCATCTTAATAGATGAAAATGTAGGGAAAAATATATGCTTAGACTCTCATGGAAACTCATCACTGCTACAGGTAAAGCAATTGCATATAAGTTACAAGTGGTAAATGGGATCATTTTCATTTATAAAGGGGCGAGTGTGAAGCATTTCATTAATTTTGCTTACACTTCGGCTGGGCTGTGTAAAAGTGTTTATTTCAGACAAGAAGAAAAGTGTTACAACTCTCCAGGTACAAGAGGTATAACACTGTTATGGCATCTTCCAGCAAAACTGTATTTATTTACCTGCGCACATCAAATCTGGTGTAAGCTGACAGTTGTAAGGCAATGCCTGTCTGCATTCCTACTTTGGAAGTGATATTATCTCACAAGACAATAGCAAGGGGGTGCCACATGTTAAAAGAAGATGAGACTGATGTCAGATCCAACTGCTGAGTTGTTTGGGGGCATCCTGTATTTACCAGGTCTAGGATTGGAGTTATAAAAATATCAGAATTTTTAAACAGTGGTTTTTTTTTTGTAAGTATATGGAGGGGCACCTGTGAGCAGTCAAAGAATATTTCCAAATGAAAATTATTTTATGAAATACATAGTGATAGCAATGTGTTTGGCCCCTCTTCTTCATTCTTCTCCTCACATTCCAGATAACAGAAAAAACATATTTCTGATATTAGAGTGACTTAGTAAATGTGTTCTTACCCTGGGGAACGTTTTCTTTCTAGGAACCTTCAGAAACGTTTTATTTTTCTTCTAGCTTAAATTGGAAACCAGGATTTGGGGAACCATATTTAAATAGATTAAGTGCTAGTTGGCATTTGGTTGCAAACCTGGGTTTCTCTTCTGTTTCATTAAAAATGTTCCAAATGATTGATGGGTAATACAGTAGTTTTATTTTTCAGTTTTTGAGGAACCCTCAAACTGCTTTCCTTAATGGATGTGCTAATTTAAATTCTTACCCACTGAATGCCCTCACATTTTCTAATCAGATCTCCGCTAAGTTCGGTTTTCTTCAGAAATAAGTACACAAAACTAAGAAGAGGGTGAGTCCTGGGAAGCATCCTCCTCTCCCTTGCTTTGTTTTCCATCCCCTCCTCCAGCTCCACCTGCAGCTTCCACCTCTGCTTCTTATACTTGAGACTCAGGGGAAAAGCTTCTGGTAATAAACATGACTTACATTAACTTGTATTTTATTCCTGCCCATTTCAATGGTATCAAGAATGACAAAGAGAAAGAAGTAAGGTGGAGAAAGGGAATAGACTTTCCAGAAATGGAGTTAACTATTTACCAATCCTAACGCAAATTCAGAAACTATATCAATATTTCAATTCTAGAATAGACCTTATGGCACTATTTCTCTCTTAAGTCTGGCATTGATTGAAAAATTTTTTTGGAAACTCTTACAAATGTTACCAAAGGTTTGATTTGGAGATGAACGAGCAGTCCAAAAAAATAAAAATAAAAAGATTAGCTGGGGTTGGAGTGGCAAGGGGGAAGGTAATTTCTCACGGGTTTAAAAGAACACAGTGAATGAGTTAGAACTGGATAATGACGATGAAGAGGAAGAGGAAGTTTGGTCAGCAACAAATTATTTTAGGCTTCCTCATTTTTTTACATAATAAATTTTAGGCTATAAGACATCCAAATGAAAATACCCTAAAGACAGCTGGGATTGTAGGAATAGATCATAAATGATACACAGTAATGAAGATTTCTATTTGAGATTCAGAGAATCACAGTATTTTATTGCCTGAAGGAACTTTAGATGACATCTGGTACAATCTTCTCAACTTAAAGATTATGAAATTGAGCCTCAAGTGCTTAAATAATATGCGCAAAGTCACAAAGCAATTTAGTGTCAGAGTTAGAACTACTTCCCAGATTTTTTGGTCATCAACTCATCCAATGTTCTTAACATGCCATCGAGCTACTATCAGGATACAGATGATTACTAAAGATATGAAAGAAGTGAATAAAAGGGAAATGAAAATATTTTTTAAGAAAGAAAAATGAATGGAGAAGAATGTGAATCCCAGGGTTTGGTGATGATATTTATAATTACATTATGTATGCAGAAGGATGAGGAACACTTAAGGTAGATGGGTCATTAGGAAGCTGGAAGGAAAGCAGCAAAATTGTTTTCTTAGAAATCAATCATGAAATGCTTCAAAATCCTTTTCAGCAGCTATTTTGTTGTTGTTGTTGTTGAGTTGTCTAGGAAGTATTAGTGACCTCTCAGTTGAGAACATTCAGAATATAAGTTTTAGGAACAGATAATGATTTTGTTTTGTGCACTTATGTGTCCCACACACGTAGTAGGTCCTTAATAGGAGAAAATAATTCACTATTAAAGAATACTACATATTGTTTTAAAGATGCTATAAATATATAACCTGATCTATTTTGTGCCTGTTAACCTATAGATCATCTATTACTATAGATTACAAAAAACTTCCTCTAAAAATTACAAGCGCATTTGAAATTGAAGCAGAATAACCATAGCATTAAGATTCGATTTTCATGTCATAGATGCGCTGCACGTTTGGGAGCAATATGCTATGCCAAAAAAAGTATTGTTACGACTAGCATATTTAATATCAATAACATTGGCATTCTGAAAAATTGGAATTGTCATTATGTTTGAATGTAACAACTACTCATTTAGGTTTGTTGAGTTTTAGGATTTGGAACCATATGTATAGACAGGTAATAAACACAGAAACTGGCAACATAGATTCATATACATGAAATTCAAAATTCTTGAGTATCATCTTCATAACGCCCTGTTTCTCTCTGTACCTGTTCTCTTTTCTCTTAATCAAAGTTTCTACTTTTATTTAAAATTAGATTATTGAGTACTTACTATGTGCAAGGCTATGTTCTAAATGCTTTTCATGTATTGACTCATGAAACCTTCACAACGATCTGTAAAATAGTTACTATAAATGCTCTCACATATGTTCTTACATTTGAATAAATTGAGGTACAGGGGACTTAGGTAACTTGCTCACATTGACACAACTGGTAAATTAAATAGCTGATATTTAAACCCAATAAATATATCTTTGAAGACACATTCTGAGCCATTACCTTATGACACTCATTTAAGGAAAAGGTATTTACTCCTGTTAAACATACTCGCCATTTACCTCTCCTGTCTTGGGTTTACCCTATTTGGGGTTTGGTAAACTCTTGAATATGTGGGTTTATATGTTTTGTCAAATATGGGAGACTGGGGATCATTTTTTTTCTGCCACTTATTTTTACCTTTCTCTTTTTCATGTGGGCTTCCAATTATACGTATAATACAGAGCTTATTATTGTTTCATAGGTCACTAAGGCTCACTTGATTCCATCTTTTTCCAGTCTTCTTTCCTCTTCGTACTTCAGTCTGAATTGTTTTTATTTACCTGTCTTCAAGTTCACTGATCCATTCTTCTCCAGTGTCTAATTTGCTCCAGGGTATAATTTTCTTTTAAGTCCATTTAGTGAATTTTTCATCACAGATATTATATTTCATAGTTCTAAAATTTCTACCTGTTTTTTATAGTTTCATTTATCTGTTCTCATTCCTCATATGTTTATTCATTAGATCTATATTTTATTTTACATTTTAAAAAATATTTAGAATACTTGAATACTTGTTAATTTTTTTTTTTTTTTTTTTTTTTTTGCTAACTCCAAAACTTTTTCATCTCATGTCTGGGAGAAAATGCAGAAATAATAGCTTCAGTCAAAGCAAAGAAGTTGGGACTTCAAATTATACTACAGAGCTATAGTAACCAAAATAGCATGGTACAGACATAAAAACCGTCACGTAGACCAATGGAACAAAACAGAAAATCCAGGAACAAGTCCACACACCTACAGTGAACTCATTTTTGATAAAGGCGCCAGGAACATATATTGGAGAAAGAACACTCTTTTCTATAAATGGTGCTGGGGAAACTGGATATGCATATGCAAAACAATGAAAACTGACCCCTATCTCTTGCCATACACAAAAATGAAAATCAAAATGAATTAAAGGCTTACATCTAAGACCTCAAGCCATGAAACTACTACAAGAAACATTGGGGAAACCCTGCAGGACATTGGTGTAGGCAAAAATTTCCTGAGTGGTAAACCACAAGCACAAGCAACCACAGCAAAAATAGACAAACAGGATCATATCAATGTACAAAGCTTCTGCATAGCAAAGGAAACAATCAACAAAGTGAAGAGACAACCCACAGAATGGGAGAAAATGTGTGCAAACTACCCATCTGACAAGAGATTAATAACCAGAATATATAATGAGCTCAAACAACTCTATAGACAAAAGTCTAATAATCTAATTAAAAATGGGCAAAGATTTAAATAGGCATTTCTCAAAAGACATACAAATGGCAAACGGGCATATGAAAAGGTGCTCAACATCACTGATCATCAGTGAAATACAAATCAAAACTACAATGACATATCATCTTACCCCAATTAAAATTGCTTCTATCCAAAAGACAAGCAGTAACAAATGCTGGTGAGGATGTGGAGAAAAGGAAACCCTGGTACACCATTAGTGGGAATGTAAACTAGTGTGACCACTATGGAGCACAGTTTGGAGATGCCTCAAAAAACTGAAAATAGAGCTGCCATATGATCCAGCATTCCCACTGCTGCGTATATACCCAACAGAAAGGAAATCAGTATATCGAAGAGGTATCTGCACTCCCATGTTTGTTGTAGCACCGTTCACAGTAGCCAAGATTGGAAGCAATCTAAATGTTCTTCAACAAATAATTGGATAAAGAAAATGTAGTAAATATACAAAACGGAGTAGGACTTAGCCGTAAAAAATGAGATCCTGTTATTTGCAACAACATGGATGGAACTATAGGTCATTATGTTATGTGAAATAAGTCAGACACAGAAAGACAAGCTTCCCATATTCTCACTTATCTGTGGGACTTAAAAATCAAAACAACTTAAGTCATAGACATAGAGAGTAGAGGGATGGTTACCAGAGGCTAGGAAGGGTTGTATAGGGCTGGGGGGAGGCTGGGGATGATTAATGGGTTCAAAAAATATATAGAAAATTAGAAAGAATGAATAAGACCTACTAGTATTTGATAGCACAACAGGGTAACTACAGTCAATAATAATTTGATTGGACATTTAAGAATAACTAAAACATTATAGTTGGATAGTCTGTAACACAAAGGATAAATGTTTGAGGGGATGAATAACCCATTTTACATCATGTGATTATTGTGTATTAAATGCCTATATCAAATTAATGTACTCCATAAATATATACACCTGCATGTAGCCCCCAAAATTAAAACAGAAAAGAAAAGCAAAGAGGCTGGTGTCTGTGTGTTCAGGAAGTGGTCTGACTGGAGAGTTGAATAATCCATTTACACAATGGGCTTGTATAGAGACATGAAAATAAATGACCTATGGCTAAACATATCAACATGATTGAATTTCAGCAGCATAATATTGAATGAAAAAGTAAGTCACTGAGGACTTTTCACAATAATGTACCCTCTTTTAATTTTAATTTTATTATTCATTTATTTATTTATTTTTGAGATGGTGTCTCACTTTTTCACCCAGGCTTGAGTGCAGTTGCACGATCTTGGCTCACTGCAACCTCCACCTTCCCTGGCTCAAGCGATTCTCTTGCCTCAGCCTTGTGAGTAGTTGGGATTACAGGCATGCACCGCCATGCCTGGCTAATTTTTGTATTTTTAGTAGAAACAGCGTTTCACCATGTTGGCCAGACTGATCTCAAACTCCTGACCTCAGGTGATTCACCCATCTCAGCCTCCCAAAGTGTTGGGATTACAGGGTGAGCCACCAGGCCCAGCATACCCATTTTTTAGAGTTGAAAAACAGGCAACATCAAACAATATGGTTTAAACATACCAACATGCAATAAAAACAATGTAACAAGAAACATTCTGGATGGTATGTATCCTATTCTGAACAGGATAGTTGGGGGCATTGAGGGAAGGGAAAATAGGGAGATGTTAATTTTACATGTTCTTGGAAAAATTATCAGAAATTCAATGTATATCCTACAGCAATACTCCACAAAAAATATTTCCTCTCTTTTCCACTAAAACTCCCCCTTTTTCTGCAAGTGCTTTGGAACTTATTATTTGCTAAATCCTTAGAAGTTCCTTTCCCATCTACCCAAACCGATAGGCATTATTGATTTGGCTAGTGGTTTTATGGATATTGATATATTATAACATAAAAAACTTAAATGCACAAAATACTAACCAAATAAAGTAAGATAAATGAGGTTGACCATACCAATGAGAACACAGTATTGTGAAAAAGGATTATGATTATGTATTGGGCAATTCTGAGCCCCTGGGTGACATGCCAAGAATTTAAAAGTGAATTAAGAAACTGGCAGTGGGGTATAATGCAGGAAAGGTGGGAGACAGTGACCCAATATTTTCTCTGCCCCATCATGTCCCTGAAACTCACAGCTTGCTTCATTTACAAGCAGTAAGCAAATATATAAACTTCATTTGAATTTCTGGGCCCATCCTTTCTAAAATAGGAAGTACTCCAATGAAGTTGGCATCCCCAACCCTCATTTAAAATGGGTTCCACATATGAGCTAATAATGCATCTGGGATCCAGAGGATTAGTCAGAATCACAGGCTTTTCAACTTACCTGACACATCTGAAATCTTCAGCTTTGTGGGGTAACTCTGCACATTTGCCTTATGTAGCCTCCACTTATCTCCATTTTGGTTTTCTTTTTTTTTTTTTT
>NW_012113253.1:1690812-1755488 GCF_000951035.1 Colobus angolensis palliatus
TGGTACCAAAACAGAGCTATAGACCAATGGAACAGAACAGAGTCCTCAGAAATAATACCACACATCTACAGCCGTCTGATCTTTGATAAACTTGAGAGAAACAAGAAATGGGGAAAGGATTCCCTATTTAATAAATGGTGCTGGGAAAATTGGCTAGCCATAAGTAGAAAGCTGAAACTGGATCCTTTCCATTTTGGTTTTCTCTGCTACCAACTATCACCACTTCCTGTATCACTCCTGCTGCCTGAAAACACACACACACACCCCACACACACACACTGTGGCAGCAGTTGATAGCACTGGGCTACTTCATTGGTCTCTATTACTGAATTCTTTCTGTGCCTGATCCTGAATTGTTCAATTCTCTTTCAATACTGAATCCATGTGCAGGCCAGGAGTTCTGCTGCTTTTTCTTTTTTAGGTCACTCTGTGGCTCCAGACCTGCAACTATGGTCCATATTCCCAGCCTTGCGGCTCAGGTCCTGACATTATTTGACTTCCAGGTTTATCCTGTTACTTGCCTGAAATGTGAGGCTTTTCTGAGTTTGCTCTCCATGGGTTAACTCATTTGTTCATGTTCAACTCAGGCATCTCCTCCTCTGGGGAACCATCTCTGCCTAGTGTGCCCCACTTCCTCTCCCTCTCAGCACTGATAACTCCAGCAAGAAAATTCCTTTGTAATTTTTTATTTGAGGACATGATAATTTGAATATGTCAGCGTTCCCAACTTGCCTTTCTAGTGGTTTTTTGTTTGTTTGTTTGTTTAACTCAAGTAGTGTTATTTCTTTGCCAGCTCCTTTTCCTGGGCTTTTTCTGGAGGTCATTGTGACAAAAGGCAGAGACAGACGGGACTGGAGGGGCCGCAGAAAAGGGTTTGTTCCTAGGTTTGCTTTTGTGATAAAGAATCCATGCAATGGATTAAAAAGTAACATCTAAATCTGAAGCCAGAAAGAAAACTGAAAAGTGACTTGGGTAAACTGAGGAGGAATTTTTAAGAATAGTCTCTAAAGCATTTGCAGAGGAAGAGAGAATTTTAATGGACAAGAGAGGAAAACATGTTTTTTTGTGTGGGATATTGCTGTAGAACACAAACTGAATTTCTGGTAATGCTTTCCAAGAAGAACATAGAAAGATTGGAATTACCTTTGAATTATTGTCAACCGACTTAAAGAAATTATTACTACATTAACAGTTCTAGCTCTCTATTGTTGGGGTATTTTTATTAAAAATTATTTTGGGGCCTGTGATTCTTAGCTTCTCAATTTGGACCTCATAAGGGCAGAAATTCTGTGCCCCAAGCAGCTGTATTGTGTCTAGGCACCAGCATGCTCAATAGTTTTTGTTGACTATACAAATACATTGTATTGAGATATACGTTCTAGGCAGGAGTATGAATTCTGTTTTGAGTGCAGTGGAGAGGCACAGCAGGCTTTTTTGCTTTTTAACTAGACAAATAACTGGATTAAATTTCTTTTAGAATTGGTAACTATGGAAACAACCTGGAGGATCACTTGGATATGAGAAGAGAATGGAGAGAGTGAAATCTCTTGTGAGGCTGTAACAATGGACAGTGGGAGAGCTTAGGAGGGCTCAAATTTGAGTCTATCAGAATGAAAACAAGTGGATAAATATAAGAAGCATTGTGTGGGCATTGTTGTTAGGGCTGCCATCAACTCATAGGCATCCTCGGGAAGCTTTTACTTGATCCTTGCATCTGCCCAGCACCTGAGATAATCCCTTGTACTTATATAGAGTTAAGTCAATGTTCACAAGGGCCAGGAATGGATCATGAGTTAGAGGGATAGACAATAACACTTGTATTGTGAAGCTTAGAAATAAAAATGATGAAGTGGTTATTGAACCAGACATGTAGAAAAAGGACAAGAGATAGAATTAAGGTGTAAGATGATGTGTTCTGTTTGAAACATCCTGATTTTCTATGCTTTAACACAATCATATAAAATGTACAAAGGTTATCTTACTTGGGGCTTGAAAGAGATTTCAGGACTTGAGACATTTTATTTGAGAATGAATTGCATGGAGCTTATCATGACTATGGAAATAGTATTTCTGATGCAATAGCACATACACCGTAGTAAGAAACATGATGTTCTGAAACGTAAACTTCAGGGAACACTTATATTTAAATGTTGTACAAATGGAAACATGCTAGAAAAGCAGCATCAGAATTCAGAGGAGGAAGAGGAGAAACAGGTCACGGTATCTTGTAAAGATGCCAAAGGAGGAAAGAGTTTTCAGGAAGGCATGGCCAGTAATGAGGGACCCTGCAGAGGTCGGTGCAAGCTGGAGAGGAGCTTGGCTTGAGAAAAGGCCAAGAATCAACGGTGGTTAGAGACACTAGTTGTCAAGGAGAATGAGGCTTAAGGAAGTATTTTTTAATTTAGCACAGTCTTGGTGAACTTTGATGGAGCAGTTTCATTAGGTGTAGGGACACTGCCCAGATTACAGGAGCCACTATAGAGAATGGGAGAGAAAGGAGAGGCAACAAAGAGTGATGCTCTTTTGAGAAGTTTTGCAGTCTAAGGAAGAAACTAGTTAGCTTAGGTCAGGAGAGGAGTTGAAGAGGTAGTTTGAATTTATTTGAAGTTTGGCAGAGGGGAGGAAGTGAAAAGGAAGAGTTTGAATATGTGAAGGAAATGGAACAGGCTGATGCAGCAGGATCCTGGAGACCCCAGGGAGGACTGAAAGCTTCCAAGAAACAGGGCTGCTTCAGAGCATGAGTCCTTCTCAAGAATAACATTTGGAGGAGAGAGGGAGGAGAGGTAAGGGAACTCATATCAGAGGGTCTCTGTTAATCCTGGACTGTAGGTACCCTGACAACCTGCCAGGAGGATTCTGGTGGTACCTTTAGAGTTTCGTGGTGAATAGAAACAAATTTAGATTATCTCCTTTTGTATGTTTCTAGAACAGTTTAGAGGCTGTTGATTTATGTTTGAAATCCTTCAAGCTCTTTTCAGAGTATATATTTTATAAATACAAAATAGTCCACCTTATTTTACCCACCCCTCAAATGCATTTATAGCCCTTTGCTCATCTTAGAAACTTGGAAGATGCTCATTTTGAATCTGTATATTATGAAACAGCCATTGCAATCAAATTAATCTCTCCAAGTGGTAATTAGCTCTCCATCAGAGTGTTTTCTGCCTATGACATTTTGCCGTGAGTTTTCTGTGGCAGCCCTGGGTGAGTGAGTATAAAGCCAGGAGCCCAAGCAACTCCAGGCCAGGCTGCCAGCAAACCGTTTCCTCCCCAAATGTCAATGCGTCTGGTTATCAAGACTCATCATACATCACTTTAAAAGGACAGTTCTCTTTGGATCATATCAAAGTCAGATAACATTATTCCAGACCAACAGCCAAGATTAAAATTGCCATTATACCCTTAGGAGTGGTATGTATCCAAATGAACCTTATTTATTTTTTTATGATTAATAACTGCAGCTAAGGAAAGTTAAGGAAGGTTGTGGGGGTTTTTTGTTTTTGTTGTTGTTTTGTTTTGTTTCGTTTTTTTGTTTTTGTTTTTGTTTTTGTTTTTTTTTTTTGAGATGGAGTTTTGCTTCTGTTGCCCAGGCTGGAGTGCAATAGCGTGATCTCGCCCACTGCAACCTCTGCCTCCTGGGTTCAAGCAATTCTCCTGCCTCAGCCTCCTGAGTAGCTGGGATTACAGGCATGTGCCATCATGCGTAGCTCATTTTTGTATTTTTAGTAGAGATGGGGTTTCTCCATGTTGGTCAGGCTGGTCTTGAAGGAAAGCTTTTAAAGTAAGACTGTGCCATCACCCTTAAAAAATGCCCATACTTTTATTCCACGTAGGAAAACAGATTCCAGGGTGGTCTTGCCATTTGGATTACATCTGTGAGCACCATCAGTTGAAATATGTATAAGTTCTGGTCTAATATATGTGTTGTATCTTGTGTTGTTAGACTAGAAAGGTTTTGCTTTAGGTGTGAGAGATTAAACGAACAACCAAAGCAGTCGTTTAAAGAGGATGGAAGTCTATGCCTCTCTCATTTAAGAGTCTACAGGTACGTAAACCGTGGTTGTTATGGCAGCTCTGCTCTGTGAAATCCTTAGGGATTCCAGGCCCTGTCCAGCTCAATGGGGCCTTATGCTCATAATCCAATATGACAGAGTTCACATTCCAAACAGTATCATGGAAGAAGAGATAAAGGGAGACCGTGGGAAAGAGACACATTGGCGAGAACAACCAAAATTTGCCACACAAATTTTTTGCCAAAATTTAGTCATGCTGCCAGAATTTAGTCACATGGCCATACTGGGCTGTATAAAAGGGTGAGAAATATATATTTTTTTCTAAATGCTCAGGAAGTAACCTAAAATGTAGAGGTTACATCACGGATCTCAACTAGGAGTTGGCCACATAGGCGTCTCCTCCTTTGCAAATGCCCTGAAAGGGAATATTCATAGGCATAATTAGCAAGAAGGTAACCTAGTAGATTACAGAAAAATGTGAGGAAGTTTATTTGACCAGGAAACAAATAGAAACTAGCTCTAGGCCTCAAAAAAGAGCTAAGCGTTCTTCATCATCCCTCTCTAAATACAAATTGGTTAACACCCTCTATCTTCACTTTTACTCTTGTATGTGTGGTCTCAGCATCCTACCTGAGATCATCAGCACTTTGAAGGTCAGCTGCAGAGGGAAGCTGAATACTAGCTATGGAGTGACAGCTTTGTGCGTGTAATTGTTAAGTTGAAAACTTATGTTCTACATATACTCATTAGCCTAACAGCCTGGAAAGCCAAAACCATTTACTTAATAGTTAACTTAGCAGCTAACTTGGGATTAGAAACAAAAAATATTGCATCCCAGAGATTAATATTTTTGTGTGTTCTAGTATTGTCTATCCTTAAAAATCTGTTTTTAAATTTTGACTCAGAGTTAAAGAAGAAGTAAACCAATATTTAAAAACTGGATAGTATCTACGACACATGGAAAAACTCTTGGTAGGAAAAGAAGTTATGGTATTTACTTTATGTCATTAACATGACATTTAAGCACCCATTAGTAATTAATTCTTTACCATACTAAAGGTAATGAGTCAGTCAATATTCATCTATTTTTATAAAATACATTACACTTTAAAAAGACATAAGAAGCCTTTAATCCTATCATTTAGCATGGTTTTCTTTCGTCAGTATAGTTCTCAGTGCTATAAGTGGCTTTGCCATTGATAACTGAGTTGCCGGGTTTCATCTGTTTGCGAGGGCGCGGGCAGGAGTAGTGGCAATCAATAGTACTTGTCTTGCCATTGATTACTTTTCTAATCCTGCTTGGAAGCTTGTTTCACCACGATAACCAGACTCCTCATCTTCTCTAATGCTGAAAAGCAATAGGAAGATGACTGGTAGCATAACATATAGCATCTCTTCTGTTTTATTTCTTCCTCTTCTTTTAAGCAGTGATTCTCAGACAGTCAGCTGACTGATTGGGGTTTTGAACCCCCTGGGAATATATAACTACGAGTGCCCAATAATTTGCTCATAGATTCCATGAGCTCAACTGAGAAACTTAGGATAGTGTTGTCTAACTGGAATGTAGTTCCTAGATTATTACAAAGCAATAGGAAGGGTGGTAGTGGTGTCTTATATCCTGGGATAGAGGATGGTGGGTTAAGACTCCTTAAAGCTGGAAGAGTTGAACTTTTGTAGGTTATGAGAAGCACCCAAGTGAAATTTTACTACGATATGTGTGCATTTCATAAAATGGGACTAGTCAGTATACACAGTATTTAGACAAGTGTTGATGGGTCTTACTCTGTCTAATTAAATTCAACACACATTACTTGTCACCTTCCCTGCTTTAGGAACTGCATCAGGTGTTATAGAAGTAATAAACAGTTGAGTAAGTCACTGCGACATCCATGACTTCACAAGTAACAGAGAGACTCAATATTGAAAATTAAAAAACAATCTAAGAGAATATGATATAGTTGTGAATCAGGTTCAGAAGAAGCAGGTGAGAAACGATTAACTCCAGAAAGAGGCATTTAAGAAAAGGGAGATTCGATCTTGGTTTTAAAAAATTCAGGTAATAAAAATAAATGGGATGAGGCAAAGAGATAGGCTATGACGAAGTTTTGGTTCTTATTTCATCATTAATTAGCTCTGTTGACTTGGTCAGAATATTTACTTGTTGAAACTTCAACTTTTTATCTTTAAAATTAGACCTTTTGACTTTATGGTCTTCAACAAGTCAACACATTTATTTGTGCACCCATTGCATTTTAGGGGAAAAACAATAAGACAGTATTTTCCCTTAGGGAGCTTTCAGTCTATTAGCGGAAAAAGACAAGCAGACAAATGACTAGACTTAAGGCTGTTCTTGTGAAAAATCTGATAGCCTAGGAAGTCCATAAGAAAACACTGATCATGGTTATCATGATTACAACAACTGATATTTCTTCATAATTATATGTACAAGCTTTACCTGCATTACTCAGATTACCTCATATAACTAACATGGAAAGTATAGGAGTTTCTTCTGCATCCTCTTCTTCATCTTCTTCTTCTTCCTCCTTTCCCCATTTTGTGGAAGAAGAAACTAAAGCTTGGACAGGTTAGGCAATGCTCCCAGGTAACAAGGTAGTTAGTGCTAAAGTTGATGTTTAAGTGCAAACAAGTCAATGATAGATTTTGAGATATTAATCATTACACTCTGTGACCTACTTCATTGTTCTCCATAGCTATGATTATGGAAAGCAGTCAGGGCTTGACTTGATGAAAGCAAGAAGATAGCATGATAGATAAATGATCCATGTCAGAGATTTTTGCAGATTATTAGAGATTCAACCATAAAACTAAGATTGAGGAGCAACATATTAGATCCACCAATTAAGAACTGAGGGAAGCTGGAGAAGTGGATAAGATTACAAGGCAGGGATAGATAGGCTTTGTAAAAAGAACCAGAAGTGCACCTACTGAAACTGGAGTTCAGTGCAAGAGTTAACTATTAGGAACAAGGCGTGAACCCAAGTACTGGAAGAGAATACAAAATTAGAGAAGTGCTAATGGCAAATTGTGGTAGAAGAGGTTGTTATAATGCCTCCAAGTAGCGGATCTCTGACTTTGGGTTAGATTGAGCCTAAAACCTGGAGTAGATTATATTCTGTGAGTGATGATATGGCATGTGGTTTCAGAACACTTGCTTCAAGATTTACATGCCTATTTTGTAATGCTATTTACACCACTTACTCAATGTAAGCTATTATTTGACTTCTCTGAGCCTCAGTTTTGTTACCTGTGAAGTGGGTAAAATGATATATTTTGAGTTGTTGTATTCATCAAATTATTACATGATGTATATAAAGCACCTAGTATGGAATGTGGTACAAACTTAGTGTATTGACAGCAAGTAACAGAAACCTCAAGATAACAATGGCTCAATAGGACAGAAATCAGATTTTCTCTCACATGAATGCAGGCAAGCTCAGGGTTGGTGTGGCAGCTCGAAAATCATCAAAGTCTCAAGCTCCTTCATTACTTCTTGTTCTGCGATGTGTAGCATGTATTCTACATTGTGGTCAAGACGTTTACTCCAGCTCCAGCCATCATCTCTGCATTCCAGCCAACAGCAAGGAGGCTAAAGGCACTTCCTGGAAGTTGAAAATACATCCTTTTTCACATTTTATTTGCCAAAACCTAGCCATAGAGATAAATTAGTCACATGTGAATCTGGGAAATGTCTTTAGTCCATGTAACCATGCCCAAAGCTGAATTTTGGGTGTTACATTATTGTAAAAGAAGGAGAGAATGGATAGAGAGAATAGAATAGAGAGAGGTAGAGTCTCTGGCAGTTCGTAATGATACCACCAGAAGAAGTACTTTAGTAGTTATAGTACTTAATATGGGAGTAGTAGGACACTCCATTTGTGGGAATTAGGTGAATTAAATGAAAACTCTGGAGGAAATTGGAGTTTTGAATAGCCAGTCCTGAAGAATGTCAGGTTTATACATAGGATTTGATTAGTAGAAGTCAGGCATTGAAGTTTGAATTTTAGAGTTAAAGACACCTAACTAATTACTAAGCCTGTTTCCTCTTTTTACTGAACTCAGAGGTAGACAATATTTTTCAGTTTCCCTTGCAGTTACGGCATGAAATGTTAGCTGATGAAATATGAGTAGAAAGATCATAACTTTCACAGGCCTGGCTCATACAAAACTTTCCATAAGTGGTCTTCCGGGTTCTTTTTCCTTCTAAAGTAAGCTAGGAATCCACTAGTTTAACATAGCAAAGCATAAAATAGAAGGAGCCTGGATCCCTGCATCACTGCCTGGGGGACAGTAAAATTCAGAAGAGTTTCTTTTTTGTAGAGATAGAACTTCCCTGATAAAACCTTCTAATGGCTTTCGAATGTGCTTGGAATAAAATTACAACTCCTAATCAGGGCTTTCAGGACCCTATGTGAAGCAGTCCAGGCTTCTATCTATACTCACTTCTCATTTGTCTCTCCTCTGTCGTCACTTTACTGGTTCACTCTTCCCTCAACATATTGACCCTCTATCTGCTTTTGAGACATGACAAGCCCATGCTTATTTCAGAGTCCTCTCTCTCATTCTTCTTTCATGGCTGAATCCATTCACTTTATTCAGGTCTAAGCTTAGAAATCTTTTCTAAAATGAGTTTCTTCTTGTACCCAGTTCCCATCTTTCTTGGTGCCTTTAAAAAATTTATCTTTAAATTCTATTATTGATATCTAGCTAGCTAGCTAGCTATCATCTTTCTATCCATCTGACCTCCATGAAGTAGAATATAATATTCACGATGGCAAGGACCTTGTCTATTTTGTTATTTGTTATTCTGCATCCTAGCACTAGGATAGAGCTTTGTGCATTGTAAACATTCAGTAAATACTCATGGAAAGATCCAAGAAGATTTTCATTTCTTATTTTTCAAACTGAAATTTTCCCCTTATCAAATGTAGAAACTTTTTCTTCTGCATAATGAGATTTAGGAATCTATGTTATTGCAACGGACTGGAGAGCATAGACTCATGTATGTGCTGGGTGCTATAAATGCTTGATAACACGGATATTATTTAAATACAATATATACTATATATGTATATACATCAAGTGGACACAGTGTTATTCAGTATATACACAGCGTGTACAATAATTGTGAATTGATGTAAAATGTAGACACTTTATAGTTTCTAAATCTCCTCATCTAGACTGTAAGTTATTTGATGTCAGGGGCCAATTCTCCTATGTTGTTCTAGCCTCTCAATACATTATAATTAGTCATTATTTGAAACACCTGCTTATTAACTGAAGAAGAAAGCATTAGTAATAATTTATATTCTCACATGACTACTCTAGAATTATTTCCAACAAAGAAATAATTTACTGACTGTCAGGTGCATGATAGTCGTGCTTTTCTCTTTGCCCTGCTGGGATGAAGTCCCAGCCATGATGGTACCCCTAATAATTTCCAGTGCCAAGAAGAGGGTAAGATGTAGTATGGGAGCTTCTGAAGATCGAGGGAGATCTATGTTCGGTGTATTTAGCTAGCTGGTATGGTTGATTGGCTTCTGTAATAGATAATTTATAAATAAAAGAGATAATGAGGTTGTGCAAGGTAGACAGAGATACTCACTTCTAAAACAAGTAAATTAATTTAAAATTAATTGATAAAAATGCGAAAAAATGAGCCAATATAATGCTGGCTACAAAAATCAGCCAGAAGGCCAACATACCAGACACGATATCGAACTTCCAGATTATGTGCAAAAATATCTCTAAACACCTCAGTTTTCATGTGGGGACTGCTGCTTTCCTAGCCAACTCTACCTTTACCACTCAAAATATTAAAGATAGTTTAAATTTAAGCATTTATTATTTCTTTTTGGTGATAACATTCAAAATCCTCTGTTTTAGCTATCTTGAAATATACAGTACATTGTTATTAGCTACAGTTACCCTCTTGTATAAGATTTTTTCTTTAACATATGTGGAAAGTTACTGGTAAAAATAATCCAGAACATATTGTGATTTTTACCTCTGGGTCTATCTGTTATGGGCAAGAATAGTTATCCTCTGCCAAGGCAACTGCGTCACCTGATCATTGGATCTGCACCTGTTCTTCACAGGCAAAGCAGTTAATAGTCTCAAGTTCCCTAAGTGAAAACAACATAAAAACATTCTCTAGTGTGCCTTTTCATTATTTTGCAAAAAAAATAAAAATAAAAAACCCAACCAATGAAACAAATAAGCTAATCATGGTCATACGTTGCTCATCTGGCTCTAACTATATGGCTTCCTGAGGGCTGTTTAGTTTTATGGGGAGACTGAATTTGTATCGCTCCTGAGATAAATGCAGCCATGTCCTTTTCTAAAGGGAAAATATGCTGGCTGAACAAGGAGGCTCTAGCTCATCTTTGCTGGGCCCAAGGGAAGTCAGTGAGTCATTAAGATGAGCAAAGCTCTAGACTGATCTGAAGAGAAACAAGGGAAGGTTCCGATGAATCTATGTGCAAACGTTCAGCAACTGTCTGGTTTGGAAACATTTTTCTAAGCATAAATGCAGTGTAAAGAATAATGAAGGAAAATGGATATAGTTCTGACTACCTAATTGAAAAATATTCTTTGGAGATTAATATCACAAATATTCATTCATTCTGTGCACATTTAATGAGGGCTTTATTTTATTTGTTTCAGGTCTTGTGTGAGAGCCTGGATATATAGTGCTGAGTAAAATGGAGAGGGTCTATGGCTGCTTGGACCATAGAACATCTAGAGAAAAAGACAGACTTTGAAAAATATTTGGGTGAGGTATTCTGGGAATATGGTTACCCAAACACAATGTTCTTCCCACCCCCCTATTTCTATAACCTAAATCCAAGTTACTTGTCTCCAGTGATACAGATGGCTCCAGGGCCCTATAAGTAGATGTGTAAAGATGATGCTGTGGGCGTTGTCGGCATCCTAGTGGAGAAAACTGGTATCAGGATGTTTTCCCTAAGGCCTGGAAAGCAGCTGGAGATAACCATGAGAGCCTCAGTGCAAGATCAGAGAGCGGTGGATCCTGTAAGAGCTTGGCCTTCAGAGATGTGTAACCACTCATGCAGAAGGTTCTCATTAGCTGCAGAATAACATGTTAAGTCTCCTTGAATGCATGAGGCAACTAGTAGGTGAATAGACGACTGAGTACCCTCAAGTTTGGAGAGGACAGGAACACCCAAGAACAAGGGGTCTCCCCAGAAGTCAGCAGTGAACTGGCTTGTGTGCCATTAGCACATGGGGATAGGACACATTTCCTCTCACTACTTATAAGAATGCTGCCACTTAGGGAGCTTTAATATTGGCAGAGCCTTAATGAGCAGATACAGAGAAACAGCCACCCATCTATAGGGACAAAAGCCAGGAAAAGGGAGATCAATTAGAGCAGATAGAACCCACCCCTAGTGAAATGAGAGCAGCTAGAAGGGACAAAAAATGAAGAGAAAAATAAGGACAACTTTTGGATCTAAGCATTATTTTCTCAACTCTATATAAATGAAGAATGGAAGGATTTCTGCTAAAATCTGAATTATTAGCCTGAACATCAAGTTTAAAAAATATTCCAAAGCACAGAGGCAAGTACAGATTAAAGACATAAAATGGAAACCATAAGAGAGTTAGTGGATAGATATGAGAGAATTAAAAAGTGAAAAATGGAGATTGCAGGAGGAGAATGGAATAGATACAAGAAAGGAAATAACTACTTTAAAGTTTTTTTTTTTTTTTTTTCCTGAGCTAAAGAAAGCCCAAGTTACCAATTGAAAAGGCTTAATAAATTCCAGACAGGATGGATGGGAAAATGCATTCACCTAGGCAAATTCTGGCAAAATTCCCAAGTTTGCAAGCATCTATTCAGAGAAACAAGTAGTTTACAGAGGCACAGAAAATCAAATTCATGTTGGACATCCCATTCGCAATTGAAATGAAAGCCAGTGAAATAGCAGCTATAGATTACTAGGAGAAAAGAACTACCACCCGAAAATCCAAACCCAGCTGTCTATCATTTATACATCAGGGCAGAAGATTCGGGGGACCTGCAATGTTCTTGAATGATGAGACTCGATATCATAAAATTTAAGTTTTTGAGAAACGAATTTGTAAATGTCATACATTTATAACTTGGGAGAGTGCCAACAACTTTATTTGTAAGTAGAGAAAATTGGATTAAATAGCCTTAAATATAAATAGTATTAAACATTAAAATATGGCCAAATATATAAATTATGGTATGACTCTTTTTAAAATCAGATATCGTAATACTAAAACACAAAGCCTTTATAACCATATCAACCTAATATTGACACAGGACTAAACAAGTTATGGAAGAAAATAGAAAATACAGAAATAGACCATATAATTATGTACATGAATTTATCACATGCCAAAAGTAATACTTTGATTTACTGGGAAAAAGATGAATTATTCATTAAGCAATGCTGGGCCAACTGGCTATTCATTTTGGAATAAATAATAGGGAACACAAATTTTATGCCACATACAAAGTACAGGTAGATTAACATTAAATTCAAGAGAAAAATATAAACACGTTACAAATGCATGTGAAACCAAAAAGATGCTTTCTTAACCAACACAGAGGAAGCAGAGACATATAAAAGGAAATAAACATCTTTGACTATTTAAAATGTGAAATTTTTATGCAAAATATTGCAATGTTGAAACATAAATGTTTGATCTGGAATAAAAGACAATGTAATATGTACAGCACACAGAGTTAATTATCTATAATATACCAAAAATATTTTATAAAGTGACAAAGAAAAACAAGGCAAAGAAAAATAAATAGGTAATCTAGTGGATAGGCAATACACAGGAAAGGATAAATCCAAATAGGCAAGAAATTCATAGGAAGATTTCCAACTTCATTAACAGTAGGGGGAATATGAGTTTAAATAACCATGATATATAGTTTCATGCTCATTAGGCTGTAAATATAGTTATAATTTCTGGCCAGTACATGAAGAAAATAGAATGTTATATATTGCTTGTAGAAATATACGATTTTACAGCTTTATAAAACAACTTGATCAGACCACATCTATAACAATATAAAATACATGTATTCTTAAAAGTAGTATATAAATCCTTGGATACTAGCTACTAGAGATAAAGCATCAGGACATAAAGTATATATCTGTGAGGATTTTTATTTCATCATTGTGCAGAGTAGCTAAAAACTGGGAGCAAAGTTAGTATTCAACAATAGATAAATAATTGAAAATTTTTTTGAGATGGATTCATTCTGTTGCCCAGGCTGCAGTGCAGTGGTGCAATCACAGCTCACTGCAACCTCTGTTTCCTAGGTTCAAACAATTTTCCCACCTTAGTTTCCTGATCAACTGGGATTACAGGCATGCACCACCACGCCTGGCTAATTTTTGTATTTTTAGTAGAGATGGGATTTCACCACCTGGACCAGGCTGGTCTTGAACTCCTGGCCTCATGTGATCCACCCACCTTGGCCTCCCAGAGTGCTGGGATTACAGGAGAAATGATTGAATAAATTAGCATTCATCTGTACCATGGAATATCATGTGGCCATAAAAAAATGAATACTTGTCTTAGAGACTATCCTGTGGTATTATTGAATGACAACAGCAAACTACAAGAATGTGTGTAGAAAAAGGACAAATAATGGAATATTATTCAGTCATAAAAAATAATAAAATCTTGTCATTTGCAGCAATATGTACAAACCTGAAGGAGGTTAAGTGAAATAAGCCAGGCACAGAAAGATAAATGTTGCATGTTCTCACTCATACATGGGAGCTGAAACAATTAATTTCGGGAAGGTAGTGAGTGGAACGGTGATTACCAGATTACCAAAAGCAGGGAAAGGAGAGGGTGGTTAGAGTTGAAGAAAGGTTGGTTAATGGGTATGAAAATACAGTTAGAAGGACTAAATTCTAGTGTTTAATAGCACAGTAGGGTGACAATAGTTAACTAATTTATTGTATATTTCAAAATAGCTAGAAGACAAGATTTGAACTGTCCCCAACACAAAGAAATGATAAATATTTGAAGTGATCAATACCGAATTATCTTGATTTGATGATTACACACTCTATGCATGTATCAAAATATCATATGTACATAAATATGTAGAACTATAATGTTTTAATAAAAATAAAATTGAAAAACTAATATAAAAGAAAAATAATTTCACATATTGTGATAAGTGTTATGAAGAACTTCAGGGAGCTAGAATGGCATATAAAATGTGTTTTCCCTGAGGAAGTGACATTTAAAATAAGACACAACGAATATATAAGTATTGGCTAGGTAAAGAGGGAGGAGGGTATTGTTCTAGATAGAATGGCACATGAGCAGATTGCATGTTGGGAGAGAATTCATACTGGCATCAAGGAGGAATTATGAGAAATCTAGAACGATAGGGACTTCGTAAAGGAAGAGCAGCCTAGCTTCAGAGGAGATTGGAGGAGTGGGCAAATGGGTATGTTTTTGACATGTAAAAAAGCTTGGTTTTATCCCAAGAGCGACGAGCAGTCTGTAAAGGGCTTAATTAAAGCAGGAAACACCATATCATCTGTGTTTTAAGTGACACTGGCTATGCGGTTAGGTGGCATTTGTATTGTAGTGGGCAACAGTGAATGTGGATTGTTTGGTTTACAGACCTGAAAGGCTTGGCCACTCAAAGGTAAGTTGGATAAGGATAGAGGTAGTGATGTTGGAAAGAAGAAAAAGAATGTTATTTTATTTTTATTAGTTTTAAAATTATTTTATTTCATTTCATGTTAGACAGAGTCTCTCTGTTGTCCAGGCTAGAGTATAGTGGTGCAATCATAGCTCACTGCAGCCTCGATCTCCTGGGCTCAAATGATCCTCCCACCTCAGCCTCCCAAGTAGCTAGAACTACAGGTATGCACCACTGCACTTGGCTATGTTTATTTTTATTCTTTGTAGAGACAGGGTCTTATTATGCTGCCTAGGCTGGTCTCTCCTGGCCTCAAGCAATCCTCTGCCCTTGGCCTTCCAAAAGAAAAAAAGATTTCAAATATAATCCATGTTTTAGTGAAAACGTTTTACAAGTATGTTAGGTAACAGTGTTATTAAAATTAGTAAAATTGGAAACAATCTAGCTTTAGAAAAGTTAAAAACAAATTTTAGAATACCCTTTTGATATACTATTTGTATTCTACAAAGATTAAAATTATGTCAGCAAAGAAAATATAATGGCGAGAAAAATAATAGTGATAAAATGTTTACGGCGATGTTTGTACAGTGTATATTGTGATCCTAGCTATGTAAAAAAAGGTATTTGTGTGTATGTATGTATACATCAATTCAGAAAGTGATCATGATTTCCCCCATTATAATTTTTTGTGGTTTCCAAGTTTTCTCCAGTGACTACAAATTACTCTATTAATCAGATTTTTAAATAATAGGAGGATTAAAAGCTGCTTAATCATGGATCTTTCAGATGTTTATTCAGATGGCTGAATTAGTCAACTTTGTTTTTATCTTGTTTATTTAAAAAAAATTCTTCATCTGTACTCAGATTTCAAGTTATTTTCATCATTATTTTCTTTAAGTCTTTTAATATGTAGAATAAGTTAACTTACTAAAAACATAGGCAGATTTTAATTAACTTCAGAATTCAAAAGCCATTTCTTATTTCTAGTTTACTTGGCTGAAATTCTGGAACCCATGTTACTGAATCCAACATACTATAAATGCCTATATTTAAAGTGTCATAAAAAATTTCAGTTGTAAAAAGTTCAAAAGCAGTGAGAGAAATGACAATGGCTTAATTAAATCATAATTCTGAAATCTGCCTATGTGAAGAACAAACTTTTATTCTTAACATGGATGTGGAAATATTAAACTGGTCTGTGTTGATTAGATAGAATATTCTGTCTCAATTAACAAGAAAACTCAGTTCTATTTGGATTTTCATAGTTTAGACATGACTGGGTTTTGACCACAGGGATGATAAACTGAGAAATGTGTATTCTCATATGTGAAATAAGAGAAACTTTACATTTGTAATATATGTTTATAATACTATATAACGCACACATAATAATACATATCAAAGTATTATACATATTTTTAAATTTCCCAACCCTTTACTTTTCAAATTTTTAACATGCCTCTGAGATATATAAAAATAAATTCATTAAAGTTAATGAGGTTTTCTTTTTACTTATAAAGGTATTAAAATATATATATATGAGAGTATGAATCAGCATTTTACTTTCATTTTGATCTCATAAGTATTTCATATTGTGATTTTCTTGTATTTCATTTAGAATTAAATTCCTGTGGATATCTTTTTCTAGTTCAAAACTATGTACTTGTGATATAATACAGTAAAATAATATTCACATATTTGTATATATTTTACCTGCCTTTGGAGTTAATTCTCGTAGTGAATATCTAAGCTGTAAGAAACAAAAAAAGTTGTATTAAGTAGAGTACCTGGGAGAGTACTGTATAATTTATACATGTACATACACAGTCATCCTTCCATATCCATGAGGGATTGGTTTCAAGCCTACCCCACCCTAACGCCCCTCTCCACTGGGAAGGCACCCAAATCCACAGATGCTCAAGTCCCTTATATGGGACTTGGTGGTGTGGTATTTGCATACAACCTATGAACATTCTCTTGTGTAGTTTCAATCATCTCTAGAGTACTTATAATACCTAATACAATGTCAGTGCTATGTAAGTAGTTGTTTTACTGTACGGTTTAGGGAATAATAACAACAAAGAAAGTTTTTACATGTTTTGCACAGATGCAACCATCCATTTTTTATCAAATATTTTTTACTGTGATTGGTTGAAGCTGTGAGTACAGAACCTGTAATACAAAGGGCTGACTGTGTATATGCACGCCCACACACACACTTACATACATATATGCATAAGTATAAATATTTCCAAGTATATTTATGTTACATAAATATTCTAAATTATAGGTAAGTATTTATAATTCTCATACATTTAAATATCTATGCATAGGACTAAATCATAAGGTATTAGCTGGGCATAGATGCTGAAAAATATTTTAAGTAGCTAATCCTTTGCTTATATGCAAATTCTGCAATTAAAGCAGTAATTTTCTTTCATAAAATTCTTTAAGTAGTTGGCAGAATTTAACTTTTAAGCAGGTTAAATAGTTCCCTTGTTTACACTGCTGAAACTTTGCAACCTAAAAGATATTATCTAGGAAGGTAGATTAACACTCAACCTGCTTGAACTACTATATATCCCAAAATAATAGAATCAGAAAATGAGATTTTGCTGAATTATGTATCAGTTGATTATAATACAATGGTTTGATAAAGGAATACTTGATTCAGTTAATTCATTGTGTGAATATTCAGTAAATGCCAGTGGGATAAAATTAGACTGAAGGGAGGAATTATGAAAGCAAACTTTCCACTTGTTTTACATAAAATTTACAATTTCACATCTCAAACTGTGATTAAAATATTTGAAATTATATTTACATTGTATTAACTTGATAGGATATGTTGAAAAATATGATTTCTAAATTTTAGTTTAATTAGATTTAAGAGGATTCTCATTCATTTTGCAATATCATATCCTATCCTTTACAACCTAAAATACTGTAGTGAATTGTATATGTTGTAGCTTCTTCTGTTGTGGCCATACATCTAGGACCACAAAACACAGTAAAACAAAACAAAACAAAACAGCAGCAGTAAAAACCCTGAAAATTTGTTTGGAAACTGGAACTTACACAGAAAATAGTAGAAGATTTAGATTTTATCTAGAGAAATCATTCTCTTTAGGACTAGCTAGCAGATTAATAACTAAAAATTTTCTGAAATTTCTGCTTTTTCTCATTTTTGCTGGTAATGAAAAGCAATTTCCATTAGAGGAATATAAAGTAGAGTTGGAAGCTGGCATAGTCCTAGAATATTAGAGGTTATAAAAGCAACCTGTTAGATTCACTGACTACTGCTATCATTTCTCACATGAATGTGCTAGACTCAGAGATGACTCACTTCTGTTTGCACAGCAATCATTGGTGGGATAGGATTGAAACCAAAGTTTTCATAGTTTTTGTCTTATTTACCTTCTTTTGTAAAACCAATTTGTTAGAGGCATATTCATACAGATTAGCTGTTCATCATGTCACTTACCACTAGTGGGGACATAGTGAAATGATTTTAGATGGAAAATAAATACCATCTATTTTAATAGTTAAATATATATTTTGATACGTGCAAATACAACCACACTTACGTTTTCACTGGTGTTGCCTAGGATGTCTGCTTTAACTTTGCTTCAAATAAAATGAACCATAAAAAAATTTAAACAATATAACAAAAATATTATATATGCAGTAGTACAGATGATACATCTATGGCCAGCAGTCTAATGACAAATATATATGTGTGTGTGTGTATATATATATATATATAATTTCTGAGTTTTCTCATTTTTGCTGATAATGCAACAAAATTTCCATTGGAGGAACAAAATTTATAATCTTGGTTTTTGAGTGGTTAAAGTTTGTGAAATGTTGTTTTATGTTAAAAATATCCTTAGGACTGTGATGACCATAAGTTCCCTAGAAATCTAAATGATTGAGCCAAATAAACATGAAAAAATAACGTTAGAACTCTGATGACCGTAAGTTCTCTGAAAATCCAAATTAATGAGCCAAAAAAATTGAAAGACTAATACAATTATTTAATTAAATTAGTATGTGTTTTTTATTTTTGCCAACAGCAAGCCCTTTAAAAGAAAAAAAAAGTTACTCTTTTTCTCTTGTGTAAATTAATTGCCTTCTTTTCGTCACCTTTGGTTTATACTCTCGGAATTTCCAAGCTGGACTAATATAAAAATCTTAGAATGATTTTTATGCCTTAGTCTTACTCCCTTCCAACTATACTCCATGATATTAAGAGAAATTTTTTTTAAAATAAAACAAATCTAATAACTTTAATCTCCCACTTAAAAGAACATCTTGGAATGGCATCATTTTGCTTACAGAACAAAGTCAGGAATATTTAGTGGGACTCCTCTCCAACAGTTTCAGCCTTTGTCTTTCCATTCCTTTTTCATCTCTCTCTCCATTGGACAACTTTCTGTTTCCTGGTGCTGTTCTGTTCTGGACCTTCATCTAAAGGTTGATGTATTTCAAGACTCAACTCGTTCATATAATCTTTCCCTCATTTAATGAATGTTTATTGAGTGCTCCTTATATCATTTATTGTGCTAGGCAAAGTGCAAACAGACATGTTTCCTTAATGAAGTTTGCAGTTCAATGCGAGAGAAACATTACGGTAATCTATACAGTTAAAAATGGCATTATGGTTTTTGAAGAGAAAAAAACAACAAACCTCTGGCGATATAAGAGAGTAAGAGGAGGGCAGGCGCGGTGGCTCACACCTGTAATCCCAGCACTTTGGGAGACCGAGGCGGAGACGAGGTCAGGAGATCGAGACCATCCTGGCTAACATGGTGAAACCCCGTCTCTACTAAAAATATAAAAAATTAGCCGGGAGAGGTGGCGGGCGTCTGTAGTCCCAGCTACTCTGGAGGCTGAGGCGGGAGAATGGAGTGAACCTGGGAGGCGGAGCTTGCAGTGAACCGAGATCGCACCACTGCACTCCAGCCTGGGTGGCACAGCCAGACTCCGTCTCAAAAAAAAAAAAAAAAAAGAGAGAGAGTGAGAGGAGAAACTTTTATACAAGGGACTAGGGAAGACCTGCAGAGTTGATACTTAAAATGAGAGCAGGAGACCAGCCTGGGCAACATTACAAAACCCCATCTCTACAAAAAATTAAAAAATTATCCAAGTGCAGTGGTGTATGCCTGTAGTCCCAGCTACTCAGGAGGCTGAGGTGGGAGGATCACTTAAGCCCAAGTCTGCGAGATTGAGGGCACAGTGAACCGAGATCACGTCACTGCACTCCAGCCTGGGCAACAGAGCAATACCCTGTCTCAATAAATAAATAAATAAATAAAACAAAAAATAAAATGAGACCTGAAGCCAAAAGACTGTCTCTTTCAGTTTCCTGTTACTGCTATAACAAATTGCCACAAACGTAATGGTGTCATACAACACAAATTTATTATGTTACAGTTCTGGAGGTCAGAAGTCCTTGTCATGGGTCTTATGAGTCTAGAATCAAGCTGTGGCAGGGCTGCATTCCTTCTGGATAACCTAGGGAAGAATCTACTCCTTTTTTTTTTCAAGCTTCCAGAGGCTGCCCCTATTTCTTGGCCTGTGGCTGTCTTCGATTTTCAAAGCCAGCAGTCACATCCCTCTGACCTCTGCTTCTCTATCTTCATACCTCCTCTATTATTAAAAATTCATCAGAACTTTTTTTCCTTAGGTTTAAAATAGTGGTTAAGTATGTGGACACTGGCTCCAGGCCATGTAGGTTGGAATCCCAGCTTTAATACTCACTGGCTGTGATATGGAGCACATCTAAAACACAAACACAAAAATAAACAAAACAACTTTTGATGCCTAGTTTCCTCAAATGTAAAGTGGGGCTGATGATGGCACTGACCTCAAAGGAATGTGCTGAAGATTAAAATGATTAATGATGTAAAACTCTTAGACTGCTGCAAGGAGTACGAGCTGCTATTATTATTATTATTAACAAATATTTATTGAGTGATGATTATAGTTGACGCAGGGTTCAGCTGAAATTTCAACTATATCTAATTACTGCCTAATCAATCATGATTTCATGGAGCAGAAAAAATATTTGAGGAACCACTGATACATTCATCTATATTTCATTAGTAGACTTTAAACACTTTGAGAACTATGTCATGCAACTAAAAGTACATGGGGATGGAGTTCAGCTTTAGTATTGACACTTTTTACTTGCAAAATGAGATTTTAAATATATACCTTAAAGTAACAACAGGGTCAGGTGCAGTGGCTCACACCTGTAATCCCAGCACTTTGGGATGCCAGGCAGGTGGATCACCTGAGGTCAGGAGTTCGAGACCAGCCTGGCCAACATGATGAAACCTCTGTCTCTACTAAAAATACAAAAATTAGCTGAGTGTGGTGGGGAGCGCCTGTAATCCCAGCTACTCAAGAGGCTGAGGCAGGAGAATCGCCTGAACCCAGGAGACAGAGGTTGCAGTGAGCCAAGATCACACCATTGCACTCCAGCCCAGGTAACAAGAGCAAAACTCCATCTCAAAAACAAAAAAGTAACGACTGATTTGTGGTAAAACTTTGGCATTTCCAGAGATGATTAGCTAGGCTTTATGAAAATGGTCCAATGTCATCTAGCCTTTGATAATTTGCTTGAAACTAATCTCAGTAATAAAAATAGAGGTTTTGCAGGAGCGAGGTTGGATTTTGGGGTTAGGAGGTGGAAGGACCATTGCCTCAGCCACGGATAAGAAGGCTTTCATTGTACATTATCATTCAAAGGTTAAAACACTCTTTCAGTTCGTGTTCTATTCCCATATAAACGCCTCTCGGCAGTCTTTTAACTGGTAGTGTTTTACTTTTCTTATTTGTAGGTAAATTACATTTTACTGTGGATGTTTTCCAAGATTTGTGACCAGGCTGTGTGGTTTATTATGTACTTTCAGTTTTCTGTCAGGTTTTATATGTTTTAATCTTCAGAATTTCAACAGATGGTGACTCTTTCTGGGGGTTAGATGAGCAATTAAAATGCTGTCTGGTTGCTTTGTGTCAGTGCATATGCTATTCACATTTCATGCTAAATGTGAACAAACCACACAGTCTTCTTTTGCCTTACTTTCCTCTTTGGGAATTTAGTAATAGAAATATTCATTCTTCCTGACTGCTGTGAGGAATGAGTCATAGGAAAGATGTGACATCTAGCTCAGCTAATACCCACCAAAGCTAGGCAAAAATCATAGGTCCTCAAGCCTGCTTAAAAAAGTTTGTTTTACCAGTAACTGTTCTCCATAGGGGTTCACAGCATACAGTCAAATAACATTATGAATGCAGGTTGCAAATTAACCTTCAGAACAAGAAATTAATTACCCAGAAGTACTCCTTTGGGTACATTAAGGATGAAAGTGTCCAGTATAGATATTGTCTTCTTCTTTGTTAATAGTTCATACCCATTTTCAAGTTTGCTGAATGGTAGATGTTACTCATATATGGCATTCATTCTAGCCTCACTACCTAGGACTCTGTTAAAAGTCAAAAGTGGTATTAAATTGCACTGTAACAATAGAGGATTTTGATAAAATTCAACAAACATTTATTGCACATACATATACAATGGAAAAGTTCTAAACTTAGTATGAAGGGTCAATCTAGAGAATAAAAAAAAAAATGCAATCTTTGCTCCAAAGGAATTTGCAATGAATTTATAACAAGCAGAAATATATTGCCAGTGCCTAGAGGGCACTCAATAAATGTTTATTAAACAATTGTTAAATGTCATGAGAGGAGTAAAGGATTGAGATTGGAGCACAGAGTAGGGATTGATTTTGAATGTGAGTCTTAGAGAAGACTTGACAAAAAGGGCAACATTTGAGATTGACTTTAAACAAAGTAGATTCGGCTGTTGATGAAAGAGTTTTTTTGCATTGGGACTGGCACACTGTGGAAACCCATTTTGTGTATTCAGCAACTATGAGTAGCTTGGTGTTGTTAGAGATTATGTTTTCTAGGCCACAGAGAATAGTGAGATATGGAGCTAGAAAGCAAGTTGAAGCCCAGATGATAGAGGTCGAATGTGCTAAAGAGTTTGGACTTTAGGTAGTGGCCAACACTAACCTTTGAAAATACAGGCAGTGGTGTGCTGGTTAACCTCTTGCCTAAAAACTTGATTTGTCATATTTGACAACTTTTATACTGTAAATACTCCCACTGTGACTGACTTCACGCTGCCAACTGGACATCAATGAACTGTGATCTGGGAAGATATGCAATCTTGCCAACCAGCCTGAGCTAGCTGAAGGGCACATTGACAAGATTTGGCATGCTCAAATATCTATTTTAGAATGTTTATCTTGGCACCTGGTTAATGAATAGATTGGATACAGGAGTTGGAGAATCGGTTGGGAGACTAAACTATAACTCAGGTGCGAGTTGAAGAAACCTAAAGCTTGGAGTGGGGATGGAAAACTGAGATGGATGAAGGAGAAAATACTTAGTGGTGCAGGGTTTTCAAGTCCAGGGCCTAAAGATGGGTTCTGGGATGTCTGTGAGCTCCCTGAAACTGAATATACTTTTTTTGTGTGTATTTTTTGGGGAATGAGTTTTTATTAGACTTTCAATAGATCTATTACCTTCACTCTTAAAATTTAAGAATTGTGATATTCAGGTAGAACACACAGAATTTGTTAAGCAGCTGTATATGGTGCAAAAGGAGACTGGGTGACATGAGAGAGTACAGTTGCTGATGATTTGGAGATTTGTAACCTGAGCAATTGGAAAGATTTTATACTATCTTCTGAGACAGGGAATGAAAAATAGAGGCCAAATCAGAGGATTCAATATCTTACTAAGTAAATGTAATACTTATAAGGTTTTAGAACAAAGTAACAAGATACAGCAGAACACAATAGATAAAACACAAGAAAATTGAATGCTAACATGAATTTTATTACTATGTTGAACCCAGATATGGGATCTCAGTATATATTTTGTTATGAAAACATGATTTTTATTATATCTCCAGGCCATCTCAAACACCCTTTCAATGATGAAGAAGTAGAATGAGGAAGAGAATAAGGAAAATAAAAGGATAGGGAAGAGGAAGAAAAAGACAAAGAGACTCAAGCCCTAAGTTTGTTTTGTTTTGTTTTCAAAGCAATATGTGATAGCAGGTCTCAGAGTTAGGAGGAAGTGCTGTATAATGGAAAGAATACAGGCTAAGAAGCAAAGTTTAATTTATATCTTACTTGCTTTATGACCTTCAGGAAGTAATTTAACCTCTCTAATTCTCATTTTCCTCATTTCCAAAATGAAACAAGTAAAATTTACTTTTCAAAACTATTGTAAATATTGAAGATAAGGTCTATAAAGAATCTGGTGATAATTGTTTAAACAGGTTCTTGTAATCAAAACAAGGTCATTCCTTGGTATTTATTATAACGGAAACTGATTCACATAATCTCCCTCTCTCTCTCTCTCTCACACACACACACACACACACACACACACACACACAAACACACACAGTCTTTAACTTTTAGCATGCATAAAAAATTAGAAAATATAGGTAAATAAAATTTGACTTCAGTAGGCTTTTGTTATTTCATGATTTCTCTCCAATCCAGTATCACTTTAACTTGTGGATATATAAGTTGCTCATCCACTAATTGACTTAAATGAAAACTGATTTTATTGGTTGATAATCAATATGGAGTTGAGAAGGCAGTACCCTAGGGTTTAGGATTTGAGTAATATCGTTTTTATGATTTGCCTTTGCCCTTCTTTTATGATACTGAAACATGACTGTTTAAAATAAATCTTTGTGAATTGAAGAAGCATTTTACTTCTTATCCTGAATAAAAAAATATAACTATAATAGACCTCATGGCTTTCTCCTAGACACATAAAAGAGTTTGAATTTAAGATATAAAGTGGTTCAAGTAGTTTTCTAGGGCTGCCGTAACAAATTACCTCAAACTTGGTTTAAAACAACAGAAATGTATTGTCCCACAGTTACAGAGACCAGAATCTGACATTAAGGTGTCTATACTCTAAAGAATAATCTGTACTTTGCCTTATAGCTTCTGGTCGCTACAAGTATTTCTTGGTGTTCCTTGGCTTGCGGCCACATTACTTCAGTCTCTACCTCTGTCTTCACTTCACTTCTGTGTGTGTGTGTGTTACCCTTTGCCTCTCTCTCCTAAGGATACTACTATGGCTTCTAGGGTCTAGAATGATCCAAAATATTATCTTCATCTCAAGATTCTTAACTTAATCATATTTGCAATGACCCTTTTTCCATATAAGATAACATTACTCTTTTGACACATAAGATTATATTCAGGGGTTTCAGGGATTAGAAGGTAACTATATATTTGGGAGGCTATTTTTTTCAGACTACCACAGTGGTTGCCATGAGTTTAAACAGAAGTATTTCCTAAAATAAATTATTTTTTAAAATTGCTGGGAGTACAACATAAATTACTTGAAAAGAGACAGAAACAAGAGATAAGATTATCTGAGAGACAAGAGGTGCCTATTTTACTTTGGTCCTGCTTTAAGTCTCCAGGCATTTTTGTGGATTTGTTATGCCATTAATAACTAGGGATTGCTTTTGTCTATGTTCTACAATTTCAAATTTAGTTGGATAAAAGAATCTAGCCACACCACGAGAAACTACAAAAAAGGTATTGGGAGTTCACACAGCTGGCCTGCAGTACAGAGCTGAAACATGTCTAGTTAAATTAATTAATTAATATGTTATTTAAGAAGGCCTACACGTGCCTTTCATTTATCACCTTTCTCACTGAGATATTTCAGCTTTGCTAGGGAAGCTGGAAATGATTGGTGCCACTGGGTATCATGTACATGGAAGATATTCAATAAACAACTGATTCCTCCTTGAGGCTTTGGCCTTTCCTTTCATAGTGAAACATCAATATTTTACGTCTAAAAACTAGTTTTTGATTAAGAACCTTGTTATCAACCCAGAAATAAAAAGTTTACTTTATTTTAAAGCCCAGGTTAAAAAAAAAATTCAAAAACAAGTGAAAAGTAGTAGAAAAAATAAAGCCAAATGCCAATACTTTAAAAGGTGTGATCAAATAGACAAACTATGGCAATCCAGATTAAGGAAATAAAGAAAGAAAGCAGGCTGAGCACAGTGGTTCATGCCTGTAATCCCAGCACTGTGGAAGGCTGAGGCAGGTGGATCACTTGAGGTCGGAGTTCAAGACCAGCTTGGCCAACATGATGAAACCCCCTCTCTGCTAAAAATACAAAAATTTGCATGGCATGGTGGCAGGCGCCTGTAATCCCAGCTACTCAGGAGGCCAAGACCAGAGAATGGCTTGAACCCAGGAGGTGGAGGTTGCAGTGAGCTGAGATCACACCACTGCACTCCAGCCTGGACAACAGAGCAAGACTCCATCTCAAAAAAAGAAAAAAGAAAAATATTCCATATTAAGACTGAAGGAAACATAATCACAGATATAGAAGTAATTTTAGAATTATGAGATATTATCTTATGCAACTTTGTATAACTTTAAAAGAATATATGGAAAAAAATGCGAGGGTCTAGAGAAAATGTTTCCTTTTTACTAAAATAAATACTACAAAAGGTTGACCCAAGGAGAGGCAGAACATCTAAATAGATCAATCATGGTTAAAGATTTTGTAAAATCATTGAAAAGTCTCTATTTTAAGGCCTGGTTTTGTGATTAGATTTGACCTAACTTTTTTTTTTTTTTTTTTTTTTGAGAGGGAGTCATCTCGCTCTGTCATCCAGGCTGGAGTGCAGTGGCGCGATCTCAGCTCACTGCAACCTCCATTTCCCAGGTTCAAGAGATTCCTTTGCCTCAGCCTCTCAAGTAGGTAGGATTGCATGCATGGTCACCTGACCTGGCGAATTTTTGTACTGTTAGTAGAGATGGGGTTTCACCATGTTAGCCAGGCTGATCTCTAACTCCTGACCTCAAGCGATCTGACCACCTTGGCCTTGCAAAGTGCTGGGACTACAGGTGTGACCCACTGTACCTGGCCCAGAATGAATATTCTTTACAAGTGCACATAAAAACATTTATCAAGATAGACCCCATTCTGGCCCATTACACAACTCTCAAAAAAATTCTCAAGAATTCAAGACATGTAAAATTTATTCACTGACCACACTGAAATTAAATTCATAACAGAAAGATTCCTGAAAAAAAGTTCCAGAATATTTGGAAACTAAATAACACTCTTCAAAATAACTCATGTGTTAAGGAAGAAATCAAAAGGAAAATTACAAGGTAGTTTGAGCTGAATGAAAATGAGAATGCCACATGTCAATGTTTGTTGTTTCCCTCTCTGTCCCTGTGCAGAGGGTGAGAGGAGGAAAAGGAGAAGAAAAATAATTATTGGGTACTAGTCTTAATACCTGGGTGATGAAATAATTTATTCAACAAACCCCTGTGACCTGAGATTACCTATATAACAAGTCTGCACATGTGTCCCGAACCTAAAGTAAAAGTTAAAAAAAATAAAATGTGTGATGCTGATAAAGCAGGAAATAGGGAGAAATTTATGAAATAATTATGAAAAAGAGTAACATCTCAAATCAATGACTTCAGCTTTCACATTAAGAAACGAGATTAAAGAAGAGCAAATTAAACTTAAAATAAGCAGAAGAAGCTAAAGTATAAATTTCAGACCAAAATCGAGAAAATAGAAAACAGAAGAGCAGTAGAAAAAAGTAAATGAAATCTGATGTTGGCTTTCAGTAAAATTGATAAACCTCTAACTAGATGGATCAGATGATCAGAAAACAGGGAGACAGAAATAATCAAGACAAGCATGAGAGTGAAAATATCACTCTAGAGTCTACAGAACTAGCAAATGTAGTTCTCATTTGCTTTTTACTGACTGTTGTTAAACTAGTTGGGAGACTGAGTTTTCTAATCTGTGAATGAAAAAAATAATACCTTTGTGTGGTAACTGGTTTTCCCCATCCTGGCCTTTATAGGAAAAGTTTGAGGCTCTCTCTTGGGGCCTCTATTGCATTTTTCTACTGACCCCATTGTATTCTAATTATCTCCATATGTATTTGCTATAGTTTGAATGTGTCCTTCAAAGTTCAGGTGTAGGAAACTTAATCCTCAATACAACAATGTTGGGAGGTGAGACCTAATAAGAAGTGATTAGATCGCGGAGGGCTGTGCCTTCATGAATAGATTAATGTCCTTATCATGGAATTGGGTTAGTTATGAAGAGAATCAGCTTGTTATAAAAGCAGATTTGGTGTCCTCTTGCACACTTGCCCTCTTGCTCTTGTTTATTCTTGCTCTTCTTCCTTCTGCCCTGGGATGATGAAGCACAAAGGCCTCACTAGATGCTGGTGTCATGCACTTGCACTTGCCAGCCTCCAGAATCATGATCCAAACAAATTTCGTTTATTATGAATTGCCCAGTCTCTGGTATTTTGTTATAGCAACATAAAATGGACTAAGATGATATCTTACTCCTGCCCTTGACAAAGAGCGTATGCAGACAGGTGCTGAAAAAATACTTGAAAATATAAAAGTATAAAATATTCTAGGTTGTAAGAAGTGTAACACAGACAGAATAAGAATGAACATTAGGAGAGTCGGCAAATCTATTCTGAGTGTATTCTCAGGAGAACAGCCTGGTAGCCTCTCTGGAAGAAAAGACCCATTAGAAATAACAGAAGGGAGAGGCTGAATCTCTTCCTTGCCTATTAGTTCTCATTTGCTTTTTACTGACTGTTGTTAAGATTGAATATCTTTTAATACATGTTGGCCACCTCTCTTTCCTCTTCAAAGAATTGCATGTCTATGTTTTTTACCCATTTTTAATTATTTTTGCTTCAAAAATTCATAAAAGTGCATTATATAATTGGGATTTTAATCCTTTGAGTGTTACGGGTAGATAGCAAATATTTTTCTCAAGCTAACATTTATCTTTTGCTGTTGTTTATAGTGTCTTTTACTGTTATGTATTTTTATTTATGTTTTAGGTAGTTAAGTGCTGTATGTTTCATTTTATTTTCTTTATAGCATCTGAGTTTCCCACTTCACAATGAAAAAGCTATCCAAAATGTGATAAATGAAATCTGCTAACTTTCTCTAAGATTTTATTTCATTCTACAGGTCTACACTCTTAATCCATCTGGAATTTATTTTTCACATCATATGAGATAGAGTCTACCTTTATTTTCTTCCAAATTAAATGCCAGTTTTACCAGCACCTTGTTAAATAAAACCATCATATTTCCTGCAGAATTAAAATGCTAACATTACTGTACATTGAGTTTTCACATACATTTGAAAATATATATTAACATTCTTTATTTTCCCCTCAACATTTTTGTTTCTTTCTAGCACTGATGCTGCATTGTTAAGTTTATAGTGAAATTAATGAATTGCCACTAGTTTTTTAGTTAATTTTATTTGTAATTTTAATTTCCTGACTGTAGAATTATGTCATCTGCAAATGCATATTTTTTCTTTCCTTTTCTATTCAAAACCTTTTTCTTATTTTATCACTGCACTTGAAAGAATCACCTTCAATATTAAAACATAAATTTGGGTATTCCTTTCTTATTCCTGATTTTAATGGAAATTGCTTTATTATTTAGTATTGGTTATAATATTTGCTCTTACTTTTGACAAATAGTCTTTATTGTATTTCAGTATTTGCCTATTTGTTTTTTTATAATTTAAATTTTTTTTAATTCAAGATAACATATTGGGGAAAGATAACTAATGTAACTATACTAACCAACTGAATTTAATCATGGATAATATTCTACTTTTATTTATTTATTTATTTATTTTAAGACGGAGTCTCGCTCTGTCGCCCAGGCTGGAGTGCAGTGGGGCAATCTCATCTCACTGCAAGCTCTGCCTCCCAGGTTCACATTCACGCCATTCTTCTGCCTCAGCCTCCTGAGTAGCTGGGACTACAGGCGCCTGTCACCATGCCCGGCTAATTTTTTTGTATTTTTTTTAGTAGAGATGGGGTTTCACCATGTTAGCCAGGATGGTCTCGATCTCCTGACCTTTTGATCTGCCCGCCTTGGCCTCCCAAGGTGCTGGGATTACAGGTGTGAGCCACTGTGCCCGACCAATTTTCTACTTTTTAGTCAATGTTTTTATTTGGAAAAATTAGCCAGGCATGGTGGCACACCCCTGTAATCCCAACTACTCGGGAGGCTGAGGCAGAAGAATCGCTTGAACCTGGGAGGCAGAGGTTGCAGTGAGCTGAGATAGGACCACCGCACTCCAGCCTGGGCAACAGAGCAGGGCTCTGTCTCAAAAAAAAAAAAAAGAATATTCATTCTGCTTCTGCTGTTTTGGGTAGAATGTTCCATAAGTGTCATTCAAATCTGAATTATTCTTAGTGCCACACTATTTCTGGTTTTCTCAATTTTATAAATTTCATTTGTATTGATGTTTTTAATTTCTACAACATTGGTTATCTTCAAATTATTATGTATGGTGACATATAGCTCCCTCTGGTGACTAAATTAAAACTTTCATATTTCTAAAATCACTTCTTTCTAATGTTTAGAGTAATATATTTAGTAAAAAATAAATACTTCAGAGATTACAAATTCTTTTTAAATAATTCCAGCTAAATAAATTTAAAGTATTACAAATAATAAAGCTCTGTGAGATATATGTTATATATATATCATATTATATATAATGCCTTTCTTTTTATATATGTAAAATCAGAAAATCATTTTTATAATTATAGGGGTATAAGTAATTATATCATTTTTCTGTTCTTTTTGTGAGTTCACATATTGCCTAAAACTTTTATGCATAAACTGAAAGATGGGTCCCTTTGGTACAAATACAGCAAATTAATCAACCATAACCCCTACTCTATATCTAGCTAGGTGATATACATTCTTAATTACCAAAACCAATTATTTCACCTGTAGTAGTTGAATATTCATTATGTGCTGCTTTGAGTTGAATTTTGAATCTCTCAAAACTTCATATGTTGAATTTCTAACCCCTAGGACCTCAGAATGTGACCTTATTTGGAGTTGGGTTCTGATATCATTTGGCTGTGTCCCCACCCAAATCTCATCGTGACTTGCAGTTCCCATAATTCCTGTGTGTTGTGGGAGGTAATTGAATCATGGGAGCAGTTTCTCCTATGCTATTCTCATGATGGTAAGTTCTCACAAGATCTGATGATTTTATAAGGGGTTTCCCCATTCGTTCAGCTCTCATTCTTCTCCTTCCTGCCATCCTATGAAGAAGGACTTGTTTGCTTCCCCTTCCACCATGATTGTAAGTTTCCTGAGGCCTCCCCAGCCATGTTTAACTGTGAGTCAATCAAACCTCTTTCCTTTATAAATTACCCAGTCTCAGGTATGTCCTTATAGCAGCATGAGAACAGACTAATACAAGTTCTTTACCAAATTAAAATGAGGTCATTAGGACTGGCTGTAAGCCAACGTGACTGGTTCCTTACAAACGGGAAAAAGTTGAAGACAGACTCTAATATACAAGAAGAAAACCCTATGAACATGAAGATGGCCATCTATAAGCCAAAAAAAGAGGCCTGGAACAAAACCTTCTCTCACAGCTCTTATATTTTAAAATAATGTAAGCAAAATTTCTCTTGCAGGTGTATTTGAATAAGATTTCTCAGATTAATTTTTTCTAGGTCAGAATTGCTTTCTTTTCTTAGATTTCACTATATGTGTGATCACGAACTTGCACTTTAAATTTATTTTCTATAACTTAATATACCCAGAATTGTTAAATAAATGTTAATTACTAATGATGAGAAATCCAAAAACACTTATGGCCTTTAGGGAAGCTCAGTTTCAAGAAGTACAACCATTTCACATTATTAAAGTTTATGCCCTCAGAGTGAGCTTTGTTGGCAGAAACAGAGCCTAATATTGCTTCTTGGAGAACATCAGAGATTCAGGTATAAATGATAGAAACACAGCAAAGATTCTTTCTTTTTTCACTTTTGCATCTGGAGTCTCCATTAAGTACTGAAGAAAATAGGGCCCAAACTGGTCCAATATTTCTCAAAATAGAAGCTACGATTTAAGGGAGCTGAGTCTTGTCGAAGACCATAGGTAGAGATCTGCTCCTGAAGCAGATCTGGCCATAACCTTTTTGGATTTCCATTCTTTACTATTCCTGTGTTTTCTGTATATTATTTCTTAAATCTGCATGCAAATATTTCTTAACTAAACATGGTTCTGAATGTTCCATGTTTTTAGTTTTGTGTACTGCATTTTAAACAGATGGAATTTCTTCTAGTTATTTTTAGAGAGAATAGAAGTGACTAGGGGAATTAAAATAATTCTTATATTGGATATGCATTTCAAGTTGCTTTGATTCTCACAGGTGCTTTAGAGAGAGTTATAAATTTCTCTTCATAGCTAGCTATTCTGCATCCTACTCGCAGATCAATATTCATAGCTGGTTCTCTCATGGTCTTACAGACCAATAAGCGAAGCTCTCAGGCATACTAACCTCTTGGCATAATCAGCTTCTCATTCAAACATGCCATCTGTGCTCCACCAGGGACATCCTTCTCTCATAAACTAGCAATAGTTACAAAGTTCATTTCAATTCCCAGTACTCATAATCATCAAGAAGTTTGAGATACCCTTTTGGTAAATACAGCCTCTACTTGGAAAACTCCTATTACCTGCTGTAGTGCTTCAAGGTTTACATTCGTTTTCTATGCCAGGAAAAGAATGCCTTGTGATCGTTCTCTTAAACCTCTGCTTATGTTGCAATGTTTATCCATGGTCCCCCAAACAGGTTTCTTCTACACCATCAGGCTCTTTCACATAAATCCATCAACATGGAACTGAAGGCAATTGGATAGAAATCTCAATGGGAGCTGTCAGGGCTTTTCCTTAATCAGATTTACAGGTTGCTGCTCAACAGCATGAGACATTCGTTCTTTGCCCAGAGATTAAGTATGATCTGCTTAAAGGTGACATGCAGGGGAGCATAGCAGTCACCTGTGAAAACATGCTAAATCATCAGAGGTTGATTTTCTCCTCTAATCTCTGAAAACAACAAAACAAACAGGTAAACTTAAATAACAGGCCAGTACCCTTATTAGGTCTAAGTATATTTCAGGATAGGTTAGGATGCTGCTGTTAAAAAATGTCTCAGTCTATTTGAAGTTAAAGATACTATGGATTCCAATGGAGTTTCTTGTTTGTTATTGTTATTTGTTTCTGTGTTGTTTCTGTATTTAATAAGGAATAAACTACTAAAATACTGCTGAGAAAAACGTTTCTCCTGGCTGGAGTTTTAAATCTCTCAATATTTCAAGGGCAAATTCGAAAAATGCTACCAGTTATAGAAATGGGAGATTAACCTCCTTGGATAGTCCCCAGAAAAGTAGAAAAGATTAGTCAATTAGGAGAGATTCTATTTTGTTTTTTCTCAGTGGCATAAACAATTATCTTTCGGTTTTGTAAATTTTTCTCCATTTGTAAAACAACGAAATTTTTGTATCTCCATTGTAAACAAGCTTAACCTTTCCTTTGTTAATCAAATGCTTATCAACTCTATGATGTCACATTTATGCTTGGTTTCAAAGATTTCTTATTAGGAGTCTACAAAAGCTTTCATCCATATTTTCTCTTAAAAGTTCTCCACTTCCAGTAATAAAACCTGAGTATGTGGTTTGGTTTATTGCTGTCACTGCCAGCTGATATTTGGTCAGAAAATATTCATTGATCCTTTCCAAAATATTGAATAAGTACCTATTAAATGTCAAGTGATATATGAGGCATTGATGCTGTAGAGTAAAAGCAGATACAGAAATATGCAAAATTAGGCTAGACATGGTGGCTTACACCTGTAATCCCACTGCTTTGTGAGGCCGGGGCTGGAAGATCCCTTGAGGCCAGGAGTTAGAGACCAGCTTGGGCAACATAGTGTGACACCATCTCTACAAAAAGCAAAAATAAAAAAAAATTAGCTGAGCATGGAGGTGTGCTCCTGTGGTCCTAACTACTTGGGAAGCTGAGGCAGGAGGATCACTTGAGACCAGGTGTTTGAGGCTGCAATGAGCTATGATAGTGCCACTGATTCCAGCCTGGGTGACAGAGTGAGACTCTGTCTCAAAAAAAAAAAAAAAGAAATATGCAAAATTATTCTTAGTATATGTGTTCGTTATTTTATAAATCAGATCTTTTTAGAAAAGGGTGTGTAAATCAAACTTTATAAATAGAATTATTTAAAATATAAAAATATATCACATATCTCACATACAGACATAGCATATATAGTGTTTTATATATATATATGTTATATACACATACACACACACATACACACCTAGTATTAGGTAACAGACAACTTGTACCTTTATATCTAATTCTCTTTCTATATATAATATATATAACCTCCCAAATTAGATGATTGAAACCATCTCTATAAACTTTATCAAATCAATCAGGGAGAAGGGAACAAGAGAAACAAACATAAATAAAGTGTAAGTACATTCAGCATTAATCATTAGGTCAGCTTACTCTCTGGCCTACTTCTTCATGGCTGTTTGGTGCTTATCGTCCTAGAATCTTGTAGACCCAGATTATAGTTCCCTTAACTGCTGTAAAGATAACAATTTGAACATTATAAAACATCAGGTTTTATCTTTGAAATATTCTTTCAGGTTCTGCATTCTGATGAAACTACTGAAGGACCTTACTGATACCAGCTGGTCTGAAGGACCCCATGAGGTGCTGACTTAACAAAAAATACAGAATGCTGTTTCCATATCCTGATGATTTCATCCCCCTTCCCCCAACCAATCAATGACTCCAATTTTCAGCCTGTCACCCTCCATGATTCTCTTAAAACCCCTCACCCAGAACCCCAATGGGAAGATGGATTTAAGGGTCTCCTCCCATCTCCTCACTCAACACCCTGTGGATTAAACACTTTCTCTGTTGCAAACCCTGCTATTTGAGCATATTGGTATATTAATGTGCAGCAGGCATATGAACCTGTTTGTCCTATAATATTATAACTTGAACTTCTGAGGATACTTAGAAGAGTACCTTAAACATTGTAAGTACTCACAAAATATTAATAGATTGATGTAAACATACTGATTCAACTGCAATGGTTCAGTGAAGAAAGGCCAAGTTGCTTTGTCAGAAAGTCCTCTGCAGATTACTTAATACGTATATTTTCTTTTTCTAGGAATGCACAGAGAATTTGAACACTGAAACAATTTTTTTCTTTTTCTTTTTTTGAGATGGAGTCTCGCTCTGTCAGCCAGGTTGGAGTGCAGTGGCGCAATCTCAGCTCACTGCAAGCTCTGCCTCCTGGGTTGACATCATTCTCCTGCCTCAGCCTCCTGAGTAGCTGGGACTACAGGCGCCTGCCACCACGCCCGGCTAATGTTTTGTATTTTTTAGTAGAAACCGGGTTTCACAGTGTTAGCCAGGATGTTGTCGATCTCCTGAGCTCATGATCTGCCTGCCTCGGCCTCCCAAAGTGCTGGGATTACAGGCGTGAGCCACCGCGCCCAGCCTGAAGCATTTTTTATATTCCATTGAAATGGAAGCTATATTCACATTCCAAACCTGAAATAAGAATTCCTATTAGAGACAAAGTACCTACAAGTTAGTTTCCATCCTTAGAATCTTAAATTCTAAGTGTATTTGTTTCCTTAGTTACGGCCATAGAATTGTGGTCAAGCTAGTGAGGGATGGTAACGAACTTTTCTGTGTCTTTAGTTTGGATAACAGAAGAAGAAATAAAGGTGTACCCTTTTTGAAGAATTCATGTTTGGCAATAGAGGAATTTCTTCCAAGTGAGTTATCAAACACTGAAGAATGGCATGTGCCTTAATCATTACATTCTTTACATTGTACATCAGTCTTTTGCATACATATTTGTATTCCCCACAAGAACATGTGTTGCTAGGGAGTTGGTGTCTATGCCTTGTTTAGCTTTTTGTTGCCATTTTATAATACACTGTTCAATAAGTCTTTGGGGAACAAATAAATAAATAAGTAAATCCATGTGTGATTTGGTCTTAAGCTATGGAAGAGGGTCATGGTAGTAACAAAGGCTGGATTTGGTTTTCTTCCTCACTGCTCTCACAACAACACATTATTGTCATTACTTAATCTAGTATCTGTCTCATTCAATAGAAAGGGAGATCTTAGGGATCTGGAACTATTTCTTGTTTATCTTTGTTGCCCTTTAAAATTCATTACAATGCTTAAAAATAGTTAAAACATGTTTGTGAATGAATGAATGTATATGATTTTTGGCCAACTCTAAGGTCCTGTGAGGTTCTCATGTTAGGTGTCTTTACAGATAATATGTGTTTATTTTCAGAATCTTCATGTTTATCTAGGAAAGCTAGCCAGTAATTCCTAGAGACCAATTTGTCCAGAGCAAATAGTGATGGACACTACACTTCTGGTTGTCCCATGCACCAAGTCCAAGGTAAAATTATGAAGGAAAATAAATTCCAAAGCCTGAAAGTAAGTTGACAGTTTTGAAGGTACACAGAATATGAGGTAGTAATGGAAATTTAGTTTTAGTTCTCTCATCTAATATAAGCAAAAAATAAAATTCCAAAGAAGAAGGATAATTTTGTTTCATATGATGAAAAATAGCTTTGTCTCTATTGCATCTTTTATAAATATCCTTAAGTATTTAGAGAGACAGAAGATGAACTACAGTCTTCCTCAGCAGCAAGACAGCATTTCATATCATTTTTTATTTTATATTAATGAATATTTATAGGTATTTTAGTTCATTTAGAATTGCTATAACAGAATACTGGAGGCCTGGGTAATTTATAAAGAAAATTTGTTTATTTAGTTCGTGGTTCTGCAGGCTGGGAAGTACAGGAAGCATGGTGCCTCCTTCTACTCGGCTTCTGGTGAAGGCTTTTCGTGCTGCATCACAACATGGTGGAAAAGGTCAAAGGAAAAGCAGGACCATGCAAAGACGCAAAACTCACAGGGACACCCTGGCTTTATAACAGCCCACTCTCACGGGATTAATTCATTCCCATGAGAACTTACTCATTCTTGCCAGAGCAAGAACTCATTACTGGGAGAAGAGTACCAATCTATTCATGAAAGATCCACCTTCATTATCCAAACACCTCCCACTAGGCTCCATCTCCCCAAAACTGCCACATTAGTGATCAAATTTCGACATGAGTGTTGATGGAGACAAACTCAATCCCTAACACTGGGTTACCGTAAAATGACAGCTCCTACTCCTACTGAATAGCTAGTTATTCCATATACATGTACTATTCATTCATTCTTGGGCAAGTGACTTATAGTCTCAGATTCTCAGTTGCTTCATCTGCAAACAGTTTGTGAGGAGTTTATGAGGATTAGAGGTTATCCATGTCAAATATTTAGTGCAATCTCTGGTACATATTTGGTGCTTGATAACTAATAGGTATTTCATCATCATCATCATCATCAATATTGTGAGTCTTTATTACAAAAATTTACTTAAAATTTGAAGCAAATTTAAACTCACAAAATGCAATAAGTAATTCATATTGGTAAGAGTAAACAAAAATACCATGGCCTTCCCATGTCTTCTTGCTCTTGATTAGTACAGGCTGTCAATCAGTAGCTTAAGCTTAATGGATGCAGAGGGAGACACACATAGTTGTATAAGTGCTTATTCTCACTGGGCACCTTGGAAATTTGTATATCCTGTAATTCTATTTTAGATACCAAGAAAAATATAGTTTTTAATGAGTCTTCCAATCTTACATTTCTTGAATTGTAGATTTACTTCTGTATTATCAAAAGTGGGATGCATTGATTTTACAATTGTTCAGAATATTATGAAAGACTTCACACAAGATTAAATAAACAGCACATTTTGCCCAGAAGAAAACATAATGAGTTATTTAGCAAACATACTGTAAAAAACCCTCATACTTGTGAATAATCAGAGAAATGAAAATAAAATATTTTATTTAATATTAACAACATAATAAAAATGGTTAACAATTTTGACACATTTCAAAACTAGTGTTTTTATATATATTACAAATTAGCATAATCTTTTTGGAAAGCAATTTGGCTATAGGCCAAAAGTTACAAAATTTGTCTTCTCTTGACTAAGCAAATGCAGTATGTGGAATATATTCTTAAGAAAATAATCTATTCTAAATCAAAATATATATGGAAAGAATATTCACTGAACTTTTTCTATGCAGTGAAAGTGAAATAATAGCCCTAACAGCCAACACTTATATAATACTTGCCCTGCACCGGGGATGTTTGCATTTTAGGTGCTTTCCATACTCATTTAATCCTCACAAATGTCCTTTTCTCATCTTATTGATAAGGAAAATGAGGTGCAAATTGTTTAAATAACTTGCCACTGAACAACAGGTATCAGACTGTGGATTTTGTACTCTAAATCAATACACTGCTTTGCCTTACCAGTAGAGGGAACAATTTACGACTTAGCAATAGAAAAATGTACGTAAATGATGATTTTAACTGAACAGAATATCACATAATGATTCAAATGAACTATTATGGAGAATATAAAGCAATTTGGACTTTTGAAAAATTCTACTAAACTACAAAATAATATAGTATAGTCAACTCATTATGGTTGCAACTGTAAAAGATGGCTCTCATGAAAGGCTTAATATATACTAATATTCAAGGCCAGCCACTTGCACATGAATATTGAGAGATAATTGAAGGAAGAAAAACAGGGAATAAGAAGATCTAGACACCTACTAAATCCTATGGTCAAGAAGACAGCAATCTACATAGTCAGCCCCATCTGATGCTGCACAGGCTTCCCACTCAGAGGGCATTTGAACTGAATGATGGAGAACACCTGGCTTCAGAAGTGTGAAATGCAGATGGAGGGCGAGTCAGAGAGACAGAGGAAGAATTTTCCTGAAATATCAACGAAAGAAAAGTCCCAGGATATTGAAATTGGAGCCTTACCCCTACGTGGATAGAGGTTGGAGAGCAAGTTCTAGCCTGATGGCTCAAAAGCTGAGCAGGGCTCTTTTTGGTGTCAAAGACTAGGAAACACTTTGAAACCCTAAATGCTCAAGAGATTCCAGCCGAGGTAGGCAGTTGGTGATGGGAGTGGAAATCAGACCAAATAGGAATTTAGGCCTCCTTTTGATTGGAGTAATTTCCAAAAATTTTGAGCAATTAAAATCGTAGAACACTAAGAGCTATAGAATCTTTGAGTATGGAGAAGTAGAAGCTGCTCTAAATCCTACTGACCAGAGCCTTAGAAGCTCCTGCTAGCTTTCCAGACTTTGTTTCAACTGGATTCAGGAGAGGGCCAATGGAAGACATGAGTCAGGAGCATCAGATAGTTGGGATGATGCTAGGCCTGCTCAGGGCTTGACAAAAATTAAGTAAAATATGAAAAGTAATGTATTCAATTAAAAGGGTGATAAATTTACAGATACTTTTATTTTACATATTTTAATGTCATAATATTTCTTTTAAATTTTTAAAAAATCTGGTAATTTATAGAGGCTGCTCTTTAGCAAGACTTTTAGCTGTGCCCCCTAGTTATCTGCTTAGGTTCTTGTAATTGGATGATTTAGACAAGCATCTACTTTCTCTTCTCTTTCACTGTCTGTTCTCTCACACATGGGCACAATGCTATGGCTCCATCACTGAATGTATTTATTCACAGCAGATATTCCTCAGTGCTGGCTATGATGCAGTCTCTCAGTGCATTTTTTGCAAAGGTTTATGGTAATATAGTATATTGATCTCCTTCTTAGAGCAATGTCGACAGGGTCGTTCCAAAATAGAGGTTATATGCATGATCCTTCATTAAGTAAAAAAGCCATGTGTTTCAAAGTTAACAAATATTGACAGGCAGTTAATAATTTTCCTCTTTCTTGTACTTCATGGGACTAGTCATTAACCTCTGACATTCTGTGTAGGAGATTGCAACGGCAGAGAAATCATGTGACATCAGGCCAGGCTGATGTGACTCTAGTGGCAAATGATAGCTAGCCTTGCCACCCAACAATAATGAAAATCAGTTGATATAGAAAATTTTGTGTAAATGTATTTGTTTATTTTTTCTCTTTCCTGCCTTCCAGTCTTCCTTACCTTCTTCCTTCTCTCCCTTTCTTCATCACCTTCTCTCTCTCCTTTCCTTTCTTCTTTTCTAAAAAATTTTGAAAGCGTTACCTGAAAATAAGTGTTTAGGTATGCTTGTTTAACATTTTAATTATACAAACTTGATGAGTCATTTACTGTTACAAGTTAACTTAGAAGAATTTTAATGTATGCTCATTTCTTATTCCAATCATAAATTTAAAAATAAGATATGGGATAATCTGTTTTGTTTCATTTAGTGTCAAAAAGCAAACTAATGACTGTGTGGTTTCAGACTTTTGGATTTTCTATGGAATTAATTTTAGTCCTATATAACTGTACAGTATGTACATTTAAAAAAGTTGGCCACAATTTATAGATTCAAATTCTAACATTGAACCAGTTTTAGTATAAAATCTGCACTCAAATGTCATTGGATCATCTTGGGGGTTAAAAGATTCAAGTGAAATTGAAAAAGTACCCCATGTCCCTGACTTCTAGACTAATATTTATTAACCTACACCAGTTGGCCAAATTTCATTTCTGTTAAACCACCCATATTATCTAAATTTTTAAAATTTATCTTCTACGTAGCAAATTTTAAGTATTGGTTGGATTGTATCCAAAATAAAAGTTGTTCTAGGGGATAGGTAACAGGAAATGAAGAAATCCTACTGTTGAGCTTTGCAAGTACTGGTAAACTACAGTCATAAGGCATAAATAATCTGTCCTTGACTGATGCTGGGCCAGCTTGATGCTAATGAACTTCTTTTCTAAGGCCTTAATCTGTTGCATTTCCTGTGACTCAGCCAATCCTCCCACTCTGTGTTGAAAAGAGTCATGGACCATTTTGGAATCGCTTGCAGTATGCACCCTTTATGCTTTGATGACATCAAAGATAGTTATGTTTAGTGACTAAAATGCAAACATTTGTGCGTGGAAGCAGCCACACCACCCCCTTTTAACAAACTAAGACACCGCTTTCCATCAAGCAGCTTTTACTGAACGTTCACTGTGGTCAGGCACTTTTCTGAGTACTTATTAACTCTATTAACTTTTCTGACTACTTATTAACCCTATTCATTTAATCCTTAATAACTTTAGGAAGTAGATGATGGTGATGATGATAATGATGATGATGATGATGATGATTATTATTATTTTGGGACAGGGTCTTTCTTTGTCACCCGTGCTAGAGTGCAGTGGCATGATGAAAACTCACTACAACTTTCATCACCTGCTGCCCCCTCAGGCTCAAGCGATCCTCCCACCTCAGCCTCCCCAGTAGCTGGGACCATTTTTGTATTTTTTTTTAGCGGCTGTAGAGATGAGGTTTCTCCATGTAGCCCAGGCTGGTCTCAAAATCCTGAGCTCAAGCAATGCACCTGCCTCAGCCTCCCAAAGTGCTGGGATTATAGGTGTGAGCCACTGCACCTGGACAGAGGTAGACATTACTGTTACTCCCATTTTTCTTGTGAGTAAACAGAGACACAGAGGTTGAATAATTTGCTCAAGCTCACAGAGAGAAACTGGGGTTCTAAACCAGGTAATCTGGTGCCAGATTTCCCACATAATAGCTTTGACTCCTATTTGCCCTCTCCTACTCCAGCCACCACCTCCTGGTGCTTTATGTATTATCTGTGCTCTAGCCAAACTGGACTACTTTGCAGTTCTGCAAACACATTCCCATTTTTTTCAGTTCAAAGTTAGATTCCCTTCCTATGCACTGCCATTGCCTCCTGTGCTTGCAGTACCTCTGTCTGATTTCTCTGTGAGGAATGTATGCCTACCTGCCTTCAAACTAAGGCATTGATGGGATCTGTGGAGAAATTCTATAGCTAGGAAAGCATTTTGGAGGTCATTCAAAAGGGAGAGCTACTTTTTTTTGCCTTAGTATCAGCCTGCTCAATTTGCACAGATGGTTAAGAGGAAGGATACTAGAGAGAAAATTACAGTAAAGATAGTGTGTTAGGCCGTTTGCATTGCTGTAAAGGAATACCTGAGGCTGGGTAATTTGTAAAGAAAAGAGGCTTATCTTGGCTGATGGTTCTGCAGGCTGTAGAAGAAGCATGGTGCTGACCTCTGCTCCCGTTGAGGACCTCAGAAGCTTCCATTCACATCAGGAGGCAAAAGGGGAGCAGGCCTGTCACATGGTGAGAGTGGAAGCAAGAGAGATGCCAGGCTCCTTTAAACAACCAGCTTGCCCATGAACTGATAGAGTGAGAACTCACTCTTCATCAAGGAGATGGCACTAAGCCATTCATCGGGGATCCTCCCCACCTCAATCGCATTTCAACGTGAGATTTGGATGAGACACACATCCGAACCATATCAGATAGGTAGGATCAGATGCCCCCTACTGTGCTAAGCATTAACCCCTTAGTTGCTTGATAATAGGAGGTTCAGAATTCAATTGGAGGGGCCAGAGTAAATAACAGAGCTGTTGAGGAATTTGGGGCTGAGTCTGTTATCAATGGATATGACATTATTTAATGACTTAAGTAACCAGTAGGTCTTTATCAGTGTGTCCCGGCTAAGGATTCTCAATTGGTAGCATCTTGTGTTAGTGATCTGAATGGAATTCTAAAACTCCCAAATTCTCTCCTTATTTCTCTCCTTCTCTTTTATCACAAATGAAATATGCTTTTGTTTAGTAATAATCCATTCATGTTATTGTCTCAAAGAAGTGGGGGAACCTGGAATTCTTTCCTGTCTAGCCCTACAGAGGAGAATACATTGAACTCTGATTATTTAATCTCGGAGCCAATATGTATAGGTGTCAAGTTCACAAAACATTTCACATTCTGTGTTCCCTGGTCTTATTTTAACCTCTTTCAGAATTATAATATTCTTTTACTTTCTGTCTTAAAAATATGCTGCTTTACCTTTCTGTTTATGACGTATCTAATGTCATCTGTCAGGGCTGGAAGATTAAGAACTGAAATCCAGATTTTAGAGAATGCCTAACTCAGGTGTGCTGGTCCCAGCTTTGTTTAGTGTGCGCTCCAGGTCCCCTGCACTTTCACCTCCTTAACTACTTCCCGCCTTGAGACATCTGGCAGCTGGTGCATCATCCACATTGCTCTCTTTAATAGATCATTTCTAGTGGTATTAAGCTATGTTTTTATATCTCCGATCTTAAAACAAATAATCAAACATGAAGCCCCATCATCTTCCAGCTTCTGAATGTCACAGTAAAACATCTCAAAAGTATTGTCATGTCACTCATTGTGTTCACTTTCTCACCTCCCGTTCATTCTTTAACTCATTAGAATCTGGTTTCTGTTACCTTCAATTCATTTGTCAATGACCTCAACATTCCCTAATTCAATGGGCATTCCTCTCTCATCTTTTACCCAACCTTTCAGCAGCATCCAAAATAGTTTCTTCTGAAGACTCTCTTTTCTGTTTAAGTGACATGACACCCTCCAAATTTTGTTTCTACTTACTGGCCATGCTTTCTTAGCCTTTGGGTTGCTGGCTTTTCCTCTTTCTCCAATAAAATAGTAGAATATATTTTATTTAACTCAATATACAAAAGTATTATCATTTCAACATAATCAATACACAATAATAATAAACTATTTCATAATTTTCTTTTCTTCTAAGTTTTTGAGATTTGGTGTAATTTATTTTATTTTTTTGCTTTACTATTATTTTTAATTGACATAATAATTGTATATATTTTTGGAGTACAGTGTGATATTTTGACACATGTATACAATGTGTAATGATCAAATCAGGGTAATTAGCACATCCATCACCTTAAACATCTGTCCTTTCTTTATGTTTGAAACTTTCAAAATCTACTCTTTTAGCTATCTGAAAATACACAATAAATAGTTGTTAATTATAGTTATTCCATAATGCTGTAGAACACCACAACTTTTGACCTTTAAATATTAGTGTACTTCTGGTCAAATTCTGGACTTTTCATACTTATTTTCTCTCACTTAAACTTTCACCTTGCCTGATTATCAAGCTTATGTTAAGTAGAACCACATGAAACTGATGTCTTTGTTAGTAAAAATCAGGTGAATAACAGCAATTTATTGATTCAACCTAATATTTCCAACCTAGAGCTCTCCTCTGCACTACATATCTAGCTGTTTATCCAACATCTTTATTGGATGTCTAATAGACATCTGAAACACAAAACTTTCAAAACATAATTTATGTACCGATTCATCTGCTCAAGTTCAAGTTTTCTCTGTGTTATTCAATGCCACCATCTAAGAGCCATCCTTGATTTATGTATTTTTATTATCTCAAAAATGCAATCAATCACCTACTCCTTTTTCTTCTTTTACAAATTTATATGTTGGGTTTCTAGGTCTACTCTAAGCTGCCTTAGTCCAAGTGACCTATGTCTTGACTAAGCACTGTAATAACTCTGTTTTTTCTGCTCCATTCACACCCCCTCTGCTATCCAATCTCCACATAGCAACCAGAGTGATCACTTGGAAATATGTATCACACTCTCGTGCTAAACGAGCAAGCAAGCAAGCAAACCAAAAATAACAGCAACAAAAATACCTCTTCAAAGACTTCCCAGTGTTTTTGGAATCGTCCAATCCTTACCATGGTTCTTACCAGGGGTTGGCAAATGATACCGTGCAGGTTGCGTTGGTTTCACTGCTTTTGTAAATAATTTTTTAGACACAGCCATGCTCATTCATTTATGTATTATGTATGGATGTTTCTGTACTACAATGACAGATTGAGTCATCGCAACAGGGACTGTCTGGGCTGCAAAACCTATAATATTTACTATCTGAGCCTTTATGGAAAATATCTGCTGATCCCTTGTTTATACAGTTCTCTACCTTCTAATTCCTATCTAGCTCTGAACTTGTGCCTAGCCATTCTGCCCTTAGCTCATTTACATCTTTTCCTACAAAAGCCTTATTCCCATTACAGGACCAGGCCTGATTTACTACCATAAAGAATTTCTTTGCATTTGGTCTTCCCTTTACAGGAAATGCTCTCTTTCTGGATCTTTGATTGGTGGCTACGTTCTCATTATCTAGCTTTCATCTCCTTGGAGAGAGGTATTCCTTGACATTCGATCTAATGTTGCCCCTAATTCCTTTCTGTGTCACTGCACTCTTTAAAATTTCCTACACAGTATTTATCACAGTCAGCAATTATCTTTAAGTTTTTGATAGCCTTTTATTTTTCTTTCCCTCTATAAGCTCCATGAAGCAGCAATGTTTCCTTCCTTATTCATTGCTCTACCCCAGCAACTCACACAGGCTTATACATTACATGTGCTCAGTAAATATTTATAAATGAATGAATGTGACCATTGTCTTTGGTTTCCCAGATGGGACTCTACCGTAAAATTTCCTACCAGGCACACTTATGAGTGTCTGCAGCTAACATTCCGGCTCCTACTGAAGATTGCTTGCAGTTCTCTGGACACCAAAAGAGCATTTTGTCCTCTCAACTCCTCTGGGTAGTAGAAACTATGCTATTCCAAGTAAAATTAAGGAGACTGTCATGCTCCTCATTTTATTGTTATAATTTTCCACCTAGGTCTTGAAGCAATGTTATTAATGCCACTGTGTTTTATAGCGTTTTTCATAAAACACATTTTTCACTTTCTATCCATAGCCTCTAACCTCAACAAAACTTAGTTATCAGCCTTGTCTGGAACAGAGGATAAGTTCAAATGAGAAACACATGCTGCAACAAGTTCAGAATTGACTTTCATCCTGATGATTAAAGTTTTGTCCTTGTGCTAGGGTTGTCCCATTAAGCCCCTTTTCCTTAGGATGAGTTATCATCACGGAGGTTCCTTAAGGATTTCTGTAAATAGTATTCTTAGAGTTCTGCATCAATAGTGTAAGGAATCCCTTCCTTTAGCAAACACATATTAAATCCCTGTTGTATGAAGCTCTGATTTAAATGCTAAGAATACATTGTTAAACCTGATACATATGGAATTTACATTTTAGTGGGTTATCTTAGCTCTGATGTATCTAAACATCTTTGAATCTCAGTTTCCTTATTTGTAACTTGGTATAATATCATCTACACTGAAAGTTCATTGTAAAGATTAAATGAACTTATAAATATAAGTTCATATTATAAATATATATATTATATAAGTTCATATAATAAGTACCTAATATAGCATCCTATACAATGTAGGTACTCAGGAAATTTATCCACTATCTGGTTTGCAAATGAGAAATAAATACCAGCAATGAAGTAATACTTCCCAGATATTCCTACTGATAGTGACAGGAAGCAGCCAAATACCTGGGCAGCTAGGGTGGGTACCCAGTGAAACCCCACCTCCAAGCTGAAGAAAGTTTAAAGCCTGAAAGCCAAGCTACAGGTTAAACCCTTGGACCAGATTGATAACTTGTTTTCCTCTTTGGCATGCTTTCCTCTGATTGACCCCATCCTTCACTTACTTTACATACATCTACCCTTTCCTAATTGGTTTTCTACACTGTTGGGCCCACCTTTGAGTGATGCCTTCACTTTAACCTTTTTTTGCATGCTCACAAACCAGTCAGCACACACTCTCCATCCTGTGCCTATAAAGACCGCACCTCAGTCGTTAGATGGGGAAATGGTCTAACTTCTCCCCTTCTGAAGAGATGGACTGACTTCAGGGAAGAGATAACCTGATTTCCGGGAAGACGACCTGCCCTTCCTGTCCCCTTTCCAGCTCCCCTCTCTGCTGAGAGCTGTTTTCATCACTCAATGAAATTCTCCACCTTCACCATCCTTCAGCCATCTGTATGACCTCATTCTTCTTGGATGCCATGCAAGAACTGTCACACTGGCCCTTTGCCCTCACCAGTGGAGGACAGCTGCCCCATGCAACAAGGCAAGGGGCCAACTGAGTTGCTAACACACCACCATTTATGGACAGCAGAACTAAAGGAGCACTGTGACTCCTCATCTGGGTCTTCAGGGTCGCAGGCACCCACACATGGGCACTGCTTCATTCTTCTTGAGGCAACATGCCCAGTTTGGCCATGGGCCCCAAACGGAGCTTGCTCCTGTGTGGGCACCCAGAGCCGCCAGCCGGGTCCTGCACTTGCTGGCTAGTACCTGGTCTGGCCCCAGGACCCACACAGAGCTTGCTCCTGTGTTGGCCAGATCCGCATTCATTGGCTCGTGTGCTCCCTTCCACAAGGGGTTGAGCTCAGGCCAAGTAGAGGGGGTGCCTCTGCTGTGAGTCAGGCGAAGGGGCTGAGAAAATTCCTGCATCACTACCATTATCAATTTTTCCACTCAGGTTATACCTGAATATGATGCATTAGGAAGGACAAAACTTCTAACATTCAAACTGTATAGCTTTTAGGTAAATATTGTTCTAGGCCTAGGAGAGAGTTATTTAGTACTATGACATTATATTATTTAGTAACATTTAAAATCAAAATTATAATGTTAGGGTACCCTCAAAATATTTTTTCAATGGTTACACGATTGGTTAAAGCATATTATTTTTAACATATTTGCTTGTCGTGTTAGTGTACCTACTCAAGTTATCGGTGATCAAACAAGGCAACTAGGACTTTAGAGACTGAGTCCACAAGTTCCAAGAAAACAGAAAAATCCGATTAGGAAAGGCTTATATTTGACTGTATTCCATCTCAACACTTCCACCCATTTCAATTACTATGTGATGTCTTGCACCAAAAAAATATTGTTTAGAGCCTGTTGCAGTATCACTGTACTGGGCAAAGAAGAAAAAAAAACAACCTAAACAAAACAAAATAGCAGCAGCAACAACACAACTGGAGTTCAGTGCAACCAAGGCAAGCAGGATTTGAGTAGCAAAGGTGTCAGAGAAAAGTGAATCACTAAGCAATGAGCCCAGCACTGCACAAAACTTCTCCTTAGGGTATTTCCTGATTCCTAAGCTGTTTGTGCATGGAGCAGGAGTCTAGAAACCAACTAAACAGCAGCTTAGGTAGTCTCATGGTGCTAGAGATTTCAGATCCTACTAATGAGGAGTTGCCTTGAGATCCCACATAATCAGAACATCTCAAACCCTGATTTGATCAGAGATTGATTGTTTGTACTCCATTTTCCTGGCAAAGAAAGTTTATCACATTGTGAGGAAGATAAATATATCTAGTGCCTTAAAATGTTTTCTGCTAAAATGTCTGGCATTTAATTTAAAATTACTATGTCTTCCAGGAAATAGGACCAAAATGACTAAATGTCTCATATTGTCAAAGAAATGATAAAGGTAGTAAAGAAACGCTAATAAGGAACGGGCATATGTTGCAATTGTTAGTTGAATCATAAATTGTTAAAGAGTCATAAAAGAGTGTAGACTAATATACTAAAAGAACATAATAAAAATATACAACAATAATTTAAAATAAACCAAGAAATATGGGAAAGGGTAATGGATAGAATATTTGTATATGGTACATTGAAATCATGATCTATCAGTACTTACGTAAAAGAAATAAAAAAGATGGAAAAATATAAACCATATAGACACTAACCAAAGGACAACTGGTATAGCTATTCTACTCTCAAAGTAGACTTTGAGGCAAGATGTATTACTAGATAGACAGAACATTTATTGTCTATGTATAGAGAGGACAGATTTTTGTGGCGATATACATACCAGACAAAGAATGCTTCACAGCAAGAACCATAAAGAAACTTAAAGAGGTATTTCATAATGATAAAAGATCAATTCAGTAAGAAGATAAAAGCAATTTTAAATTTGTATGTACCTGAAAACATAACCTCAAAATATATAAAGCAAAGACTGGCAGAGTATAAAGAGAAAAAGAAATGTTCACAATCATCCGACTGGAGATTTTAACACTAACTTCAAGAACTCATAGAACAAGAAGATAAAATATCAATAGTAAACCCCATTAATGACATATTACTGTTTTAAAATTGCTGATTTTGATTTGTGAAATAATTTGTTTGGAATTTCTTATCTAGGTTAATGAAAGACTTTGATTTGTAGTATTCTTTTCTTGTAGTACTTTTGTCAGATGTTAGTATTAAGATTATGCTGACCTCATAAAATGACTTGGGAATGAGCTTTTCTTTAGCAGTGTTCTTGTAAGACTGATACTATTTCTTCCTTAAATGTTGGAAGACGTTTCAGTGAAGTAATCTGAGCTAGCATTTTCTTGTGGATGGGTTTACTTTCTAATGATAGATTCAATTTATTTAATACCTATAGTAGTATTAAGATACTCAATTTCTTCTTGGATCTGTTCTGCTAAGTTGACTTTTCAGGAAATGTGTCTATTTTATACTTTTAAAACTTATTACCATAGCATGGTTTATATAGCACATGGTTATTGTATTTAATGTCTGTAGAATCTGCTGTGATGTTTCCGTTTCCCCTTTAAGTCCTTGTATTGAACCTTTCTTCTTGATTAGTGTTTCCATGCATTTATCAGTTTTATTAGACTTATACGATGCCAAATGTTTAGATACATTTGTTAACTATGGCGCTGATTTCTAATTTTATCTTTATTATTTTCTTCTAATTAGGTTTACTTGCTGTCTTTTTTGATCTTCTTGAAAGTGATGTTTACATTGTTGGTTTTTAGGCTTTTTTCTCTTCTAATAGAGATACTTAAAACTATTAAATTTTCTCCAAGCACAGTTTTAAGATGCTATATTTTCATTAACATGCACTTTAAATTATTTTCTAATTTTCATGTGGTTCCTTCATTGAACCATGGATAATTTAGGACTACACTGTTTAATGTCCAATTTTAGAAATATATTTTAGTTACCATTCTACTCATTTCTAGCTTGATTATAGTGATTAGATGATATGTTCTGTAGGATTTTAAGTCTTTGAAATTTGTTGAGACTTGCTTTATGGCCAAACATAAATGCTTCATATATACTTATAAAGAATGTGTATTTTTCCACTGTTGATTACAGTATCTTATATATTAGGTAAAGAGTGTTAATTGAAATTACAAGTTTCAATGTACATTTTTATTTCTTGACCTTGGTGGTAATTCCATGAATGCTTGCTTATAATTTTAATTAAATTGTTCATTTATGTTTCATGTATTTTTCAACATATTCCTATCTAAAAAAATAGAATTTTTAAAAAAGAATGTGAAATAATATCAGAGTATATTGTGCAGGGTAGGGATTAAATCAGTAACAGTGGTGCTCTGGTATGAACGGGGGGGGGTCCCCTCCAAAGTTCAGGTGTTGCCAATTGATAGTATTAAGAGGCGGGACCTTTAAGAAGTGAATTGGCAATGAGGGCCTCTTCCTCATAAATGAGATTAAGGCCTTTACAAGAGAGGTTTTCCCGCTTGCCGTTCCACCTTCTGCCACACAAGGATGCAGTAAGAAGGTTCTTACCAGACACCAGGTGCCATTGCCTTGATCTTGGGCATCTTGGCTTCCCGAACTGTGAGAAATAAACTTCTATTTTTTATAAATTACCTACTCTGTTTTATTTTGTTACAGCAGCACAGAAAGACTATGACAATGGGCATACATTCTGATTTCCGATATTTACAAGAGCTGACCCAGAGGTTTTAAATAAATGTGTTTGCCATTAATTCCCCGAACTTAAATTATGTTAGGGTTGTTTTATCTGGCAACATCATTTTCTGAATATCATCAAAGAACTCTTGGTTTTGGTGAAGTGATTATTCTGTAGTTATAATCAATCCTTATCATTCTTTTGTAAGGTGAATGTTAGATTTATTTATTACTTAAACATTTGCTTTGTGGAATTTAAAAAGGAATAGTTGACAAATTAAACCTTAAGATGGTATTCTTTTTTTCTCAAATAAATTAAAAAGCTATTTTAATAAGGAATGTTTTGTATTTCATTGATTACTTAATCACAGTGAAATGAGTATATCTGAAACTTCAGTTTCATTTGCTAGAAAACTTAGTAAATAAACCAGAAATACACAATCTCCATAATTCACTGCTGCTGAATTTTAAAGAGGCTTCATAATAACAGGCATGTAGCATTTAAAGCATTCTTTTCTTTTGTTTCTTTATATTTGAGACAGTGTTTCACTGTGTCACATGGGCTGAAGTACCATGATGTGATCATGGTTCAGTGCAGCCTCCATCTCCCTGGACTCATGGGATCCTTTCACCTCAGCCTCCTGAGTTGCTGGGACTACAGGCAGGTGCCACAATGAGGGCTAATTTTTGTATTTTGTAGAAACGGAGTTTCGCCACGTTTCCCAGGCTGGTCTTGAACTCCTGGACTCAGGTGGTCCTCCTGCCTCAACCTCCCCAATTGCTAGGATTACAGGCGTGAGCCACCATACCCAGCCTAAAGCATTATTTTAAATTAATATGTCGTCTTTAGTTGACCTCCTTTCCCTTGGAAAAAAATGCTTTAAACTCTTGTGTGGTTATCAAGAACACTGGTCAATTTTTAGAATAAACATAGTCAGCAATAAATTCGAGTTCAAAACCATATCCTGTATGCATTCAAAACAAGTGTCATTTACTTATAGTGCTTATTGTTTTGTTCTAAAAAAAAAGAACTTAAGTGAATATAAACATCACAAAATGTTTTCCAGTTCACAGCTATTTTAGACTTCCACAGTTCCGCATTTCCACGTAGCAAGCAGAGCTCAATCCCTATTTTCATATGAAAATACCTAGAATGAACCAAATTTCCATTTAAAAATTGAACATTTGGAAAGGGAGTTGAAAAGCAATAAATGAATTTCTGAATTGCTTTTCACCACTACCGATGGCTAGTTAAGATACAAGAGAAGGGATGAACAGGAATCTAGGAGTTGGCACTTTCAACACCTTTGAAATATGGATGAATGTACATTTGTCATTCAGGGTTGACCAGTGTTTGAGGTTCTGGGTAGCTTTGTTTCTGAGGGATACACATTGGCAGAATTTATGCATTCTCAGCAGTTGTTTCTCAGTAGTTAGACTGACCACACAGTTACAGATGCTGTTTCATCCTTTGCCAATATCCAGCAGTGCAAAACTTGATTACAGCAATACTTGCCTTCTACTGAATTGCTTACATTTCTTTTTCGTAGTGTTTGATAGCCTGCCTAAACAGCTTTTACAACACCAAGTATCTACCATTATACAGGTTTTGTCACATAAGCAGGATACCTAAGCCACTCTGTTTTTCTGGAAACCACAGTCAAGGGAACCAAGGACCTAGGGGGCACACAGGGCTTTCGGGCCTTTGTGTGATGATGTTCCATTGAGAAAATGAGACTCTAGAAAATATGAATGGACAGATGTAGGTTGTACCCTATTTGCAGCTAGCAAAACTGTTCTTTCTTTGAGCTGTCTTTGGGGTGGTTCTGGATCTTGTTAGGACTACTTTGTATTTCTTTGTGGATACCGCATGCATCCTTGCGAAAATCATAACCTTAGTTAAGTCTGATTGGTTTTGATGAGTCACTTGGGATGGTAAGTTCGAAAGCCAGAAATATCAACTGTTTATCCTGACTAAAATAAAATAACAAGAGATTTGAAAAATTTTTAAAATATCTCTATACTCAGAAAGCTTTATTTTGGTCCTTTTGTTTGCCTCCTTTCTTGTTGGTATAATTTTGCTGAGAGAAATGTAAAATTGGCCAGGCACAGTGGCTAACGCCTGTAATCCTAGCACTTTGGGAGGCTAAGGTGGGCGAATCTCCTGAGGTCAGGAGTCTGAGACCAGCCTGGCCAGCCTGGTGAAACCCTGTCTCTACTAAAAATGCAAAAATTAACTGGGCGTGGTGGCAGGTGTCTGTAATCCTAGCTACTTGGGAAGCTGAAGAAAGAGAATTGCTTGAACCTGGGAGACGGAGGTTGCAGTGAGCCCAAATTGTACCATTGCACTCCAGCCTGGGCAACAAAGTCAGACTCCATCTCAAAAAAAAAAAAAAAAAAAAAGAAGAAGAAGAAGAAAGAAAGAAAAATGTAACATCGTATTGGTCTTTTAAAAAGCTTAAAATCTCCCCAAATTGGCTTCTTTAAGAATTATTTGCCCATTTATTTTTACCATTCCCTCAGATTTTATCCTCTTTACCATGTTCAGTACCACACGAATGTATCTACAGTCAATGTCTAATGACTCTGAGACCCCTTAAGAAACACAGACAAAGATGCCACACACCCTATTTGAGGGGTCTTCTGTCTTTCTTGTGGAGTCCCAAGAGTCATGGGCAGGTTCCTCTCAGGTCTTTAGCTCTGCTGTCTTTTTGCATTGAGTTACCTGATCTCTTTGTTTTTGAGGGCTGCCAGGATTACTTCACACTATGAGAGAAAACTCGACCTTTGTGTGTGCAATGGCTAGCAAGTCACTAGTGGTAGCAGCAGTTTGGGATGTGGCTGCATGCAATTGTAAAGAAAGATTATTAGTGCAGAAGGCTATTCATTTCTTTGAGTGTTTAGATATAAAATGCATGGTTTGAACACTTGGAGGATGTGGAAACACTCACCACAAAGGGAAAAGACTCCCATGGGAATTGGACTGATCACAGAGTGGGCAGAGTGGCACTGGGTAACCTACTGGCCTTGGGAGAATGTGTTTGTAGGGAGATGCACTATGGAAATGTTGCATGGCTCTGTCCCATGGACTTTCCCTCTATGGGGGGACCCAAGTTTCAGTGTAAAAAAAATGGAATTATTTGATTTGGGGATACCTAGGTGTTCTGCCTTCCAGCTGCACCTGCTTTTCACATATGTAAGTATTAGGCTCTGAAAACTACAAATGTTGTATTGGCTCTGTTCATTGGTGGAATCTGCTCTGAATTCAGTGATCCAGTTAAAAAGCAGAGACAAAATTAGAAGCTTCCTATCTAAATCAAATTAGACTTCTAATAAAATCCTGCTATGGCTATAATGTTGTAACCCCAACATCCATTTTCAATCTTCCTCTAACACAACCACATTCTTTCTTGAAAAAGTTGAAATTTTCTCTCTGTGCTTTGAAATATAAATTTGCTACCCTGTTTTCTCCAAAATTGAGTAAAGGTTTCAGATATGTGAGACAGACAAACTTAACTTGTTCCGTTTACAGAGGCATAATTTAATCCAATGGTCCTTTAGAACTAGTTACTTGTACCTGTCTCACAGTCAAAATTTTCTAATTGAAACTCTAAAGGCTTATTTGTGTCTGTTTGTATTTTTATGTGTATATGAGTATACATGTCTGTTGTATATTGTCCACATGGGACCAAAATGACCAAATTGATTTATATATAAATGAACACTCATAAATTAAGTAAATAAGTTCATATTCTTTTCAAGTTTATATGACTTCGGTAACACTTGGTAAATAAAGCCAGTTCTTAAAATTGTTGGTAAGGTGAAATAGACATATCTTCTGAATTTAATTTAGATATTTTTGCCTAGATCTATTGGTCAGACAGGATTATACTGTCTCTGATAGACGTTTAAGTCCATAGAACTGTTTCTTCTGATATTTTGATACTTGCTTAATTCTTCTGTGACCCTTTGTCTTTGGTTTTGAGCTTTTATAGATTCTGGGGTCTAGACAAGTGGCCACGTTGAGACCTGGGGACATATGTGTGTCCAAAGTGCCTGGGTCACTAACTGTGGGGCAGAACTAAAGTCAGTATGTCCTCCCAAACCCAGCTGTGCCTTCTGGCGATGCTAGTTGGATCCACCGGTATTGTCTTCACACCTCTGTCCTTTTTCTAGCCTCTGCACCTGATACATAATAATTAAAATTGCTTACTTCCTAAGTAATTTTCACTGAAAATTAGGGTAACTAAGAGTTAGCATTGCACTTGATATATATAATTAAAACCACGACATAAAATAATTTGATGTCAGAGAGTATAAGAAAATTAAGATACGTTTTTGGTAACGAATTTTATAAAGAAGGCATGAGAATGTGCTTTTTGTTAAAGAAAACATAATTTTTTCTGGCTTAGAGGTTCTTAGAGGTTGTTTTAATTGAAGAAAGAAATGAAAATGACAGATAAAAACGAAATGGGTATAGAAAGTTGGGGAAAGATAATGGAAAAAATTCTAAGAGGTTATAAAAGGCTTTTGAAAATCTTATCACATGTAGTCAAGTTGATTGAGATTGGATCAGCATGTGTACAAGGCTTTATTAAATTTGGGCTAATATTAATAATACACTGATAGAAAGGTAGAAATTCTGTTTTCTCATTTGAACAAAATTTTTATGTAGTATTAAGAGACAGTGAAATATTTCATTTGTTTTTTGAGTAAGTTGCCAAAAGGAGGGAGAGTTTGTCCATGCTAGCTTTAATAAGACTTTTGATTATTTAGCAAACCTATTTCTTTTCAATTCAACAGTAAAGGTTTTTGCTTTTTGAAATCTTTTAATTATCACTTTGCTAAATGAATAGTTATTATTTTACAGTGACCTGTGTGACCTTATTTTGATAAAGTATTTTAAACATTTGATATTTGATAAACTTCCCAAAATTAAATTTCAAATTCTAAATTAAGTCTTTTTGACTTTGAACTAATTTTTGGACATTCCCAAAAGAAACCCTGGAAGTCCAAGAGAGCCATATTAGGCTTATTTGGCTTATAAAACATCATCTGGGAAGCACTGTCAAATAAATAATGTTTAACTTTCTTTGAGTTATATTTGTACAAATGTGTCATTAATATGTGTTCCAAAATCGTATGAGCTTCCTAAAATTCTGATATGTCTTGGTATATGTTAATAGTCATAATTATTACATTAAATTATTTTATGCCACAGAAATAGACAAATTTTCTTCTCAATTACATCTTTAGCCATGACTATTCTGTCTTTTGTCATCCACAATTATTATTTTTATTCATCTCAAATAGCAGCTTATAATCAGCTAGAGTCCAAAATCTGCTTCTTCTTCAAGGACAAGTACTTCTAAATTCAGGTTCCTGATAATTTTTGATATCATACCATTAGACTAGGTAAAAACTTGCAGAACTCTAATTTAAAAATTGATGGGTTCATGAAAATTGCCAACCTAACACAAGAAGAAAAAGGGTTAATTATGTGGGGCTGAACTAATGAAGGACTGAAATGATCTTTTGACTTTTTATTTGAAACACTGCTTATTCTTCTTATGTTTTGTTTTCCAGAGTCAAGAAAACTTTTTCTTAAACTATTTATAGCTTATAGCAATTGAGTAAAGTACTTTTGTGAGCAAAATTGAAACATTTACCTTCTTCTTTATCTAACTTCTCCAGAATTCAGAAACTATTCATGAGTATTCTTATTTTATGGCAATATAGTAATTTGCATAAGTTCAATAAGAATGTGTTTTCTTTTGTAACAACACATAATTGGAGACATTGGTTATTACCAAAGCTTTTACTGGAATGTCATATTTTCAAATTCATATTTTCAAACTGCTTTGAAGAATGGAGATTTACTTTCAAGCCAATAGACTTGGAAAAAAAGACTTGCCTAGTACTTCATCTATACTGTTTCCTTACAAGGTTCCTGACCTTGCAGTAAGTAACGAATGTCACAGACCTAGGAAATTCAGGGTATTTTGGGGATCTCAAGAAGAGAGGAATTCACCCAGTTTGTACAGGTATTACAGGCACAGTCTGATGTCAAATCCTTGGTTTGGCTTCTTAGACTCAACAGCTTTTAAAAGTCTAATGAAAAATTTCTTACGAAAAAATTCCAGCAAAGTTAAGTTAAAAAGGTCCTATGTGGCCAGTCACTCTTCTTTCTACACTTTATATGAATATTCAGGCCAAGTATAATAAGAGTAAAACTTATTTTGAAAATAAATTGGTCCTACTATGATTTATATTTGGTGAAAATGAGGGACTAGATAGAAAAAAAGTATGTTTCAGAAGAAAGCTACAGCACACCTATTATTGGATCCTAGCCCTGACCATTGCTTTTGAATTCTTATTATTTGCCTACAGATTCGACTGAATTCTGAATTCTTTCCTGGCTACAAGTCTCCAAACTAACATTTACATATGTGTCTCCCATTTATCTAACTTGAAACTACCAAAAATAAAAACTGTACTTTTCTTGAAGCCCTGAAAACTTGCTATTAACTTTGGGAGAAATTATTATGGCAACTTAGATATGCCTGTTGACATATGGACTACTCAGAAAGTTCATTGAAACACCTGATTGAAACCACAATCCAGGAAAATCTGCCATATTGCCCATGGAATCAGAAGATGCTTCAAAGACTCTGAGAAAAAGCAGTGTACAGACTACTCCAGACATTAACTTTTGTTTTTCTTCTGTTTCTATAGAAATGCCTCTGATTAAAGATCTGTTTACCTACATTCTGTGTAGACGGATCCTAGTCTATCTGCAATGTTACCTCCTAGAATGGGAAACAGCTGTTAAACTTAACTGACCTATTCTTAGGACTAAGACTGACTCAAGAAGATATGGGGCAATATATTTAAATTTGTTATTTTCTATTTATCCCATTTTGTTTTTCTCTTTCTTTGCCTATCTCTTACCTAACAACCTCTAATCTAAATCTCTACAAAGCCATCAAGTTGATTTTTAATATGTGAAACTTCCTAAAAGTAAAGTTTCAAAAGAGGGAACTGAAGGAAATCAAAATATGCACCCCAAAATATATTTCCTTGACACAGTTCAAGGTGGCTATAAGGAAGGACTGGAAATACAAATACAAGAATAGCTGAAAAGCTGTCTTTTATTGGGGGGGGGATTTGTATGTGTAGAGAAAAATCTTCATTGATGTAGCCAGGTTTTCTCTGTGGTCCTTTGCTTGTTCTGTCTAAGAAAGATTAACAGAGAGTATCACATCTTTAAAGGTCTGAAAGAAAACTTTGCCATCTATTCTCTCTGAGGACCTCTACATGTGAGGTTTCATCTGCATCTAGCCAGACCTCCTCTTCTCTCACTGACATAGCCTGTCTTACCACCATAACCTGTTTTGACCATGCGCTGAGCCCTTATTTTTGTTTTTATTTTATTTATTTATTTAAGTTTTGAGAGGGAGTTTCACTCTTGTTGCCCATGTTGGAGTGCAGTGGCGCGACCTCAGCTCACTGCAACCTCCACCTCCTGGGTTCAAGCAATTCTCCTGCATCAGCCTCCCGAGTAGCTGGGATTACAGGTGTCTGCCACCATTAGCCAGGCTAATTTTTTGTTTTATTAGTAGAGACGGGCTTTCACCATGTTGGCCAGGCTGGTATCAAACCCCTGACCTCAGGTGATCCACCCGCCTTGGCCTCCCAAAGTGCTGGGATTACCGCACCTGGCCGAGCCCTTATTTTTTCTGTAAACTCAAGATAGTTCATAAGCTTCTGAACCCTATCAGGGGCTTGGGGTAATCACGTTGTGCTACTCCGCTGTTCATGTCAATAAATTTGTATGCAATTTTTCCTATTAATCTGCCTTCTGTCAGTTGATTTTTCAGTGAAGCTTCAGCAGACAGAGAGAAAGTTTTATGTTGCCCCTTACATTTCTCAATGGTTGGACTGACCACACAGTTCCAGATGGTGTTTCATCCTTTGGCAATATCCAGCACGGCAAATCTTTATTATAGCAACACTTCCCTTTTACTGAATTGCTTATATTTCCTTTCAAAGTGTTCTATAGCCGGTTGAATGTGCTTTTACAGCACTGAATATCTACCATTATTAAGGAAACATTATATATTCATCTGTTTACTTAATAGCCTTCCATACAAGACAGATTGAAGGCAAATATTACCAACCTTACTTACAGGTAGAGGAATTTGGACTTAGAGAGTTAAATATGTACAGCGAGTCATGCAGAGAGTAATTAGGCTATGTGACTAAAACATTCAAACCTTGTACTCTCTGTCCTTTATCTTTTTCCCTAGATTATTCTGTCTCCCTGATGAATGAATCAGCAATTTATTGTTTTTTTCCTATAATTACTATACATCATTTTCTTCCTCATGATATATACTCAAATTTAATGCCATAATTAAAGATCTAAAGGATGTAGGGGTGGTGGTCCCTATCTCATCTCTGTTAAATTTGCCAGGCTGCCTCCTGCAGAAATGGATAGGTTCTAGAGAATGACTGTAGTATAGACCACTGCAAGTTCAAACAAGTAGTAGCCAGCACAGCTACTGTGCTGGATGTAGTGTCGTTGCTAGAGCAGATTTATAAAGCGTCACTTTCCTACGGCCATTGATTTAGTGAATGCATTCTTTCATATTCTAGTCACATAACAGGATCAGAAACAGTTTGCATTCATGAGACTGGCCAAAACATATTCACTTATGATTTCCACTTCAGAGCTATGCTAACTCTCCTTCCCTCAGAGCTATAAGTCTTAGGAGATGAGGCCTGTCAGAGTCCCTTGGAACATTACATCAATCCATTATGTCAATGACATCATGCTGATTGCACATGAGGAACAAGAAGTGACTAGCATGCTGAAAGTCTTATAAGACATGTGTGCTCCTGGTAGTAGAAGATAAAACTCCATGAAGATTCAGGGACCCGCAATTTCAGTAAAATGATTAGGGGTCCAGAGATTAGGGGTATGCTAGGATATTTCCTCCAAAATTAAAGACAAATGGATACTTCTTGCATTTCCTATGATAAAGCAAGAATACATTGGGTTTCGAGGCCACACATTCCGTATCCAAGAATATTGTTCTGACCTAGAGAAGGCTGCTGACTTTGAATGGAGTCAGGAGCAAGAAAAGGCTCTGAGGCAAGTCAAGGCAGCAGTGTGCAAACAACCCCACCTCATAAGCCATACCACCCGGGCAGACTCTATGGTGCTGGATGATTCAGTGGTGGAAAAAAGTGCAGGGTGGAGTTTTTCGCAAGTTCCTGTGAAAGAATCCCAATTCAGGCCAGTTTTAGATGGGCACATGACTGACCTAAGACTTTTCCCAGCCTCCTATGAAGGTTTGTGTAAATAATGTGACTATGTTCTGGCCAATGGGATATGAACAGAATAATGTGTGCTTCTCCTGTTTGTGTCCTTGAGAAGAAATATGTGAAGAAATATGTGTTCTCTTAAAGGACGAGACCACCCCTCATATAATCTTATGCCCAATTTCTGCCTCCAAAGAAAGAAGTAAAAGCTAAAAGGCAGAAATGAAATCCACAGGCAGACAGCCCGGCGCCACTCCCTGGGCCTGGTGATTAAAGATCGACCCCTCACCTAATTGGTTATGTTATCCATAGATTACATTGTATAGGAATGCACTGTGAAAATCCCTATCTTGTTTTGTTCCAATCTAATTACTGGTGTATGCAGTCCCCAGTCACGTACTCCCTGCTTGCTCAATCACGACCCTCTCACACGCACCCCCTTAGAGTTGTGAACCCTTAAAAGGGACAGCAATTACTCACTCGTGGAGCTTGGCTCTTGAGACAGCAGTCCTGCCGATGCCCCTGGTCAAATAAACCCCTTCCTTCTTTAACTCCGTGTCTGAGGAGTTTTGTCTGCTGCTCGTCCTGCTACACTCTTAATTCCATTGTTCCTTCTTAGAAGTGACCAAGATAGGCTTAGCATTCCCCTCAGACTGACTATTTCAGACAGGTTTCTTCTTGATTATAGGCTCTTGACTTTACTTAGGGCATTTGCTTTAGAAAACTTGCAATTGTGAATCATTTTCCTGCCCCTTTAAAATGTAAATTGTTTCCCAGCTTCTTGCCAGATTTGCAACTCAAGGATGTCCTTCTCAAGGACCTGGGACATATCCCTTAGAAATTTCATCTTCAAGGAAGATATCGCCTCTATCTCTCAGTCTCTTTGGGAGGGTAGGTGACTAACTTCCGTAAGTGCCAATTAGAAAACACAAATGGCCTAATCAATGGACCAATCTGCCCCCAATATCCTCCGTGACTTTTCCACCAGCTCACCCTAATTCTCCAGTACTTTCTTGCCTTTCATTTTAATAACACTGAACCCAGTTTTTCTTCTATCTTGCAATTATTTTGAATCAGGTCTTCCTTGCTTGTTTAACTCTGTCCAGTGTAATCTTTCTTTGACACAGGCTTCATAATGAGGAGAACTGGGGCAGCTGCTTAGGATGTTTTGGAGATTACAGAGTTTCCCTTCCCCTTCCAGTGCTGTACCACGTACTTCTTGACCACGACATGAGAGAAGAATAAACTTTCACTTTATTTTAGCGGCTGAATTGTATGTCTCTTGGTTGGAGTGGTTTTGACTGTTGTAAGTAATACAAGGGTCATTTGGCCAAACTACTTTAAGAAGAAGAACAAAATGAAGTTTTTAAAAAATATAAAATTTAACTTTGTTTTCCTCCTGTAAGCATAAATTATCACATTACACTTTGTTGAAAGTCAAAACTAAGTAAAACACGGAAGTACATCAGTACTTCATCACACAATAATTTGAATAAATAAATAAATTTGGTCTTAAACTAAAATCACATTTTTAAGAAACAGGAAAACAAAGAATGAATAAGTGTGTATCTTAAGGCTCAGGTCAGCCAAATTATACAATGATTTATTTATTAGAAAAACATTGCTGAGAACCTACCCTAAAGTCTATTTTTATTTACTCAGTAAATATTTAACAAATACTCAGAAGAAGTGAATATAAAGACTTGACATGTGTAAAAAGGAATATTTCTCTGTGTTGTTATGGACCTATATATGTTTTTTCTCAATATTCTTTTTTATTTTTAATTTTAATGGATACATAGTAGCTATATATATTTTTGGGGTACATGAGATATTCTGATACTGGCATACAATGCATAATAATCACATCAGGGTAAATGATGCATTCATTACCTCAAGTATTTATCATTTACTTGTGTTATAAACATTCCAGTTATACTATTTTAGTTATTTTAAAATGTACAATGAGCTATTGTTGACTGTAGTCACCCTTTTGTGCTATCAAATACTACATCTTATTCATTCTAGCTAACTATATCTTTGTACCCATTAACCATTTACACTCCCTCCATCTCCCACTACCCTGCCAAGCCTCTGATAACCATTGTTCTAACCTCTAACTTCAAGAGCTCGGTTGTTTAAATTTTTAGATTTCACAAATGAATCAGAACAGGCAAAGTGTGTCTTACTGTGCCTGGCTTATTTCACTTAACGCAATGTCCTCCAGTTCTATCCATGTTGTTGCAAATGACAGAATCTCATTCTTTTTTAATGGCTGAATGGTACTCCATTGTGTATCTATACCGCATTTTATCTATCGTCTGTTGATGGACACTTAGGTTGCTGCTGAATCTTGGCTATTGTGAATGTGCTTCAGTAAACATGGGAGTACAGAAATCTCCTTGACATTTTGTTTCCTTTGGAAAAATACCCAGTAGTGGAATTCTGGATCATATGGTAGTTCTATCTTTAATTTTTTTTCAGGAACCTCCATACTGTTCTCCATAGTGGCTGTACTAATTTACATTCCCAGCAACAGTGTACAAGGGTTCTCTTTACTCCACATCCTAGCTGGCATTCATTATTGCCTGCCTTATAGATAAAAGCCATTTTTACTAGGGTGAGATGATATCTTATTGTACTTTTGATTTGTGTCCCCTTCTGACCCAGAATGTGTCTAGAAATGCTGTTCAGAAGCTAGGGCCTGAAATGGGGTCTTTAGGACTCTGCCTGATCCTCTGTTCTACTGTGGCTGAGCTGGTGTCCAAGTTGCAAGACAAAGTACTCTTTATTCTTCCTTCTCATCTCCTTAGACAGAAGGGAGGAATCTCCCCTGGAGGTGCAAACCTATTCTGTCTGAGGTTGGGGTGGTGCAAGCACTCCCTTAGCTGCTCTAGCTGACGTCGAACTAGGTTACATGCAACCCAGGTCCACTGACTCTAGCCCAGCACAGCACCAGGACTTGCCCAGGAATTGCAGTCCTTGTGGTCTAGGCGGCCTTTCAAGTTTATTTAGGACCCCAGAGTGCTTTAGCCAGTAGTGGTGGGGCTAGCCAGAATTCAAGTTCCAGTCACTGGGGTAGTTGATTTCCCTCTGGCTATGGCTGGTCTAAATGCTCCCTCTTTGGGTACAGGATGAATTCTGCCCTATATTGTTTTCTACTGTGACAGAGCAGCACTAAGTTCCAATGCAAAGTTTCACAATCACTGTGTGCTCTCTCTCCCAGCACACATCCTCTCTCTGCAACACATGGCTGCTGCCGCGGATGCAGGAGGGGTTGGTGTCAGGAATTTTTAACCAGCTTCAGTGACTCTTTCTCTGATATATTGTTAAAGCCAGCTACTGTGATTGCTTACCTGATTTTGGTTTTATGAAGGTGCTGTCTTTGTGGATAGTTGTTCAGTTTGTTGTTCCTGCAGTGGGGTCAGGGGGATGATCACTGGAGCTTCTATTTGGCCATCTTGGTCTGCTTCCTCTCTGGCCCAGTGTATTTATTTTCTAATTTCATAATGTCATCATGTCAATATTACAGTTTTCTTGGGATAATGCTAACTTTCCCCATATTACAGTTTTCTTGGGATAATGCTAACTGTCCCCATGTTACCGTTTTCTTGGGATAATGCTAACTTTCCCCATGTCCCTCATTGAAGTTCTACTTTCCTTTCTCTCCATTTGCAATTATTTTTTTGTTTACTAACTAATTCATTGAATTGATTCAACAAAAACTTTTGAACACTTCCATTGTGCTAATGAGAACTCTAAAGGGGATTGGACAATAAAAATGAACAAATCAAATAAACAAAATAATTTTAGTTCGTGAGGAACAGGAGGTGGATGCCAGGAAAGAAAGTGCCATGACGATAAGGAGACTAGTGAGACGGTGTACAGAGAGTAGATCAGATAAGCTGGATAGAGCAGGCCCCACTGTGGAAAGCTGGGGAAATTAGATGCCAGACCAAGGAACGTGGCCATACAAAGACCCTTGAGAAGGAAAGAGCTTGATTCTACAGTAGAGAGGGACGCTAATGAAGCTGGAACATGATAAGTAAGGAAGTGAGTGGGATGAGAAGAGGTGAGAATTGGAGATGCCTGATTAAGGAAGGGATTTATGACAGAGTGAAGGAGTTTAAATTTTTTTGTAAGCACAAAGTAGATTTTTAAGGAGAGTAGTAATAAATTAAGATTTACATTTAAAAAAAATATTGGTCTGGTTGTTGGTAGTGTCTGGATTACAGGAAAGAGACTGTCTTACCTTTTATGATTGAGGTCACATGCCTCTGGGGATATGGGTGGGTATTCAGAAGAGTAATGACTTCCCCATTTGAGGACTTGAGGTGAAATCTCTGAATGCCAGAGTTCATTTGCATGTTACAGTTTGATTGGTCAAAGAAGGGTTCTCTTTGTATTCTGGTCAGACTCCCAGCCAGATGGCTTGCAGCTAAAACTGAAACAAAAAAATCTACTGAGCTATACACAAGAATTTTCTGCCTCCCCAGTTGTTAGTAGGGCCTGAAGTTGTCACTGATGAGAGGCAAGGGCCTTAGGGCCATTTTGGTCTTTGTACTCCAAGGTGTGAGAGCAAAGATGAATCTCTGATGATAACATGTTTTTTTCTCTGGAGCATCAAACAGCCAGCAAGCACCTAGCACAGGTTCCCATTAGCACTCCACTTTAAGTCTGCATGGTGCTATTCTTAGTTAGGCACACATCTTCTCTGCAGCAAGAATATTTCTTAAATTTTGTTCTTCTTAAAACTTCTCAACACTCACTTATGAGTATCACCTTGAGGTTAAATGAATTGGAATTAAGTCATTCATAACTAATTTACATGAAGCAGAAAATCCAAAGTAACTGTTCTAATAGTTGGTAAATTATTCTTTGGGAGCTAAACACATTTGAATAATTAATATAAATAATTAAGATACTTTGAGACTATTTGTGCTGTGTTGGCAGTATGGGAAAAGAGATTTTAACCATCTGTGAAAAATTTATATTCAAAGAAAGCATCCTTGATGATGATTAAAACTCAAAAGGAACCTCCCTTCCTTCCTTCCTCCCTCCCTCCCTCCCTCCCTCC
>NW_012113253.1:1755538-1756028 GCF_000951035.1 Colobus angolensis palliatus
TTTCTTTCTTTCTTTCTTTCTTTCTTTCTTTCTTTCTTTCTTTCTTTCTTTCTTTCTTTCTTTCTTTCTTTCTTTCTTCTCACTCTTTCTTTCTTCTTCTTCTCCTCCTTCTCCTTCTTCTTCTTCTTTTTCTTTTTGATAAGGTCTCACTCTGTAACCGAGGCTGAAGTGCTGTGGCATGATCTTGGATCACTGCGACATCTGCCTCCCGGGCTCAAACGATCTTCCCACCACAGCCTCCCAGGTATCTGGGACTACAGGCTTTTGTCACTATGCTGAGCTAATTTTTGTATTTTTTGTAGAGATGGGGTTTTGCCATGTTGCCCAGGCTGGTCTTGAACTCCTGAGCTCCAGCCATCTGCCCACCTTGGCCTCCCAAAATGCTGGGATTGCAGGTGTGAACAACTGTGCCTGACCTTATTTTCTTTTTTAGTAATAAGAAGATAGTCCAGGCATGGTGGCTCACACCTGTAATCTCAGCATTTTGGGA
>NW_012113253.1:1757323-1824347 GCF_000951035.1 Colobus angolensis palliatus
ATTAGCCAGGCGTGGTGGCGGGCGCCTGTAGTCCCAGCTACTCAGGAGGCTGAGGCAGGAGAATGGCGTGAACCCAGGAGGTGAAGTTCACAGTGAGCCGAGATTGTGACACTGCACTCCAGCCTGGGAGACAGGGTGAGACTCTGTCTCAAAAAAAAAAAAAAAAAGGGAGATACATGCATATGCATTTGAAATGTTTCATGAACAAAAAAGTCTGCTTCATGGCATCCAGAGTTGAATTTATACTTGTGAAATATGCAAATATTTTCAAGGTATAAACTTTCAACTCCAGTTGAAGTCAACTGAGGCACTATGAAAAACAAAACTAACATAGCCCATGTATTAGTCAGGGTTCTCTAAAGAGACAGAACTTACAGGATAGATGTATATTGATATGGTTTGACTGTGTCCCCACCCAAATATAAACTTGAATTGTGCTCCCACAATTCCCACCTGTCATGGGAGGGACCCAGGGGGATTTAATTGAATGATGGGGGCCGGTCTTCTCGTACTATTCTCGTGATAGTGAATAAGTCTCACAAGATCTGATGGGTTTATCAGGGGTTTCCACTTTTGTTTTTTCTCATTTTTCAATGGCTGCGGCCATATAAGAAGTGTCTTTCACCTCTTGCCATTATTCTGAGGCCTCCCAGCCATGTGGACCTGTAAGTCCAATTTAACCTCTTTTTGTTCCCGGTTTTGGGTATGTCTTTATCAGCAGTATGAAAATGAACTAATACATATATGTAAAGGGGAGTTTATTAAGGAGTACTGACACATACAATCAAAAGGTGAGGTCCCACAATAGGCTCTGTGCAAGCTGAGGAGCAAGAAAGCCAGTCTGAGTCCCAAAACCTCAAAAGTAGGGGAGCTGACAGTGCAGGATTCAGTCTGTGGTCGAAGGTCCAACAGTCCCAAAGCTGAAGAACTTGGAGTCTGATGTTCAAGGGCAGGAAGCATCCAGCATGGGAGAAAGATGCAGGCTGGGAGGCTAAGCCAGTCCAGTCTTTTCATGTTCAGCCTGCTTTTATTCTGACCTCACTCGCAGCTGATTAGATTGTGCCCACCCAGGTTATGGGTGGGTCTGCCTTTCCCATTCAACCAACTCAAATGTTAATCTCCTTTGGCAATACCCTCATGGACACACCCAGGAACAATACTTTGCATCCTTCAATCCAATCAAGTTGACACCCAATATTAACCACTACAGTCTGTAATTTCATTTTTCATTTAACAATCTTGGTTAAACATTTTTTCAAGATTGAGATTTTTGGAGAAAATCATTTTTAGGTACCACAATCTCGCTTCCTCAAGTTCTTTCCACCAACCTTCATGGGGCTGGACTACCACCCTCAGGATTCCAAATAGGATCATAGTGGAACCCACTTTTCCAAGAAGGCAGGAGCCAGCCCAGCAGGCGCAAATTCGACCTTGTTCATTCTTTCCTTTGCCTTAATAAATAGCCTCTCTTAGAATGCAAATGCCCTCTGGAAAAATGAAAGTTACAACTTTGCAGCATTTACTTGTCCTTCACTTGTTTGTTTATAAAAACATTTAAAATTAAGAAAATGTAACCAAGAGAATGGTATTTTGAGTCTACCTGTAGGTATTTTCAGAGGTGAGTAGGATGAGAGTCTACGTTTTAAAGTCTTACAGCACTACCAATGAGGGTCTTGAGGGTGTCTGGACATCAGTGATAGACAGGGATGAGAAGGAAGAGATAATGAGAAGAGGTCCAGGAATTTGGAAATGGAAGGGAAAAAGCATTCATTGCTGTTAAGGGAAGAGAACTCTGGCTTGGATGTCAGGAAACCTTGATTTTAACCCCAGGTTTATAAACAAAGCCACTGGAAACACTAAAGTGAAATAGATCCAAGGCACGCCTGGTCCTTCTGTGAAGCTTATACCTCTCAGGGACCTTCTGGGGAAAAATGATAAAATTATGAATAGAAAATTAGGTATAGAGCTTTGCAGGGGCCTATGCAAGTGAGGAACCCTCAAGCTTAAACTGTACTCTCACCTCCTCTTCTAGAAATTCTCTTCTACAATAGATATCAGAATTTCCATTCTCACATGACCATAGCTGAGATACGAAGGTAAGAAATGGATTCAGACTAGTACATTGATAGAGCTAAGACTTAAACTTGTTCTCATGAGCTGAAATCTCTGCCCTTTTCTATTTTTAATTTTTAAATGTTTATCTGATACATAATTGTGAATATTTATGGAGTATATGTGTTCTTTTGATGCAGGTGTACAATGTATAATGATCAAATCAGGGCATACCCATTACCTCAAACATTTATCATTTCTTTGTGTTGGGAACATCCAAATCCTTTCTTCTAGCTATTTTAAAATAGAGAATACATTATTTTAACTATAGTCCCTACTGTGCTATTGAATACTGGAATTATTCCTTCTACACAACTATAATTTTCTACTTATTAACCAACCTCTTTATATGCCTTCTTACTCTTCTCTGGTAACCACTATTCTACTTTCTACTTCCATCAGATCAACTTTTTTATTTCCCACATATGAATGAGAACATGCTGTATTTATTTTTCTGTATCTGGCTTATTTCACTTAACATAATGTGCTGCAGGCTCACCCATTTTGCCACAAGTGATGGGAGTTCATTCTTTTTATGGCTGAATAATATTCCATTATGTATATATGCCATTCTTTATCCATTCATCTGTTGCTGAATGCTTAGGCTGATTTCATACCTTGGTTAGCGTGAATAGCGCTGCAATGAACATAGGTTGCAGATAACTGGCAAACTGACAAAACTTCTGCTCTTTATTACACAACAAAACCTTGTTATGTGAGCTCAGTCTAAAGCAGCTTCCTTCAGCAATCAAAGAACATCCGAGACAAGGAAAGAGCTTGGGCAGAGATATGACATGCCAGTATAGTCTGTCCCCAATCCCTTTTCTATAGACTCTTTCTCAGCAGGAAAGGAAGAGCTTTACCTCTCCCTTTCTCCAAGTCTCCCAGATTTGTAGCAGCAAAATCAGGCTTTTATAAATATACTTCAAAGTGAAAAGGTTGCAAAGACCTGCAAGAGGCTGCTGGCCGTTCTCAAGATCTCTCTACTCTGTAAGTAAAGACACAAATAAAATGACCTTTGTCAGACCCAAGGAACCCTAGACATCTGAATAATCTGGAACAGGCTTGACTGAACTGTTTGGATGAGAGGAAAGGTCACAGTGGATATGAGTACAGCCCGTAACAATTTACATCCATAACTTTCTCTTTTCCTTTTTTTTTTTTTAATTTTTATTTTGAAAAATAAAATGTGCAGGTTTGTTAAATGGGTATATTGTGTGGCACTGAGGTTTGGGGTACAATTGATATCATCACCCAGGTAGTGAGCATAGTACCCAAAAGGTAGTTTTTCAACCCTTTCTTCTTTCTTTCCCTGCTCCATAGTCCCCAGTGATTAATTGTTTCCGTCTTTATGTCCATACATGCCCAATGTTTAACTCCCACCTATAAGTGAGAACATGGTATTTGGTGTTCTGTTTCCTTGTTAATCCACTTAGGATAATGCCTCCAGCTGCATCCATGTTGCTGAAGGGCATGATTTCCTCCTTTTTTGTACTTGTGTAGTATTCCATGGTGTAAAAGTTCCACACTTTCTTTATCCAATCCAATTTGATAGACATCTAGGTTAATTTAATGTCTTTGCTACACAATTTTTAATGCTTTATGTAAACTTAAAAAAAATACTCTTAAATTTTTTTCTTCAGTGCTATGTTTACAATGTTTGAATGCAGCCCTGGGATTTTTTTCTCCCCAGCCCTATTCTTTTTCTATTACAATATTCCCTGAATGGAAACCATTTGTCAAAATGTCTTTTCTGTAAAGGATTATTCAATATTTGCATTCATTCTTGATTCTCAGTTCTGGGCCAGGGCCAGGTCATCAACTAAGTTTATGTTCAATCCATTACCATATCTGGTTATTTTAAGTTATTACCTAAAATTTTCAAGTTAAATAGTTCAGCAGTGTTTATAGCTAAATCTAAAAGCCTCTGGATCTCCTACCCATTTATACCTTCCCTAAGGTATAAGAAGTCTAAGAAAACTGCTTTTAATTTAAAATAAGCTTTTTTTTTTTTTTTTCCTGGAGGATGCCACTTATCTCTAAATAATAAACTTTTTTGAATATGTCAATTTCAGGTGTTGTCTCTTGACTGTCTGCTGTGTTAGATCCTACTGTATCACAGAAGACTCACTTACAGTCTCCCCATACATTTTCCGAGTACACTTACATGACTGTTTTCAGTTGCTTTTGCAATTACAAAAATATACACTTATCACCTTTATTTTTTGTTCCTTCAATTACAAATAATGTTATGGGTTGAATTGTATCCCCCCCCAAATTTATATGTTGAAGTCCTCCTAATCCCTAGAACCTCAGAATGTGACTGTATTTGAGGTCTTTACACAGGTAATCAAGTGTAAAGTGAGATTTTTAGGGTGGGCCCTGATCCCGTATATCTCTATCCTTATAAGAAGGGGACATTTGTCTTGTACAGTCTTGTACAGAGGGAATATGATGTGAAGACACAGGGAGAAGATGTCCATCTACAAGCCATGGAGAGAAGCCCAGAACAGATCATTTTCTCATAGCCCTCCAAAGAAACCAACCCTGCCGACACATTGATTTCAGACTTCTAGTGTCCAGAACTGTGAAACAATATATTCCAGCTGTTTAACCCACCTAGCTTGTGGTCCTCTGTTATGGCAGCCCTAAGAAACTAAGACAGATGATTTCTGTTGATTTCCAATATTGCGAAATGAAGGTATAAATAGCCCTTCCCTTTTTGTTTTTGTTTTTTTTTTTCCTGTCCTTTCTATTTCCACATACTAAACATTCAGGTGGGATACCTTTCTCAATATCAAAGGGTCCACCATCTTTATCTTATCATTCCCCAAATACTTTCATTTGTCTTCTCATGTAAAAGACCACATGTCTTTGGAACTGCTGCCTCCTTCCTGTGGCATGACCTCATGAGTCCTGTCTTCCTCAGCTGATTAAGGAAGATTTGAGACAGCTTCTTTGCCGCCCAGACAGTTCCCCCATCCCACTTCCATGCATGGTTAATGCTTGCCTCTCAGTATCTGCCAGGCAAGGCTACAGGCGGATACAGCAAACTACTGACCTGACTGGCAAACATTAAGAGGCACGTATTGGCCACACATGGCCTTCGTTGTCTCGGTCATAGATTGGCATAATAATTGTTCCTACTGTGGTGAGGATTAAGTTAAACAAAGCATGTAAATTAGTTAGCACATTGCATGCACTGAGAAGTATTATTATTATTATTAGCCTAACAATTGTTCTCTCCAGCATTTTGGTGGCATCCTGTTTCCTTTTCCTCAGTAAAATACTTTCCCAAATGGATCCAGTGACATTCCAGTTCCAAGTTCTGGAATAATGAGCAGAAGGTTGGGTATATCAGTAAAGTTTTCTCCTAATCAGGAACACTCCTGTTTTTGATTGTAGAATACATTCTTATGCTGATGTATAATAATCATATTGCTTTCTTACAAACCTCTGGTTTTAAAAAAATCTTCAGTGACTAAAAATTCTTAAGAGATGTTTACTTATACTGTGATAGAGATTGCATTTTACTTCTCTAAACAACTTCTTAATAAGTAATTTCAAATTGTATGTTCAAAATAGCAGTACCATCAGGGAAACGTTGATGTAGATGGAATGGTTTTTGAGCTCGAAGTAATTAGGAGCTCTTGGCAAGAAGAAAGAAACTTTGAAGAAATAGAATCTAATTCTTTACCCATGATAATTTAATGTTGTACCTTTAATAAGCTCTCATTAATACTTATTATTTTCTGCTTTACCCAAATTTTGGAGAAATGAATATAAGTGAGGCCTTGTTATTCTGAGTGCATGCATTTAAAATATTGATTGTGCCAGTTCCTTATTTTGCAAGGTTCTGCTTTAATGCAACAGAAATAAAATACCAGCTATCTCTTTAAAATGATACCAAATACTGGAATTGCTACATATTTAGCATGGAAAGATAGTGTGCCTAATAATGAAATTGTTGGCTTGGAAACATTATTTAGTGTTTCTTACACATTAGTTTTATTTAGTAGGTTTCTGGTAACTGACTACATGCTGTTAACATTTTTGCTTAAATGTAAATACCTTCCCTTATCAATAGACAGTAACACTTTGCTTACTTGAAAAAACGGGAAATAAATGAATGTTTTGCTATTGTAAAATATAATATGCAGGGATTCAAAGTGGCCAAATCTCAATTATGATCACTAGAAACTAAAATCTCTAGTAAATGTTGTATCCCAGTTAATAGAACATTCCATCTTTCTTTACTGACTTATTCATTCAACAATATGAGAACCAACTATATGCCAAAACTCAGACTAATTGCTATATATCCAAATGTTAAAAGAAACAGACATGGGAAATGCTTTTGGGAAGCTGAAACATTAATGAAAGAGGCAAACAATAAATGAACAAACACAAAAAATTAAACTGTCATCTGTAGTTAAAAAAAAAAGGCAACAAAGAAAGTAGGATTTGAGATAATGGGAGTGTGGAACTTTGCTAGGGTGGTAGTATTTTCAGAAGACATGACATTTATGCTGAGACCTGAATGATACCCAGGAGCCTATATTAAGGAGAAAGAGGGGCATTCCAGCAGAGGAAACTACCCATACAAAGGCCTCAAAGTATACAAGAGTTTGAGAAATAGCAAGAAGGTCAGATTGGAGCAAGGTTAGTGCATGAGGGAAAAGATGGATTGAAATGACTTTGGACAGATAGACAGGAGTCAGGTTATATGCATGAAATAGTAGGACAGTGATATGTTAACCAGTATGCTGTGGGAACCCTTAATTTCTAGAAGGAACTGATTGTGCCATTAATATATAAATTATACATTGTTTTATATCTTCTAGATAGTAGATATTGTTCTTCTTAAGTCATGGAGCAATTTAGGAGGCAATGTATATATGGAAGAAGGGAAAGAGCAGAAGCAGAGTGGTGGTAAAGAACTACCTAGAACGGAATAGAGAAATAGCATGTGCTGTGGGTATGAGATTTTGAGAAAAGATGAGACACATGGCTTTCAATGTTGAATATATTTTTAATTTTAATACTATCCTTCCCAAAGGCTGAAAACCTGGGTTTCCAGTAGGGCTACAATTTGTTTAACAAATTTTTATTGCCCTTCTGATATGTGCCTGGAATTCTTCCATTTAGTGAGATATAATTTAATCAGATTGATAAGACAATAACAAAAATGGCAAATGGGGGATGGGGAAAAGTGAAAACCTCTTTGCTGTGGTCAAATAAGTGCTTTAGCTGGGGGACAATATACCATTTATTTGTTTGAAAAGTATTTTGTGTGTTGATCATATGAAACTGTGGCCAAGGTTTTCCATAATCTAGGTTACATGGTTGAGTCTAATCTGTGTCCTTTTCTCAAAGAACTCCCATCCAATGGATATAAGACAATTACAATAGAATCAGAATTGATACAATTCTGAAGATCCATGTATCTGCTACACAGGAGCTACACCTTCATTCATTTATTACATAACAAAATGTGTTGAACGCCAACTATGTGCCAACTATCACCAACTCTTTACCTATTTTAGAATATTATTCCTTTATAGAATTGTTTACAAAGCAAAGGCAACTAATGTATACTTTGAACTTATTTTGTGCCAGATAATATGGCGGATGAAGTTCTATGTTATTCTTATTCATTGTAAATGTATTATCTGTCCCTCTTCTTAAACAGAAATTAAGGTCCATAAAGTGTACGTAATTTGCCCAAATTCAACTAAATATTAACTAGCAGAGATGGAATGTGAATTGTTTTTATGTTAAAGTCTCTTCTCTCTCCTATTCCTGGCTATTTCTGGATCTGTGCTTAGGAAAGAAAAGCACTTTTTCTCAGGAAAATGTTACATGTTTTCATGCAAATTTTAGAACAATATATCTGAAGGTAGATGGACACAAGTGGAAAGATATTCAAAACATATACTTAAGCGGGAGAAAAAGTATATTGGAGGTGAAAACATACCCATGTATTAAATAATAAGCCTCAAACCAAACACCAACTGTAGAAACGTAGAGAAAGGACTAAAAGATTGTGCACAAAACTGGTAACCAAGTTTGCCTCTTATAGGGCAATGGCATTATGAGGTGAGAAGGGAAACATTTGCTCTGCACTCTGTGTAGTTTAAATGTTTTCACAAGAATTAATCCATGTGTTACCTACATAATTAAAGCTAATAAACATATGCATAAACTTGTTTCAATTTCAGTAACTGTGTAATAAGGAGAACAGTGTGGTGTCACTTACATCAATGAGAGTTCTAGGAACAGTTTCCTTTATACTATGCAGAGGTATAGTTTCCTGGGGGCTTACTGGATGAAGAGATTAACCATCAAGTCACAGATTTAATGGCAGCAGAGCACTGCATATCCAGGCTGTCGGAGATGTTACTGTTGATAAACTCAGGCTAAAGATTCTCTGCCATCAGATCCTTACTTAGCAGATGTCAGCTAGGAAGTTAGTCACCACAGAGCCTGCTCTGGGCTCAGGATTCTTGCCTTTAGACCGTATGTTTACACCTTTCAGAGCAGCAATAACAGTTAAAAGGCCTTTGTTTTCCCCACAAGCATAGCCTCTTACCTCTCTCAGTGTTTGCCAAGTGCTCCAAGTCAGTTTTCAGATGTTTTTATACACCCCTTGAGACAATCTGGTGTGCTGTTTCCATGGCTACTCTTTCTGAAAAGTTGTTTTGGCAACTATACAACCTGCATGACTCAGAGAATTTTCAGATTTTCATTAGAACAGGCCATCTTTGGGACGAGGCTGTGATTGCCAGTAAACTGAGTGCTATCATATGTTCTGGGTCTAATTCTTATGCTAATATTACTATTTCCTTCTCAAGGCTTTTTCCAAAACATTTACATTGGATCAGAAGATGCCTGCATGTTACAGAAGCAGATCCCATGATATGAAAAGGAAAACCATGACCTAGAGTCATTGACTATGCCCAGTTGTTAAAATGTGAACTAGGACTCTCAGTTCCTGCCTCCCACCCACTTTAATGCACTTTCCATCTGTACTGTGGTGTGCACATGTATAGGTCTTTTTGGCTGGTCTGTTTATGTTGAGTCACCAATTATCTCACTATCACAAAGACAAAATAAATGAACATTCACAACCCACACATAGCAATAGATTGTTTTGTTTAAGATGTAGTAAGGAGAAAATTCTCTTTAAAACCACACTCACAGAAACATAATTTAATTCCCCATTAGATATCTTTCTTTTTTATCTCTAAAGGACCCTCTCTAGTGTCACCTTTCACATTATTTTTTCCTTTTCTGCTCCACATGATTCCTCAAAACTTCCTCTTTGTTCTTGGCAATTCAGCTCTGTCTCACAGCTTGCATCTGCATCTCAGGGGAAAGTTTGCTGAAATGCCAGCCTTGGATCAGTATTCAGTAATCTGCCTCATTCAAGCATGCTCCTTGATAGTCTCTTTTATCCTTATACACCCACTGTAGCCCTATGTGACTAACAAAAAGATATAGCAAGAAAATTTCTACACATAGACGAAGGCACTGAGGCTTATTGTATTTTCCAGGTAACTCAGCATGCCTATTTGAAGCAGAGGTTTGACTTTATATCACTTTTATATCATCAAGTGGTCTAATGCTCTTACAATTCCACCACTCTGAACATGAAATGCCATTTTATTGCCTTAGTTCTGCTATTCTAAAGTCAATAAAACTGTATTTGCTTCAAAGGAACTAGGATTCTACCATAATTATGAATTAGGCCTAATTTCAAGGTATGCATAAAAACTTTCTCTTATGAGTATATTTGGTAGAATTGGTTAAGAGAAGAGAGAAAGCCTAAGGGTAATTTTAGTTGGGGAAAACTTCCCAGTGGACAGGTTTGTAAGAGTGTTTTGATAGCAATACTTATTGGTGTCTGAAACCCATAGAGGAGGGCCTGCGTTTGGAAATTCACTATTTTCACTTCTCATTTCAGTAAGATAACTGATCTTACAGCCCAAGACAAGAGAACAATAAAACACTGAAATGACTCTTCTGCATTGGACTTGGGATCTTCCCCTTCTTGCTTAAAAGGATGATGGTAATCTAGATTGGTGAGGTCCTTTGAGCAGTTAATTTGTTTAATCTCATAGCAGAGGATATTTTAAAGTCCAAATGGTATGGGCAAGAGGCAGTGTGAATGAGAACAGACCTTTTTAGTGAAGACTCAGGAATCACTGGTTCTGGATCCTGATCTTGTAATACTGAAGAGCTTGATAGGAAATATTTGGAGAAGAAGGTGTTAACGGGGTCATTTTGCTTAGAGGACATTGTGTCACTTTGTTGCAGCTGCATCATCAGATACTGTGGTACAGCATATTTTATTGATCCTTTACCAGAACTGACCTAGCTGGCAATAGAGACCAGTGAAATTGAGGACATAAAAAATACTGTTTATCAAGAGGCATCATGATTGATATATATTATCTCATTAAATTTCATAACATGCCTGCAAAGTAGGTATTGTTGCCCCTACTTCACAGAAGAGGAACTGAGACACAAGGACTTTCCCAAGATCATAAGTACTTTCCCAAGATCTCACAGCTACGAGACTGGCATCAGGCCTGCCAGATTTCTCAGCCAGAGATTTGAGCCACATACTACACTGCCTCTCCACTAGGGGTCCCAGGCTGCTTCAATGTTTTTTTTAATTTGTGCAGGATAAAGTTTTGTCCTTGAAAACTTGTACTCATATGCTGGGAAAGAAGGAGGTTCTAGGCAGGTCATTTAACATTATCCCTGGATTTTCCACAGAGACACCAGACTTAAGAAAACATGAGCATGATTGTCTTTGAATTCAAAACACTCTTTGTAACCTTGGACAAAATAAACAGTAAACCAGGAAATGGTCTGAGATTTCTACCTTCCCGTTCACTGACAATAGCTGGAAAATAAGCACACAGTTAGGTCAAAACCATTCAGTTAAAGGAGGAAATGATAGTAAGTTGAATAATATAGAAACTAGAAATTTAGCCCCTAAATCTGCATTGCTAGCAAGGTAATTTATGAAAATTTTTTTTAAAATGCTGATTTCTTATACATGTGTATTTACTTGTATACATATATTCCATATATGTGTATGTAAGTCTATAATCAAATATAACTAGAAAACTTGCATACTATAGTTTACATTTTAAAATATAGAACAAGAGCACCAATAATGTCAAAGAAAACAAATGTATTTATCTTGTTCAATTCAGGGTATCCCAAACTTATTTGAGCCCAGAACTCGTCTTTCTTCCTTTAATGCCCATGGATGTCCTGTACAACACACTTCGGCCCCAAAGGAGAGCAAACTGAGAGTGCGTTCTGCAGCCTTACACACCACTCCAGCTATGACACCTCATGGGGTGACTCTGTTTGCTTTGAGAACATATCATTTTGTTTTGAAATAAATGTTTATAATTGCTACGTCCTGCCGGTTTTCTCCCAATTGCAATTTAGCCCCTCAATGAGTGCTTACATTTACAAACTTTCTAAAACATCCAGAATGACTAAGAGTGGTAGCAGGAACAGGGGGCCTGGCTCTGGGTGCCAAGAGTAGAGAAGGGCCTGATGTAGGAAAGCTCTCTGCATAAGAACGTGGACGAGGTGAGAACAATGTTTCTTCCTCCTCAAATAAACAATTCTATAATACTGTATTTCTCAAAGTCTCAAGACAAGGATCTGAATATAGTAGTCTCAGAATTTGGTAATGGAGTTCCTTGAGGCATTGGGGTATTGGGAGATTACATCAGTAGGAAGATTAAAGGATATTAAAAGGGTAACTACCAGGGTTACTCTCACAAATAGATCTAAGGAAACACTTGCAATTTCCTGAAGAGATAAAAGGATTGCAAAAGGGAAGGATGTTTTCTGGCCGCTTTTCCAGTGAAATAAAATGAATGAGAATTTAGTGGCAGATAATACCTCAGCTATAACAATGCTAGCTTTCACAAATAAATCCTAAAACTTCAGTGGTTCACATAATTTAATTTTTGTTCTTGTTCATGTGATGGTCCCATGCAGGTATTCCTAGTAAGCAGGTAACTTTTACCCAGATAGTGATTCAGGGGGCAAGGCATTTTCCATGTTGTAACTTGGGATTCTTTGCATCTAGCCCTAGAAAGGGAAGGGACACCTATTTACATGCTTCGGTCCAGAAGCAATCCAATTTTGGTTGCATGATTTCACAAGGTGCAAGGAGTTGGAAAATAGAGCTCCTGGCCAGGCAGCTGCCTAGAGCAAAATCTCTACACTGCAGACAGGGGAAGCACATATTTTGGTGGATAGCTGGGTTTTTCTGCATGGATAATAACAGTAATCACAACAATAATAATAATAGTATGTATTAGTTTCCAGTTGCTGCTCTAATAAGTCACCACAAACTTAGTGGCTTAAAACAACAGAAATTTCTTGTCTTACAGCTCTGGAAGACAGATGGATGAAATGGATCTCACTATGTTCCTTCTTGGTGGCTCCAGGGGAGCAGCCATTTTCTCACCTTTTCCATAATATAGAAGCTACTGGCCTTCTTTGGTTTGTCGCAGGCCAAGTCCTTCTCTGCCATCTCTCTGGTTGTCTGTATCCCACCTACTTTATCACTTGTGATGATATCAGGACTACCTGGATAATCCAAGATAATCCCCCCATCTGAAATCAGCTCCTTAGCAACCTTAATTCCATCTGCAACCTTCCCTTCTCTTTGCCTTATAACCTAGCATACTCACAGGTTCCAGTGATCAAGACATGGACATTCTGGGGTGCTGTTGTTCTGTAAATGCCATAGTAACAAATAGAACAGTTTGACAATGATATTGAGTGTCTTCTGTGTACAGGAACCATTATTAGAATAACTCATTATTCTAATAAAGTATTCTATCATACCCCAATAAAGTATTTTAGTCAGTATTTTTTTATACTTTTTATTTTTCATTTATTATTATTATTATACTCTTTAAGTTCTAGGGTACATGTACACAACATACAGGTTTGTTACATATGTATACATGTGCCATATTGGTGTGCTGCACCCATTAACTCATCATTTACGTTGGGTATATCTGCTAATGCTATCCCTCCTCCCTCCCCTCTCCCCACAATAGGCCCCAGTGTGTGATGTTCCCCTTCCTGTGTCCAAGTGATCTCATTGTTCAATTCCCACCTATGAGTGAGAACATGCGGTGTTTGGTTTTCTGTTCTTGCGATAGTTTGCTGAGAATGATGGTTTCCAGCTGCATCCATGTCCCTACAAAGGACACAACTCATCCTTTTTTATGGCTGCATAGTATTCCATGGTGTATATGTGCCACATTTTCTTAATCCAGTCTGTCACTGATGGACATTTGGGTTGATTCCAAGACTTTGCTATTGTGAATAGTGCTGCAATAAACATATGTGTACATGTGTCTTTATAGCAGCATGTTTAATCAGTATTTATAAATGAGAAAATTGTGAAAGAGATGTTTGACAACTTTGTGTTTAAAGTTACAGTGCCCACAAAGGGAAAAAGTAGGATTCAAATCTGGTTCTGCTTTGCCCCAAACTTCTACGTCTTCCCCCTCAGATCTTTCACTCCTTATCTTTTACAGATGTTCTTGCCTCTTGCCTTTTTGACAAGAGTGAGGCTACATTACTCTCTCCTTTTAAAATATGTTTACACTTTTAGGCCAGGCATGGTGGCTCATGCCTGTGATCTCAGCACTTTTAGAGGCGAGGCAAGCAGATCACTTGAGTCAGGAGTCTGAGACCAGCCTGGCCAATATGGTAAAATGCTGTCTGTACTAAAAATACAAAAATTAACTGGGCATGGTGGCATGTGCCTGTAATCCCAGCTACTCAGGAGGCTGAGGCAGGAGAATTGCTTGATCCTGAGAGGCGGAGGTTGCAGTGAGCTGAGATTGCACCACTGCACTCCTGCCTGGGTGACAGAGCAAGACTCCATCTCAGTAAAAATAAATAAAAATATTTACATTTTTAAATGATTGAAATGAAATCAAAAGAAGGGCAATATTGTGTGAAAAGGGAAAATTATATGAATTTCAAATTTCAATGTCTAGAAATAAAGTGTTCCGGGGATACAGAGTCTCATCCATTTACATAGTCTATGGATTTCTCAGTATATCCTCTTACCTTCCCCCCCTGCCGTCACAAAGAAAGAGGATTCTATTCCCCCAATAGTAAGTAATCGAAGCAGAAGTTCTGGTTCACCTTCCCCCAGAAAGCCTCAGGGTGTAGTTAAAGGACAGGCCAATGTTACTCCTTAGAGTAGAACACAGGTCTGTTTGGAAACTTCGGGACTCCAGGGTTCTAAAAAGCCACAGGAACAGGGTTAGAGAAGGCTGGATGGCTCTGCCTTTGCTTTCTTGGGAACACTAAATACATTAAGAGTTGGAGACAGATAACTTAGAGCAGGAGGAAACTTAAACATGATCAAGTTCATTCTTCTATTTTACAAATGATAAAACTGAGGGCCGGAGGGAACATGTCACTGGTCTCAGTGGCACAGAGTGACTGATAGTGATGATCTGGAGCCCAGGTGTGAGAGTCTCAGCTTAGCCTCTTTCATCCACACACACTGGACAAATACAGGACTCCACTTTTTTTTGTACCCCTTGTGAACTAAAAATTGTTTTTCCATTTTTAAATGGTTGAAGACAATTGAAGTATAATATTTTGTGAAAAGTGAAAATTATATAACATTCGAATTTCAGTGTCGGTAAATAAGTTTTATCAGAAAACAGTGTACTCATTTGTTTGCATGTTGTCTTCTCACCATAAGAACAGTGGTAAGTAGTTCCAACAGAGACTGTGATACCATAATCTGGTCCTTTACAGAAAATTTGCTTTATACCAGACTGCCAGTATCTACCCTCCCATTACGTCATAGCCCAGCCAGACCACAGTGGGCTCAGGAAGCAGCGTTGTGGGAGAGATGAATATTTCACTCGTATACACCGTCCTATGTGTACTGAAGGCAGGTCAAAGTTTTTGAAAACGGAAATAAACTGAATATCATTTCTGTAACCTTCTGATTTGTGAATAAGGAATCACCCAGACTTTATCCTTAGGGAGAACTGTCTACCTTGGCCAAATACTGTGTGCGAGATCTTTTATTTATAATCTCATTTACTCTTCACAACAATTTTGAGAAATATTATTATAGCCATTGTATTAGTCAGAGTTCTCAAGAGAAACAAAACCAATAGGATGTATATATATATATATATGATATGTATATATGAGATATCTATATATATGTGTGTGTATATGTGTGTGTATCATGAGCTAATATCTTATAATAAAAGATTATTTTATACTAAAAATGATCATAAAAGAGATTTTATCTCTTTAATCCCTTATAACAAAAAGATGGTTATCTTATAATAAAATATTACCTTATTTCTTTTAATAAAAGAGATTTGTTGTAAGGAATTTGCTCACATGATTATGGAGACTACCAGGTGCAAAATCTGCAGAGCCACATCCCAGCTTGGGTCTGAGGGCCAGAAGCTGCAGTAGAACCAGGAAGAGCTAATGTTTCAGTTCGAAGGCCTTCAGGCCGGAGAATTCTCTCTTAGTCTTTTGTTCTATTCAGGCCTTCGATGGATGGTCACCTTAGAAAGGGCATTCTCCTTTACACAGTCTACTGAGTTAAATGTGAATCCCATTCAGACATACTCTCACAGAAACACCCAGAAGAATGTTTGACCAGATATCTGGCCATCCTGTGTCCCTTTCAACTTGACAAATTAACTGTCACACCCATTTTATAGATAAAGCAACTGAGACACAGAGAATTTAGTCTATTTGCTCTGAATCCCAATCAAGTGGTTGGAATATAGTTTTTCCAAAAAAAAAAAAAAAAGTCACTGTCCTTATTCTATATAGTACTCCTGCATTGGCTATCCCCTGAACTCCAGAATAAAAATAAGTGAACAAAAATGTTAAATTTACATTTTTCATTGTTTTCACCTGTGACTCTAAAAGAAAGGTTAACTTGTCAGGACTTTGATGACAGTTATGGTTTTACAGTCACTGTGGAACTCTCTGGTATGGATATCTTTTAAAGCTCAGTACTCACATATAACAGTGTGAAACAATACCGGAGCAAGACAAAGTCCTGTTTCCCTGCCCTCACCCCTAAATGGGACAAGGAGGGGAAGCCACACACTCTGTAATGGCTGAAGAGAAGGAGGATCCTTCCCAACTGCAAATTAAAACTGAAGTGCTTGCCAATTGACTCCCAATCGATTATTCCAAGTGTTTGTGGTGCAGCGAATATGATTTCTCCCAGGGACTCTGAAGAGTGGTGCTTAATTATTCATCATGAAATTTAATTTCAGAGCTTGTAATCATGTAACTGTTGAAAATGGAATTTGTTATTGAAACACGTTGAGAAGAAATAGAGGATTATTTAACATCTACTCATCTCACATCAAGATCAGTTTAAAATTGGATGCATTCTGTGATTTCACCACAGCAATCGCATGAGGGCCACGTAAGCTAAACTCCTACATGTTTTCTGCTAATTTGGTTGATTTAGGTCATTTCGTGTCATGAATTGGAAAGGATATTGCAGATTAGGATATACAGATACAAGCTTTTTCTTTCCTCCCAAAGGTTCAACTCCACAGAAACATAATTAACTTACTTTGAGCCATTCCTTGAGAAGCTTAGAAAAATATTAGCTGACAAATTAAGTCTAAGGTATTAGGTGGGGAAATACATTAACTGTTTTTCTTAAATGTAAGGATGAAGCAATTAAAATTCATTTTAATCTTAGTTAAACAGAGGCAAAAAGATGCTTTTGAATTTGACAATTATCAAAGATTACTGAGAAATGCTTTTTATCAGAAAATTCCAGTCTTGGGTTTGAATATAATCAGTTATGGGGTGAAGCATCCTATATAGATGTCTCATAATGCACTGCCTGGAAATGGATGACCAGACAGAAAACCATTCCACCTCGTATTAATGGAAAGGGAGCTTAGTGAAGCTGAACTAGAGGCATTTTATATTGCCACTGAAATATAAATAAAACAACAGGTTTCTCTAGGTTCTACAACTGCTATTTAAAAAACTGACTGTTGTCTAATGATCAATTGTAAAAGTTTTAAACAATCTACCTTTAGAAGATATGATATTTCATTATCTTAGGTGATATGGCTCCATGAATAACATAGATTTGGCAAATAAAAAACAGAAACACTTTGTACTGTTGGATATTCTCTAATCCATTTCCTACATTGCAGTAAAGCTGAGTTTAAAGAACAAATCAATTTACATTTCAGTTTAAATCAGATCCACAATTCTTTTTGCATGGTCCATGATGCCGTCGGTGGTCTGTGGTCCTGACAATTTCCCGTCCTCGTCTCATGTTACTCTGTCATCACCTTACTGGCCTTTCTTTAGTACTTCAAAGCTACCATGATTTTATTTTGTTCCCATCCGTAAGCTTTTTCATATACTGTTCCCAGAACCTGCAAAATCCCCTCACTTCCTCTTCATGTAGCTGATGCCTTTCCTCCAGGTCACTCCAGACAGCTTGTCTACGTTGTACTTTTCCCTCCCTTCCTCTGATTTTCTCCATTGCTGATCTTGTCTGTCATAGCACCTATAATCATTTATATATTTCTTGTGCACATATTTGATAACTTGTGTAGTATCTTTTATCTCAATTAGATTTTAGTTTGCATAAACTTTTTGGCATTACATTTTTATTTATCAATGTCTACTCAGTGCCGATAAAGAGGAGGTACAACGAAGATTTAGGAAATAAATAAGCTCAGGTATCTCTTTCTATCTCCATGGCATTCCCTTACACACATTTATGAGACATTTCATGTCTTTAGAAAATAGTTTTAAAACTAGTAATCATATTCTGGATGATACAATGAAAGACAATATAATTAAGTAATTTCTTCAAAGTTTATTAACCGCAATTCATTGGTGGGCCATTTTATTCTGATAGTTGAGTCACACACATTTTAATATACAGTCTCTAATAACAAAAAGTTTATAATTTTGTGGAAGGAGCACCTATATATGTACTACTTAGATAATCAGATACCTATTTAAGACAATTAAATCAGGTAGTAAAATGTTGAGGAAAGTAAAAGTGATGGTCAAAGGATTTTCAGAGAACAGAGATAGGACATTAATGTCGTTCAGGATGTGAGCAGAGAGGTAGAGATCCAGAAAGATTACTTATTTATTTATTTATTATTTTGAAACAGAGTCTTGTTCTGTTGCCCAGACTGGAGTGCAGTGGTACAAACATGGCTAACTGCAGCCTCAACCTCTGGGTTCAGGCAATCCTCCTTCCTCAGCTTCCTGAGTAGCTGGGATCACAGATGTGCACCACCATGCTTGGCTAATTTTTTAAATTTTTGTAGAAACACAGTCTTGCCATGTTGTCTAGGCTGTTCTCAAATTTCTGGGCTCAAGCAATCCTCCTGGTTCAGCCTAAGTGCTGGTGTGAACCACTGTGCCTGACCAGAAAGACATTTTAGATGGAGACAAAACATGAGAAATGACAAAAAAGAAAAGAGTAACATACTATGTAGCAAAAAGAAGCACAATCATTCCAGAGCAGAGAATATCTGTTCAGAGGTAGTTTAGGCGGGATTGAGTAGATAGCGTAGCCCCATGGAGGGACACTAACGCGAGACTGAGTTGTGTCAATATGAGTTCATGGTCAACACGTTGTCATTGCAGATGCAAGAAATAGAGAAGATATAAACAAACTGGAGTTCCAGGAGACATCTAGCAGGACATATCTGAAGACAAAAATGTTAACTCTAACAAGACAAATGAGGAGGTAAATGAAGCCATGCATAAAGAATGGCAATGAAGATAAAGACAAAGGAACTAAAAATGCACTGAAGATTCTCAATAATTACTTTCACTTGAAGAAAAGGTTTTATCATGTTGGAATAAATGACCTAGAAATTTTAAGAGATTTACAAATTGAAGTTGTAATTTTTCTTAACCATGAAAAAAAACTTAAATACTAAAAAATAATTTTAAAGGAAAATTGATTCAATTTGAGCAATCAGTGGCACACTGATGACTTCTGACAGGCATTCCTCAGGCATTTGCTACTGAGGATTTTATCAGCTGCAATGAACATGTAGTCAGTTGACACTGAAAATAAAAGAAATGAGTAAGGAGTTTAGATTAAAATTCTCTTGACCCAGAACACTTTAAGCTTTATCTGACAACATGGACTTAAAAATATTTAGCTAGTGTATAATAGAAACTTTCTTATCCTGACATTATTCTTGAAAGTCATCTTATACTTTAATTTATACCAAATTCCAAATGTCTTGGGTATAAATTAAAGCAAAGCACATAGGTCATTTTAATGGAGAAAAAGCAATGAGGGAACAATGTGTTCTTTTGAAAAATTATGGTAGGACACTTTGAATCTTTTTTTCCCCTGTCTTGCCTGATTTTATAAGTTTTGATTCTATTTTAGTCTTTCAGTGTGTAAAAGTTATTTGCAGAAAATCTTCAGGAAAAAATATTCTTGGGACTTACAACAAATGTCCACTACATCATCTGAAATCATGATCAACAGTCACAGAAAAACAACAGTAGCCCAGAAGGTGGTATTGGTTCTGTTCACAAAATATGTTTTGTTATCCATTCATTATAGACATATAGAGGTCTGCTTTCTACCAAAGATTACAATATCATTAAACAGCATTTTGGTTCATTCCTTTCAAAAGTAATATACTACTATCATTTTTACAAAGTGCATTGGATATTCCTCTTATTATAAAGGAAATACCATTCCTTTGAAGAACATTTGGAAAATACAGAAAAACAACAAAAAGGAAGACAATTACTTGTAATCCCGTCACCTAACTTAGCCACTTCATTTGGCTGTATATCTGTGTCTATATATAAATTATAATCTCATTGCATATTCTACTTTGTAACTTGAATTTTCCATTTGATATTATGTAATAAATATTTCCCATGTTTTTATGCTTCTCATACATTTTTAATGGCTGCCTACTGCATTATATATAGTTGAACCATACTTTATTTTACTAATCACTATTGTTAAATAGGTAGAAGGTTTGCGACATTTTATTATAAATAATATTACAATGAACATCATTGTTTAAAAATGTGTTTATTTCCCTTTTTTTATTATGCATTAAGTTCTGGGGTGCATGTGCAGAATGTGGAGGTTTGTTACGTAGGTATACATGTGCCATGGTGGTTTGCTGCACCTATCAACTCGTCATCTACATTAGGTTTTTCTTCTAATGCTATCCCTCCCCTATCCGCCCCACCCTGACCTACTGACAGGTTCTGGTGTGTGATGTTCTTCTCCCTGGGTCCATATGTTCTCACTGTTCAACTCCCACTTATGAGTGAGAATATTCAGTGTTTGGTTTTCTGTTCTTGTGTTAGTGTCCTGAGAATGATGGTTCCCAACTTCATCCATGTCCCTGCAAAGGACATGAACTCATCCTTTTTTATGGCTGCATAGTATTCCAAGATGTATATGTTCCACATTTTCTTTATCTGGTCTATCAGTGATGGGTATTTGGGTTGGTTCCATGTCTTTGCTATTGTGAACCATGCCGCAATCAACATACATGTGGATGTGTCTTTATAGTAGAATGCTTTATAATCCTTTAGAAATGCTTTATAATCCTTTAGAAATGCTTTATAATCCTTTATAATTCCTATCCTTGAGTATATATATCCAGTAATGGGATTGCTGGGTCAAATAGTATTTCTGGTTCTAGGTCCTTGAGGAATTGCCACATGTCTTCCATGATGGTCGAACTAATTTACACTCCCACCAACAGTGTAAAGGCATTCCTATTTCTCCACATCCTCTCCAGCATCTGTTGTTTCCTGACTTTTTAATGATCGCCATTCTAACTGGTGTGAGATGGTATCTCATTGTGGTTTTGATTTGCATTTCTCTAATGACCAGTGATGATGAGCATTTTTTTCATATGTTTTTTGGCCACATATATGTCTTCTTTTGAGAAGTGTCTGTTCATATCCTTTACCCATTTTTGATGGGGTTGTTTTTTTTCTTGTAAATGTGTTTAAATTCTTTGTAGATTCTGGATAGTAGTCCTTTGTCAGGTGGATAGATTGCAAAAATTTTCTCCCTTTCTGTAGGTTGCCTGTTCACTCTGATGATAGTTTCTTTTGATGTGCTGAAGTTCTTTACTTTAATTAGATCCCATTTGTCAATTTTAGCTTGTATTGTCATTGCTTTTGGTGTTTTAGTCATTAAGTGTTTGCCCATACCCATGTCCTGCATGGTATTGACCAGGTTTTCTTCTAGGATTTTTATAGTTTTGGGTCTTATGTTTAAGTCTTTAATCCATCTTGAATTAATTTTTGTATGAGGTGTAAGGAAAGGATCCAGTTTCAGCTTTCTGCATATCGCTAGCCAGTTTTCCCAACACCATTTATTAAATAGGGAATCCTTTCCCCATTGCTTGTTTTTGTCAGGTTTGTCAAAGATCAGATGGTTGTAGATGTGTGGTTGTTATTTCTGAGGCCTCTGTTCTGTTCCATCGGTCTGTATATCAGTTTTGGTACCAGTACCATGCTATTTCATTACTGTAGCCTTGTAGTATAGTTTGAACTCAGGTAGCATGATGCCTCCAGCTTTCTTCTTTTTGCTTATGATTGTCTTGGCTATGTGGGCACTTTTTTGGTTCCATATGAAATGTAAAGTAGTTTTTTCCAATTCTGTGAAGAAAGCCAATGGTAGCTTTAGGGATAGCATTGAATCTATAAATTACTTTGGGCAGTATGGCCATTTCACGATATTGATTCTTCCTATCCATGAGCATAAAATGTGTTTCCATTTGTTTGTGTCCGTTCTTATTTCCTGGAGTGGTGGTTTGCAGTTCTCCTTGGAGAGGTCCTTCACATCCCTTGTAAGTTGGATTCCTAGGTATTTTAGCCTCTTGGTAGCAATAGTGAATGGGATTTCACTCATGATTTGGTTCTCTGTTTGTCTTCTATCGGTGTATAGGAATGCTTGTGATTTTAGGAATGCTTGTGATTTTTGCACATTGATTTTGTATCCTGAGACTTTGCTGAAGTTGCTTATGAGCTTAAGGAGATTTTGGGCTGAGACAATGGGATTTTCTAAATATACAATCATGTCATCTGCAAACAGAGACAATTTGACTTCCTCTTTTCCTAATGGAATACCCTTTATTTCTTTCTCTTGCCTGATTGCCCTGGCCAGGACTTCCAACACTATGTTGAATAGCAGTGGTGAGAGAGGGCATCCTTGTCTTGTGCCAGTTTTCAAAGGGAATGCTTCCAGCTTTTTCCCATTCAGTATGATATTGGCTGTGGGTTTGTCATAAACAGCTCTTATTATTTTGAGATATGCTACATCAATACCTAGTTTATTGAGTCTTTTTGGCATGAAGGCTGTGGAATTTTGTCAAAGGCCTTTTCTGCATCTATTGAGATAATCATGTGTTTTTTGTCATTGGTTCTGTTTATGTGATGGATTATGTTTGCTGATTTGTGTATGTTGAACCAGCCTTGAATCCCAGGGATGAAGCTGACTTGATCGTGGTGGATGAGCTTTTTCATATGCTGCTGGATTCGGTTTGCCAGTATTTTATTGAGGATTTTTGCATCAATGTTCATCAGGGATATTGGCCTAAAATTCTCTTTTTTTGTTGTATCTCCAGCAGGTTTTGATATCAGGACGATACTGGCCTTATAAAATTAGTTAGCAAGGATTCCCATTTTTTCTATTGTTTGGAATAGTTTCAGAAGGAATGCTACTGGCTCCTCTTATTACCTCTGGTAGAATTCGGCTGTGAATCCGTGTGGTCTTGGACTTTTTTGGGTTGGTAGGCTATTAATCACTGCCTCAATTTCAGAACTTGTTATTGGTCTATTCAAGAATTTGACTTCTTCCTGGTTTAGTCTTGGGAGGGTGTATGTGTCCAGGAATTTATCCATTCCTTCTAGATTGTCTAGTTTATTTGCTTAGAGTTGTTTAGCATATTCTCTGATGGTAGTTTGTATTTCTCTGGGATTGGTGGTGATATCTCCTTTATCATTTTTCATTGCATCTATTTGATTCTTCTCTTATTTTTTCTTTATTAGTCTGGCTAGTGGTCTATCTACTTTGTTGATCTTTTCAACAAAGCTCCTGGATTTATTGATTCTTTGAAGAGTTTTTAGTGTCTCTGTCTCCTTCAGTTATGCTCTGATCTTAATTATTTCTTGTCTTCTGCAAGCTTTTACTTTGTTTGCTCTTGCTTCTCTAGTTCTTTAATTGTGGTGTTAGGGTGTCGATTTTAGAACTTTCCAGTTTTCTTTTGTGGGCATTTAGTGCTATAAATTTCCTCGTACATATTGCTTTAAATGTGTCCCAGAGATTCTGGTATGTGTCTTTGTTCTCATTGGTTTCGAAAAACATCTTTATTTCTGCCTTCATTTTGTTATTTACCCAGTAGTCATTTAGGAGCAGGTTGTTCAGTTTCAATGTAGTTGTGCAGTTTTGAGTGAGTTTCCTAATCCTGAGTTCTAATTTGATTGCACTGTGGTCTGAGAAACTGTTTATGATTTCTGTTCTTTTGCACTTGCTGAGGACTGTTTTACTTCCAATTATGTGGTCAGTTTTAGAAAAAGTGTGATGTGGTGCTAAGAAGAATGTATATTCTTTTGATTTGGGGTGGAGAGTTCCATAGATGTCTATTAGGTCTGCTTGGTTCAGAACTGAGTTCAAGTCCTGGATATCCTTGTTAATTTTCTGTCTTGTTGATCTGTTTAGTGTTGACAGTGGGGTATCAAAGTCTCCCACTATATAATAATACCCACTATTATTGTGTGGTAGTCTAAGTCTCTTCATAGGTCTCTAAGAACTTGCTTTATGAATCTGGGTGCTCCTTGCTCCTGTATTGGGTGCATATATATTTAGGATAGTTAACTCTTCTCATTGCATTGAACTCCTAACTATTGTGTAATGCTCTTCTTTGTCTCTTGATCTTTGTTGTTTTAATGTCTGTTTTATCAGAGACTAGGACTGCAACCCCTGTCTTTTTGCTTTCCATTTGCTTAATATTCCTTCATCCCTTTATTTTGAGTCTATGTTTGTCTTTGCACATGAGATGGGTCTCCTGAATACAGCACACTGATGGGTCTTGACTCTTTATCCAATTTGCCAGTCTGTGTCTTTTCATTGGGGCATTTAGTCCATTTACATTTAAGGTTAACGTTGCTATGCATGAATTTGATCCTCTCATTATGATGCTAGCTGGTTATTTTGCCTGTTAGTTGATACAGTTTCTTCATAGCATTGATGGTTTTTACAATTTGGTATGTTTTTGCAGTGGCTGGTACCGGTTGTTCCTTTCCATGTTTAGTGCTTTCTTCAGGAGCTCTTATAAGGCAGGCCTGGTGGTGACAAAATCTCTCAGTGTTTGCTTGTCTGTAAAGGATTTTACTTCTCTATCACTTGTGAAGCTAATTTTGGTTAGATATGAAATTCTGGGTTGAAAATTCTTTTCTTTAAGAATGTTGAATATTGCTCCCCACTCTCTTCTGTCTTGTAGGGTTTTTGCCAAGAGATCCACTGTTAGTCTAATGGGCTTCCCTTTGAGGGTAACCCGACCTTTCTCTCTGGCTGCCCTTAACATTTTTTCCTTCATTTCAACCTTGGTGAATCTGATGATTATGTATCTTGGGGTTGCTCTTCTCAAGGAATCTCTTTGTGGTGTTCTCTGTATTTCCTGAATTTGAATGTTGGCTTACCTTGTTAGATTGGGGAAATTCTCCCGGATAATATCCTGAAGAGTGTTTTCCAACTTGGTTCTATTCTCCATGTCACTTTCAGGTACACCAGTCAAACATAGATTGGTCTTTACACACAGTCCCAAATTTCTTGGAGGCTTTGTTCATTTTTTTCATTCTTTTTTCTCTAATCTTGTCTTCTCACTTTATTTCATTATGTTGATCTTCAATCTCTGATATCCTTTCCTCTGCTTGATGAATTCAGCTATTGATAGTTATGTATGCTTCACAGAGTTCTCGTGCTGTGTTTTTCAGCTCCATCAGGTCATTTATGTTCTTCTCTACACTGGTTATTCTAGTTAGCAATTCATTTAACCTTTTTTCAAGGTTCTTAGCTTCCTTGCATTGGGTTAGAGTGTGCTCCTTTAGCTCAAAGGAGTTTGTTATTACCCACCTTCTGAAGCCCACTTCTGTCAATGTGTCAAACTCATTTTCTGTCCAGTTTTATTCCCTTGCTGGTGAGGAGTTGTGATCTTCTGGAGGACAAGAAGCGTTCTAGTTTTTGGAGTTTTCAGTCTTTTGCTCTGGTTTCTCCCCATCTTCGTGGATTTATCTACCTTTGGTCTTTGACATTGGTGACCTTCAAACGGAGTCTTTGAGTGGATGCCCTTTTTGTTGCTGTTGCTACTATTCCTTTCTGTTTGTTAGTTTTCCTTCTAACAGTCAGGCCCATCTTTTGCAGGTCTGCTGGAGTTTGCTGGAGGTCCACTCCAGACTCTGTTTGCCTGGGTATCACCAGCAGAGGCTGCATAACAGCAAAGATTTCTGCCTGTTCCTTCCTCTGGAAGCTTCATCCCAGAGGAGCAGCCACCAAATACCAGCAAGAACTCTCCTGTATGAGGTGTCTGTCGGCCCCTACTGGGAAGTATCTCCTAGTCAGGATACACGGGGGTCAGGGACCCACTTGAAAAGGCAGCCTGTCCCTTATCAGAGCTCGAATGCTGTACTGGGAGATCTGTTGTTATTTTAAGAGCTGTCAGGTGGGAATAGTTAAGTCTGCTGCAGCTGTGTCCACAGCTGCCCCTTCCCCCAGGTGCTCTGTCCCAGGGAGATGGGGGTTTTTATCTGTAAGTCCTTGACTGGGGCTGCTGCCTTTATTTTTCAGTGATGCCCTGCCTAGAGAGGCAGTCTGCCTGCAGGGGTCTTGCTGAACTACAGTGGGCTCTGCCAAGTTGCAAGTTCCTGGTGGCTTTGTTTATATTGTGAGGGTAAAAGCCCCTATTTAAGCCTCAGCAATGGTGAACGTCCCCCCTCACCACCACCACCCCACAAGCTTGAGCATCCCGTGTCAACCTCAGACTGCTGTGCTAGCAGCAAGAATTTCAAGCCAGTGGATCTTAGCTTGCTGGCCTCCATGGGGGTGGGACCTACTGAGCCATGCACCGGAGGTAATCTGGTCTTCCCATTGTGAAGACCATGGGAAAAGTGCAGTATCTGGGCCAGAGTGCACTGTTCCTCTTGGTACAGTCTCTCATGGCTTCCCTTGGCTAAGAATGAGAAATGTCCCGACCCCCTGTGGTTCTCAGGTGAGGTGACACCCCACTCTGCTTTGGCTCACCCTCTGTGGGCTGTACCCACTGTCAAACCAGTCCCAGTGAGATGAAATGGGTACCTCAGTTGAAAATGCAGAAATCACCCGCCTTCTGCATCGTTCTAACCGGGAGCTGCAGACTGGAGTTGATGCAGTTTCTCAGATATTCCATTTGTTTAGAAAGTAGAGAGCTAGCCAAACATCTCAGATACTAAAGCATGAGCTTCTTTACATGGTGTCCTCTAGAAGCTGGCATTTAAGTTAGAATTTGTACTCATGAAATTCTACTCTTCTCTGAATTCAAGTATGCAGGGTAAGAGAATTAATCCCTAGATTCTGAAAGAGCCTTACAGATAGAGTTGTTTCATAGAATCATTCCTAGTAACCTCTGCAAAATCATAAATATTTTAAGAAGCAGAATGTGAAGAAAGACACATGCCTTTATACAAGGAGTCATTTTTAGACTCGAGTACCTGGAATATGCCTGCTTCCATGAAAACAAATAAACAGTACTAACCTGATTTTATTTTTATAATGTTATTAGGGTTAAAATTATTTAACTTTCCACATACACAGCTTATCTTGATTTTTTAACAACACACATACCCATGTAGGCAAGGAAAAGAAATACAAACTCTGGATTCCTACAAAGATATTATCGTAGTAGAATATACAGTTAACCACAATGTATATAATGTACAATTATTAAAGGATCATTTTATCGTGCATTCATTCATTCAACAAATATATACTTACTGAGTCCTACTAAGTGCAAGGTACTATTCTAGGGCTTGTCTTATAGTGATAAAAAATCAGTCACAAATATCTGGCAGAACTCCATTGCTAGTTCACCTTGGGTTCTTTCTGATGGTAAAGGCTGCTTGCTTAGTGATCGTTTTCTTTGGAAAGAGATCCCAGGAAACTAAAATGAAATGACGAAGAAGACAGAAACAGGGAAGGAAATAAATGCAATTCAAGGATGCATTATTGAGCTGGTTACCATGTGGGCTCTCTGAGGAACAGAGTAAAAAGCTTCTCCGAATGGTTTATCCTAGGCATGGGAGTGGGGAATTTTAGCCACTGGCTTCCATCTTCTATTGATCAAATATTGCCCAAGGGTGTATTGACTCCCTTGTACTTCCAGGTATACTGTAAACAACATGGCTGTGTGAACACTCTGACCACTGTGTTCCAGCCTGGGCAACTCTGTAATTAATTACATCCACCAGTAGAGTAACTTGCTGTTTCACCTGCCAGTTCGCTGACGGAAGAAACACAAAGCGATCACCTAGTGGTCATAGCTGTAAGTTTAGGGGAACCTTTACCGTGTGCCCTGGTGGAAGCATTCCTCATCCCCCACCTTCCACCTTTGCCTTTTCTTCCTCTCAGGATCACTAACGAAGCAGAATCTGGAGTTGTAAAAATTCTAAGTTCTGCATTTGTTTCACTGGGAGTTATAGTAAAAGGTCCAATTCTACTTTTGCTCCTTAGTGGCCAGGCCAGTGAATTTTAGCTATTGGGAATACCGCACTTTCTATTGACCATGGAGTCAATGTGTGTGTCCCACCCTAGAAAACAAAGCCCAACTTCTAAAGGTGTTAATGTTCAGCTGGCACTGTAGCCTTCGATAGGGCATCTGAATCTTCTGTCAGTCTGACTGCTTCTAGGTCCTATGGCGTATGACAGGACTAGTGAAGACTTTGGTCATGTAACCCATTGCCCCGCCTCCATCACCATCAGGAAGAATCTGACCTGAGGTGATCTTATGTAGGATTCCATTGGACAGAGCAGAAGCTCTGTAAGTCTTCACCCTGGCAGGGGGCAGGAATGCAACTCTACATCTGGGATACGTGCAATTTTCTTTATAGAGTAATCAGTAGAAGCAGTGGCTAGATCAACCTTAGGAGGTCCATGCTTTGGGTCTGTGCATAGACTCTATTCCTGACTTTGTGCTCATATATCCACTGTGCATAAGCTAGGTGGTTGAGGAGGTTGGCTGATAACCACAGAATAAGTCATCTTTCCTCCCTAGCTGTTGAGTGCTTCTTATGCAGCAAATGTTCTCCTATAGGCATTTATGTGCCAGCAATCCTCCAAACCCTTTGTACTACTCCAATAGGTTCATAAACTTGCCTTAACACAAATTTCATTTTTACTCTCTTCTAGTCTTGCTACTACCAGGCTTCTGCCCATGAAGACAAGCCCAGCAGTTCCAGATACCTTTACCTCAGATTACTCTTTGCAGTCAAGATGAATAACCAGGTTTGCTTGCATTTCTGCTCATTGAGAAGATGTTCCTTTACTCCCAGACTTCAGGCAGGCCCTGGGTGGGGCTGGAGTGATGGCATAACAGTTTGTACTTTTACTAACCTATCAGCCAACTTATCCCGTGGACCAAGCTCAGGCTTTTCCCCTTCAGTTAGTTGATTGTAAGTGGGCCCCTATGAGGGCATGGGTTCCAGCTGAGGTGAATTATCCTTCAGCATTCTTTGTTCCTTGTTTCTACTCATATTTAGAATGGGCAATTTGCAAAGATAGAAAGGGAAAACATCATTTAGGTAGATACTGCAATAACTAAAGAGTTAAGTATCAAAATTTAAACTCATGAGGTGATGGTAAGAAGTGAAAACATCGTCTCTAAGAAATATTAGGCAGATAAAATCGAATGCAACAATTCAAAAGAGGATGCTTTAATGTAAGGAGAAAAGCTGTGAATTTAACTTTAAATATACTAAGATGGAGGTAGTGAGGGTACTCAACCACAAACCTGCATTCTATGTGCCCAGGATTATTCAAGGTATGTGTCAGGTTCTAACTGAGGTCCAATGGGAGTCGGTGGGTAAGTGCTGGGTAGCCGGAAAAACACTGGGGGAATCGTAGACAGTTTTGACATGGCTTTACTCTCTCTCTGGGTGTGAGCCACATCTACAGCATCAGCAGGGTAGTTATACCTTTTACCGACAACAGTGGCTCTGAATCAAACACGAGCTCACGTGAGTGGTTACTAATGCGCCTCACGTGGCGTGGTTATATAACGAGCGGAGTTGTGTGAGTGAGCTCCAAACTCACTGAGTAAGGCTGGACCGATGTCTGTTTCGGCCCTTTCTTGACTACAGCACATCCATTTTCCTCTACAGCATGTAGTACGTTTTATACCTTTTTCTACAATGAATCCTCTAGGCAGAAATTCCTGTACACATCTTATGAACAAAGAATTTGAGCCTCAAAGAGTAAGTACTTTCTCCAGAGTATAAGATTGTTAATGTCTGTGACATTCTTTGAAGTGAGGCAAGTAAATACCTCTGAACATGTTTTCTTTTCCTGCTCCTCTGTCTCCTGCTCTTTTCCTTCTTTTTTCCTCCTCTTCCTGTTATAGAACTAGCAAGTTCACATGACCACTGTACAGTAACAGACCAGTTACACTGAGACAACAGAGTTTGCAGTAGTGGAAGAGTTTAATGCTCACGGGATACCAAGTGAGGAGATGGGAGGAGACCCTCAAGTTCATCTCCCCAAGGAGCATTTGGCTGGGGTTTTTAATGGGATCATGGAGGGTGAGAGGTTGGAGCATTGAGGTTGAGAGGTTGAGATTGTTGACTGATTGGGGGTAAGGGGGATAACATCATGAGGATGTAGAAACTGCATTCTTTGGTGAGTCAGCTTCTGTGGGGTCATTCAGACCAGCTGATGTCAGTAGTTTCACTGTTTTGCACGGTTTGCAGGACTTGAAAGAATAGAACTTATGTTTTCCCTTTGAGGTATTTTAAGTTTTTATCTGTAGAGCAGTGAAGGGGAACTGTAATCTTGTAACAGGGTCTATGTGATTTGGAGGCAATAGGCAAACAACTATGAGGAATGGATCACAGAGCATCTAATCTAATGATTAATGCTGGGTGTGCTGCAAGCTTGCTTTATCTTCATTTCTCCCCATCCCTTCTTCCCTGATTGAATTGATAAAGTTTATAGGGGAACTTGCACTCCTGGTAACTATATCTTGGTCTTGAATTAGACTGTCAGTATAGACAGGAAATGTGCACTGCTCATAGTTGATGCTTCATAAATATTTTTTGGGGAAAAAGTTCTTACAAATTACTCCTCCTGATCTCTGAAATTTTATTTTGAAATCACTTAAGTAAAACCTTTGAACATTATTACTTACCAGCTGCAAAAGTTTAAAATGTGAAATTTACCTCAGTACAACCCCTCTTGAATGATTTAATTTTATACTCTAAAAGCAACATTTCATCCTATCTGTTTTTTGGCAAAAGTAATTGAAGTCAATTATTATTTTCTTTTTCATAATCCCACATGTACAGTTCTTAATTAAGCACAATTAAAATCAGCTTTTTCTGTCTTATTTTGTATTCTCATTCCATATGCTATATGTTCTTTATTTCTATTAAAAAGATGTACTTTTAATAAAAATGGATTTTTCTTCCTTCCTTATATTGCTATGATTTTGTAGCTTCCAAATCCATTCTTATTAGGTTCTGGTGCTGGTGATTATTAAGTTCTTCACACTTTTCTCATAGCGGAGCTTAAGGTAAGATAAAGGAAATGACAATTCCCAACCTTGCCTAGCCTTGAGGAAGAGAGTCAGAATAATACTGGTAGAACCTGAGCTGGAATGACTCTAGATTTAAGCAAAATTTGTGTTTCTTTGGCCATTAATTCAGAATGAAGGATGAGTCTGTGTCAAGTGTGCCTCCTGAAGCCCTCTGAGATTGCCTGTGTACTCACGGGCTCATCCCAGTCTGTGAAAATCCTTTTGTAAACCAGCCTGAAACCCAGGAGCCTCATAAAAAAGGGGAGAAAAATCAATGCAGTTAGTTTTCATGTATACTTATGTCTTCCTTATGTTGTTTGTTGATTCTACATTTTAGTATGATGTCAGGCATAATGCCTCCATCTTTGAGCAGGAAGTAATGGGTTACCGGTGGGCCTTGATGCTGACCTTTTGCCCTGGGAAGCTTGGCTCCAGCTGGAGCAGCTGAGGTTTCCAGACTGGTTACTTCTGCTCCATATAGCCTGCTGTATTTACCCTCAGTGAGCTATACAATCTATCACAGTTTTCTGTGTACATCACGATTTTAAAAGGATGGGAAGCACTGGTTTAAACTATGTGATAATGATGAGAAATGCCATCTACAGATAGACCTGCTATAAGACAAGCCTATTATATTCTTATTTAAAATACTTATTTATATCTGTGGCTCTTAAACTGTGTTGCATATTAAGTTCAACTGGGGAGCATTTAAAATTCTTTTTGTTTTTTGTTTTGAGATGGAGTCTTGCTCTGTTGCCCAGGCTGGAGTGCAGTGGCACAGTCTCGGCTCACTGCAACCTCCACCTCCCAGGTTCAAGTGATTCTCCTACCTCAGCCTCCCAAGTAGCTGGGACTACAGGGGCACACCACCATGCCCCTGTTAATAAAAAATAATAATTTTTGTATTTTTAATAGAGATGGGGGTTTCACCATGTCGGCCAAACTGTTCTTGAACTTCTGACCTCATAATCCCAAAGTGTTTCCACCACACTCCGCCAAGCATTGAAAACACTTGATGCTCAGGCTGTAACCCAAAGAAACTGCATCTTAATTTCTGAGGGTGGGATCTATCTGGTGGAGAAGTAGTGATTTGTAGTTTCTATTATGATTCTTAGTAGTTGGGGACAAATACAGAGTTCTCTGAAACAGTCCTGATTTCAACTATCCTTTTGTAGTAAATCAATGTATTAAATGTGGAGCTAAATGTGCAAATTATATGTATCTAGATACAATTCAATTGTTACAGCTTCATACTTTTTCACATAAAGGATTCACAAAACAGGAGCGAAAACTGTTGATTTAATATACCAAGGTAATATCCAGTCAACCAGAGTGGTAGATACAAAAAGCCTTATGTAGTCATTTTAGTTTGTTTAGTTTTGTTTTTGTTATGTGACAACTGAACAATTTGTAAAATGGTTTTTCTGTGTTACTTATTTCTTGTGCTGTTAATCAGGAAGGAAAAATAAAGCACTGGTTTGAGTAAAGGGAATCACATGAGCTTGCACTGTGGGTGCTTTTGTGCCTTGCTTTGGGAGAGCTATACGCACGGCAAGGAACCTGGGTGAAGATTTGATTAAAAGGATGGATAATTTTGTTCTTAGGCTGTGAACATCTGAACAGGATACATGGTAAAAAATAAATAAATAAAAAACTAAGTAATTCTCTGGGAAGACTGAACCATGCGGAACAAATTTAGAACACAGACGCCTGAAACTCTAGCAATTCTTTAGTATAAACTGTTTTGCTGAGGTATTTAATGATTTTCTCCAATAGTGGATATCACTTAGGAATATAATCACACTGAAGAATCTGTGATGATTATTTCAGTCATTAAAGGAAGACGATTTGTTTTGACCAAGTATTTTTAATTGTTTGACACATCAACTTCAGTGGATTCAAAACTTTCTGAATTTATACAATAAAATTTTGTGTTAACATCTTTAGTGAATTTGGGGAAAGAGTTCATTGTTTTTCATTAGGTTCTCACAGAAGTGTCTGACCTAATGGGATTAGACATCACTGTTTACTTGATCCAAAATATATCATACTGACTTACTAGACTCCAGATTACTATTTAAATTTAAGTCCCCAAGGGCTGAATTTGTTTGCATTTGCCTTTTATCTCATTCCCATATTTAGTAATATTTTAAATTGATATAATGAGTATATTATACATATTAGGAAACAAAAAATAATAAGAGTTCCTGTATTACTTTTTTTTTTTTTTGGAGACTGAGTCTCACTTTGTTGCCCAGGCTGGAGTGCAGTGGCACAATCTCGGCTCACTACCTCTGTCTCCTGGGATTCTCCTGCCTCAGCCTCCCAAATAGCTGGGATTACAGGTGCCTGCCACTACACCTGGCTGATTTTTGTATTTTCAGTAGAGACAGGGTTTCACCATGTTGGCCAGGCTGGTCTTGAACTCCTGACCTCAAGTGATCCACCTGCCTCAGCCTCCCAAAGTGTTGGGATTATAGGTGTGAGTAACCACTCCTGGGACTTTAGTCATTTCTTTGGCTTAATTTTGGTAGAGAAATGCTGAGGACCAGTCAATATTCACTCTGATAGCACTGTGCTACCAGAATCTCCTTTTGTGGCCTTTTGCAAAAGGAAGATGCAGCTGCAGATGCCGCATAATAACAAAAGAGAGAAAAACATCCACAAGCCCACTAAAGAAAAGCAAAAGGAAGGCTGCTGGAGACTGGAAGATGAAAAACCAGAAACATCCTCGAACCATCCACTTCCGTATTTTGACTTGCTGTTTTTATTCCTTTTCGTTGGGGACAGCTGTGTTCTCTCAATAGATGAGCAATCGTGTGGTGTTCATTTTAATTTAACCTGTGAATCGTGGTGATTAGAAGATATATAACCCAGGCATGCTAATTAAAGCACCCTTTGTGTGAGTTCTAAGAGTGGAGAAAAGCTTTCCTTCGATGTCTGTCAGATGGCCATGTTTTGTATGCCCTTGGCCTCATCTAGCAATCATGACATTACATTACGCTTTATCTTCTAGTACCAGTTTTACATCATGTTCCTGTCCATGTTAAAGCTTTTCAGAAACATAGACTGAGCTGGAGAAAATATATCTTAATGCATTGCCTTGTTGCTCTTTTGGAGGAACAAGAGGCTGTGTGCATGACAAACAACACTGTCTGCAACATACATGCCAAGGCTCATTTATTTAAAGATTTACCATTCATCATTGTCAGAGTTTCTGTGGGCATTACTGCCACTGTCTTATGTGCATTGTGAGTTCCTCCAAGTGTCCAGAAGAAGACTAAATCCCACTGTGACTTAATGCAAGAGTAGGAAATATTTTGCTTTGATTTTCCCGAAATGGATTTCTTTGGTTTTAAAAAAAAGACCACTGAACTATGTAGATCATACTTTATGCCTATATTTAGTGGCTTCTGATGTTTTATAGTTTTTATTCATTTTGTTTTATATTTCACCTCCCACCAAATATACACAGATCTTATACAGGGAATAAGTAACATTTCATCAACATTTCTTACTGACACTACAAATTTAAATCAACAAGATGTATGTCCATTTACAAACACTTCAAGGAGATGATCCACAAATCAGCAATTGATACTGAATTAATTACAGTGGATTTTTCATAAAACAACATCTGCTTTTCTTTGTACTTGGAAAATCTAGTTCATTTCCCAGAGATTTTTAACCTTTGGGAAAAAATCCACTGAGAAAAAGCTAATGATAAAGAGCAGTGAGTCACCTCTTCAAAGTCATTAGTCAAATACTTGAATGTATATAAAATATACACTTACATAAATTATACGATATATATTTTTGTTGACTATGCACTAAAAGCTGTTAAGTTGCTCAGCTGCTAAGTTTCCCTCTCCACAATCACATCTCCAACTCTGACTAGCCAGCATCACAAATTTCATGTCTAAGAGATACTCGACGAAGAATAAGCATTAGGGTTTACAGTAAACATCTTCAATTCATCCAGCCTAACTTCAAATAATATTCTATACTTACCCTACGTAAACAATATTATTATTATAGCATGTAGGATATATAGATTTACACTATCTCATGTAAGAATCCTACATGAGAATAGTCTCAGTTCCTCTCTTCTGCTTTTTCTACTGTTATCCTACATTTTATTTTACATATGATATATATATGCAATGTATTGCTGTTTTTTCCTTTAGAACAGAGGCTGGCAAACTAAAGCCCATGAGCCAATAGCAGGTTGCAATTTATTTTTCTGAATAAAGTTTTATGGGAACACAGAACATCCATTTGTTGACATATTGTCCATGGCTACTTTTGACTAGTTGCAACAGGGACCTGAAAAGCCTAAAATATTTACTATCTGTCTCTTTAGAAAAAAAGTGTGCTAATCATATTTCATAAATTTCTGTGTAATTTAAAGTGAGAGAAAAGTCTTTTGCATTTATCTTTATTTTAATCATTCCTAAAGATCTTCACTTTTGTATATACGTGAATAGACCTGAGTTTCTGTCTGGCATCATATTCTAGAGAGATTTTCACCTGAAAAATTCCTTCAATAATTTTTGGTGGTGCAGGTCTGCTGGTAATAAATTTTCTTAGTTTTGTTTGTCTGAAAAATATTTCTTTTCACTGTTATTGAATTCTGGATTTGCAAGCTTTTGTTTCTGTTTTGGTTTTAATTAGGAACTTTGAAGATGTTATCTTCTGGGTCACATAATTCATGACAAGATGTATACTGTATTTCTTACCTTTATCCTTCTTTATGTAATATGTCTTCTATTTCCCCTCTGATTGACTTGAAGATTTATTCTATTTTCATTTCTATCAGTTTAAATTTGATATGTATAGGTGTTGTGTGTGTTGTATTTATTATATCTGGGGTTCTATGAGCTTCTTGGATTTGTGATTTGAAGTTCTGGAAAATTCTCTTACCTCTCTGCAGGTATTTCTTCTACCCAAATCTCTCTCTCTTCTACTGTAGAATTCCATTACCTATATATTAGACTTTGATATTTTCTCATAGTTCTTGGATGCCCCTTTTTCTTTTCTGCTTTTTACTTTTTCACCTTTTGGCTCTGTCAAATACATTCTTCCTCTATTTTTATGATTTTCATTTCTGGAATCTTCATTAGACTTTTTCATATATTTTCCATTTCTCTACTAACATTTTCATTTGTTTATGCATGTTATCTACCTATTCCATTAAAGCCTTTTGCATAATAATCAGAAGTATTTTAGATGCCCTCTCTGACAGTTCTGAAACCTGGGTCTGGCTCAGTTACTTTTATTTTTGCTTTGCTTTTTAATAGACATTTTTCCTCTTTTTGTATATCTCATAATTTTGAAATTTAAACTTTGCGCATTATTTATAGGGTAAATGCCCACATACCCATTTTCTGCCAGACTATTAGTGTGGGGAGATTGAGTCCATCTATTCACAACTTGAACTACGTTTGGGTTTTGTTGCCGCTATGCCTCCTTTAGTGTACCACCAGCTTCAAATTTCTCTGAAATTACAGATGGTCTCTGAATTAGGATGGTTTAACTTGGAATTTTTGACTTTACAGTGTTGTGAAAGTGATCCACATTCAGTAAAAACTACTTCAAGTATCCATACAATCCTTCTGTGTTTCACTTTCAGTACAATATTCAATAAATTACATGACATATGCAGCACTTTATTATAAAGTAATTTTTGTGTGAGATGCTTTTGCCCAGCTGTAGGCCACTGTAAATGTTCTGAGCCTAGCCTAGGCTAAGCTATTATCTTCAGTAGGTTAGGTATATGAAATACATTTTTGACTTAAGGTATTTTCAATACCTTAACTCAATTTACAATGAGTTCATGGAGGCATAACCCCATCATAAGTTGAGAAGCATCTGTATCTTATAATTAGGGTGGGGTGGAAGTAGCAGAGTCTTTTTCTCAGTGTGCCTGCTTCAGTCTCAGCTTTTGGCCTTCCTTCTGTGCCTGCATGATGGCAGGATTATTTGTTCAGCCTCTTTCTTCTCCAGTAGCAGTTGATTATTCGAGCTTGTTACTTGGAGCTTGTTTGCATGTTACAAAACTTGGAAAGTTTTCTTTTTTCCTGTTCCTGCCTTCATCCTAGGCAAACCCCATGTCACTGAATCTTGGGGTAAGGCTTTCTCAGTGATCTTATACTTCCCCAAATAGCAAAAGACTTCTAATGATCTGATCCTAGGGTAATTATTTCCCCTATTCTAGTACCACAGGATTATTTTTCTTTTTAATCGCTCAGGTTTGCCCTACTGAGAGAGATTTTCTTGGATCTCCTGTTCAAATTTTTTTTTTAAGAGCATCTGTTGAGGTTCATGGAGCAAGTGGGAACTCTCCTAGTATCTGAGACTCCCAGAGGATCTATACCCTCACAGTTTAGCAGTTTTAGCAATTTGACCTTTAGCAATTTTTGAAAACTAGCCAAACTCTTCTTATCCACTTGCTGGTTCTTAGCTTTTGTGTGTGTATGTGTGTGTGTGTGTGCACTCTGCAACAGATAACAGTGTTCAATTCATCTCTTCTTGGAGACATCTCTCTTTCCTTAGATTGCAGGCTACTTGGTTGTTCTGCACACTCAGCTTACTAATGGTTTCAAGAAAACTTAGGTTTGTAGATTCTTCAGCTTTTTCCTGTTTTTAGGGAGGAAATGGTGCTTTGTCCTGCTTTCTACAACCTAAAAAGAAGCATAAGCTTGGTCCCTGTAATACTGATTTTGCTGACTTGAAGATGAGTATTTCTCTTCAGCTCTGGAAAATCTTGTTTATTGTTGCTTGATAATTTTTCCCTCTTGTCCTTTTCCATTATTCCAGCAATTCTCTTAGATAACAGTGGAACTCTATAATTATTTTTCTAATACATTATGTCTCCTTGAAGATTTCCTCTACATTCTTGGATATTCCTTATCTTTTTCTTTAAATGTTCTTTGGAATCTTGTTTTGGCAATTTATTTCAAATGTACAAGATCTCTTTCTTATTTCATTCCCTTTTTTCTTAGTGTCCTGTTCTCACCTTATGATGCAAAAATTTTACATTTTAAATCTCTATGAGGATACAATTTTGTTTCTTATTAGGTATTTGACATTTTCCCTTGATTAAGAAAAAAATAAATTTATTCTGTTTATTTTACCTACCTTTATCTTTTATTCTCAAGACTTTCTTGAAATATCTGGTGGGGGCTGGCAATTTACTTATCTTTCAGAAAGAGCGTGAGGATGCGGATGAGGTCTCTGCTCACCACAGAGACCTGGAAATAAACATGGGCAGTTTATTTCCAGTCAGTTTTGCTTTAGAGTTAGCAGACAAGATCCAGCCATTTTGTTGCAGGCCTTACAAATACTGAAAAGCAAGTGGCCCTGACTCTGAATATTAATAACAAAATGGCTTTCCTCATTCTCCCAGGACAGTTTTTCTAGTTTATTGAAACAGCAACAACAGTGTTTTGCCCCAGGAGATGGAGATAATCTATGCTCACTGTGATTTGCATTATAAGAGAAATTATTTGAAACCTTAAAAAAGCAAAAGACATTATTAAATATTCTTTTAGTGTACTTCTGGGATTTATGCTTTATTGTCTGTGCTAATTTATAACTCTATGGGGGTATTGGTTAATTTTTAGATTTTTGTTTAGTAAAGATGTAAATAATTTCTGTCCAGTAGAACAGATAATCCTAAAAATTGTGGTTTCTGTCCAGTACAAACATTAACCAGCTCTGTGTTGAACCTAGCACTCTTATCCTATGATAGTTTTTGTTAAATTGCCTTTCTGTAACTTCACTGGTTTCTTCATTTATTGAGTTAATATCTTTGACATGTGTTCATTTTATATTTATATGAGAGTCATGCACTTACCTTTTTGAATGTTAAACTTTACCTGTTGCTACGTCCTAATCAGCCCAAACCATCTGGGAGGTGTCTACAGTCTGATAAAATAAGATTTATTGATTTACAGCAAGAGAGTACACTCCAAGGAGTTCTGCTGGGACCCAGGGAGGGTCGGATTTGTAAGGTCGGATTTTCACTGAAGGATTCTGAGGCAGAACTAAGGGAAGTAGTAATCAGTCCTGGATTGGTTGCTCCTTCTGAAGCAGGATTGGAAGAAGTGAAATTAACTAGGCACTGGATGCCTTTGCAAAGTGAGGAAGGTAGTAATTCAGTATCCCCCCCAAATAAATGAAAATTGCAAAACAGGTCCAGGGCATCGTTGTGAAGAAAGCAGTAGTCAGTCAAAAAGTAGCCATTATAACATTTTACAACCGCTGTATGATCCTAGAAGGATCACTGTTTTCTGTTAATTTTGCAGTTGGCTTTGCCTGTGTGTTGTCTTCACAGCCTGAAAAATGGCCAGGTGATCTTTTCTTCTTCGGTTCAAGCTAATTTTAATTATTTTAGCATTGTCAGGATTTTAATCTTTCACAGCCTAAAAAGGTATAAGATGGAAGATGAGCTGACTGTTGAACAGCATATGCGTCTTTACTTAATTCCTCTTTTAAATCCTATTTCTGGCTGGGCATGGTGGCTCACACCTGCAATCCCAGCAGTTTGGGAGGTCAAGGCAGGTGGATCACCTGAGGTCAGGAGTTTGAGACCAGCCAGGCCAACATGGCGAAACCCCATCTCTACTAAAAACACAAAAAATTAGCTGGACATGGTGGCACATGCCTGTAATTGAAGCTACTCGGGAGGCTGAGACAAGAGAAATGCTTGAACCCCAGGAGGGGGAGGTTGCAGTGAGACGAGATCACGCCACTACACTCCAGACTGGGCGATAGAGCGAGACTCTGTCTCTAAGTAAATAAATAAATCCCGTTTCTCTCCCTGGTCATTTATACAACATTCTATTTCTGAATCTAGAGCAGGGGTCAGCAAAACTTCTTTGTAAAGAGCCAGGTAGTAAACATGTTAGGTTTTGACATATGCACTACTTATCTACGGCATTGTAACATGAAAACAACCAAAGAATATACATACATAAATGTGTGTAGTTGTGTTCTAATAAAACTTTGTTTATAAAAACAGAAAGTGACTAGATTTGGGCTGTGGGCTGTAGTTTGCCCACATTGATCTAGAGTCTCTCTGGGTTTAGACCCAGGTGACTAGCTCCTTTTAAGTTGTAACTTCCTTTACTAATTCATCCTTGAACACTACCATTTGATTTGATTTTCCAAAAGTATGTCGATATATATCATTTACTAATGGCCCTTTTTTATTTCACCCATTAGACCTTTTTAATTTCCTTGATCTATTTAGTGGAGTCTTTTGAGGTGATGGTTACTAAACAAAAAAATTAGTTAAAAAAATAGAGAGCTAGGAATATTCCATATCAGGGACTAAGAAATTCAAGAAGCATTCTTGAATAATAATAATTATTATTATTAATAATAATAAAATTATTATGCTCACTTTGTCAACTTGAAATGGAGACAATATAAAAACATTTTAATAAAAGTGACTCAAGATGAAGTACTTGCCTTACCCATTAGGGTATGCCTAGAATGACAATTTTGTTATCTATCAGCATTTTTTTCGGGTTCAAAATTAGTATATTGCTGCCCTATTTAATAAAGCAGGCAGAGTTTCCCATCTGAAAGAGCATCACACACAAAAAGCTAAAAGCAAACTACAGACAGATTAATAGAATAATCAGTCAAACCATAACATTAATGGGAAATAATACATATTTAATCAATACTAGTAAATGTTAAAGTGAGATGATACCCTGCAAAGGAATTCTATTTCTGATTAACTAGTTTGTTATAGACGTAGAAAAAATTAAAAGCTAAATATTTCTGATTGACTCCCAATTAGCACCCCTCGCCTTCTCTAAGTTCTTCTATGAAGATACACATACAAGATGCCAAATGGAGACCAATGTATACATTTTTTGAGTAGTGGTTCATTAAATTTCTAAAGTACGGGGCTTTCTGAAAAACTCAAATTGGAGAACATACCTAGGATCTGAGACCAAGGAGTGAAACTGCTACTACTTACTATACATCTACTCTTTGATATCATCTATGTGAATGGATGAGTTTTAAAAGCAGACCTCAAGTATATTCATTTGGTCAGATGCATGGAGAGCTATGGTCTTCCTCAGAAACCCAGTCACCATCACAATCAAGTATACAAGATAGTATATTGGGTGCCTAGCCTGGCTTCCAAAAGGTCCATTTAACATACAGAAGAAGAAATAGAATAACAATGCATGAGACAGATTGTGCAAGACAGAGTGGAACAGATCTTTCTTTAGAGACACAGTAATGCTACCTACTGTTAAAAGTACCTAAGAGATATTCAGTAGTCACCAATTAGATTCACTTTTTTAACCTGGGGTAAATAATCTATGGAAAGACAAACAAAGATTCTTCTAGATGTTCCCTGTATGGTGGAGAAAAGTGGAGACTTCTTTGTTTATGTAAAAAGCAGTGGGGCTAAGAAGCAAAGTGCCCTGCTACCCCTCAAAAAAAGGCATGAGAGTAATTCAGATTATCCTATTATATCAATGCAACTAACATTCTATTAAATGTGTTACTTAATCTATAATATAGATATGATCAAGTCAAAATCTGTTTAATTTTTACCTTAAAACCTGGAAGATTTTACAAAGGAAAGGAAACTGGAGGATTATAAGTAAATAAATACCTGAGAAGGTTAAACCAGTTATAAACTGGTTACCAATCCACATACATTAATGCTATGAATCTAAGAAGCTCATTAACTTTAGAACTAGCAATTGGCAGGCTAAAGTTATATATCTACAGAACTTTTAAACTACCCTCTTCAACAGTGTATCAACAGATAGTAATTAGGTTTGGACCCCAGGCGCCAGCAGCTGAGACTGTGTCATCTGGTAAAGGAGGCTTACGCATCACTATTGCAGCATGACTCACATGAGGTAAAAAGTAAAATGAATCATCTTGGCCCCTTGTCCTTCTTTATTTTGAAAAAAAAAAAAAAAAATCATGGAGCAAGCTTCCACTTGAAATACAATTGAAAGTGAAGCACCCAATGTTCTATGATAAAAGCAGCATTTTAAAGAGGTTTAGCTTTATGAATGTAGCTGAAATCTAATCGAAAATTGCACAGACTTTACCAAGAGCCAATCAACCACTTAACTGCATTTTTTCTCATTGATTTGGTTCTGCGTCATGCAGCAACTCCATTACATGTACAGTACAGACACTCATCACGATACAGTTTTAGGTTTAAAATCAAACAAAGGGCAAAACAACTGAACTCTTTTTACCTGAACTAATTGCTCGTGTAGCGTAGGAACCAATTATGCTGTTTCTTTGTGGAAGCCATTCAGTTTTTTCACCCTTTTGAAAGTAAGACTTACCCTCTTTGTCCATAGAAAGTTGACACTAAGTCGCTGTGCAACATATACTGACCCCCATTACCGTTGTACACAACTTAGATGCCCTAAAGAGGCAATAATTCATTGAATATTATAAAGATATGGTACAAGATAAATTTTTAAATGACAGTAAAATCATGAGTCTCATACAAATACAAAATAAACACATGTCAAATATATCACTAATTAATGAGGGATTCAGTGAAGGTGTTAAGAAACCAATTCAAAGGAGAAGTCAAAGAAAGACATATCTAGGGAATAAAGCAATGCTGAAATAATTTGTTAACAGATGCCAAACCGGCTCTTTTCATAAGGGTTGAGGAAATCAATGTACTGTCACTAGAAAAATTCATTTGCATGTCTATGGAGAGGACTAATTTACCTTAATATCAGTTTTCTACCACTTACAGGGTTGTAAAATAACTCAAAGAATAATGAAATAGAGAGCCCACTCTAGATTCAGATATATCTGGAAAGATGAGCTACATAGTTCTTTATATTCCTGAAGACAGGTATTCTTTGTTTCCTGACAAACCAAGACTAAATGACAATTTCAATTAAACAAAATCACTAAGCAAAATATTGTGTAAATGTTTATTCTGATCATATACATTTCAATTTATTCTATTTTGTGTACACAGTAGATACACCCAAAGTTAGCCAGAAATATTTATAAATATGTGCATATAAATCTCATTGAAGCAGAAGTTGACTTCTCATTTACTTTTTATTATCTCCCACATTTGGGCATCAAGAACTATTCCTGTTGACTCTTCCTTTGTAAGTTATCTTACAGCTGGTCATTATTTTTCATTTCTACTGCTAGCACCTCAGTCCAACTCTTTAGGCAGTAAATAACAAAACATCTGGGTTAGGACACAAATGGGTCTCTCTTCCATGAACCTCTTTTCCCTCTCATGTTTACAGGACTGCTATATTAGCAGGACAATTTTCTTGTAACTAGCCTATCCAAAATCCTTTACTGTTTCCCAGACCTTTTAGCTTCATGTTCAAGGGCAATTGGAATTGGGTATTGGAAAACAAATATAAGATGGATGAGTCACCTTAAATCCCTTTTTTAACAAGCTAAACAGAGGATAACTAAACAAAGAGAGCAATCAAACCTGATTTACGGTGAGTAAAAAGTAGATAGGTCAGCAGGTTTGCAAGACAGGAATTCTTTTCCAAACATGCTTTAGAGGCTACTAGATTTTCATTCTTTCCTTTTTAAAGAATAAGAGTGACAAAAAATTCTGAGTTCACTGACATGCCAAAGTTCTTTGTCTTAATTGTGACAGTATGTCACCGCTTCAGAGTGACTCAGAAGACCTTAGTGGCATTACTTATTAGTTGTGTGACTCTGGTCAAATTGCTTATCCACTCTGAGAGTTTTCTTTTTTCTAAAATGGGGAGGCAAGTGACAACAACCCTATCCACCTTACAGGGTAGTTGTAAGAATTAGTTGAGGTTGTGTACCTTAAAATAATTACTAATTGATAAAATCTTGTTCAAATACTAATAGTAATAAATGTATTAGTGCTGTCGTTTCTGTATCTCTTCTGCATATTCTTCACTATACAAATTGTATAATTACCTATAATAAAACCTGATAAAAGTAGCTAGAAAGTGCACTATCTAGGTTGAAGGCTTTTTCGCCATTTTCTTTTGTACGGACAAAGGGAAAGCTTTCCCTTTGCCCTCGGAAGTTCTGTTGAAAAATCAACTCACAAAGAGGCAGATTGAGAAAAGCTTTAAAATTTTATTAACACTGTGCACATGGGCAGAATCAGAGTGATTGTGCAATATCCTAATGCGATACAGAGGCTTATGTACTATAATGCTTAGGGATAAGGGAGATGGGGAAATGTAGATAATTTTAGGGGGATAGGAAATGATTTTAAGGGAACTGAAGGAGCTTGAAGAACACATAATGGTCTGGGGCAAAGTCAGCTGGGCCCCCAGAGTAGACGATGATTTGTGACAAAAGTCTCTCTGGGTTTGCTAATAGACTTCAGTGTTCTTTCCTGTGATATGGTTTCAATTAATCTCAGGAAAGGGAACCAGAGGTTAATTGTTTTCTTTTTTGGTAGGTCCAGACATTAGGCAGCTAAGGGAACTTCAGCCCTTGGTTTGGGAAAGGGAGTCGATTGAGAGACCGTAGCTGAGAGGTGGAGGCAGGGTAAACTGTCCTCCTTGGCATGTCTGGTCTGCTCTTTATGTAGATAGGGGAAATGTTTCTTACAGCGTCTGTCTATCTCTAAGGGTCTTTAAATCAATAATACTCATTATACCAGGGAGCCATGTTTTGGGGTAAAGTTCCCCATACTCTTTTACTTCCAAGGACAAATATGGAGTTATTTTTATTTTTCCAAGAATAAAAAGTACATCAGTGGGAGTGTAAAGTTTGCAAGCATAGCATACACCAGTAGTTACAAAGTTTGATGGGAATATTATCTCAGTTTTTTGCTCATAATTCTACTGAAAGTTATGCTAGATTTTGCATATTTGAATTTCATTCACAAGAAAATTCCAAAAGAGAAAACCTGGAAGTAGTTGAAAGAGACATATGTAATATAAAAAAGAAAAATTTTAAAAATGTATTAATTTAGTTTCTAATTTAGAAATACAAATGTGCACTAGTTTCAAACAAATGACAAATGACTGCAAAAGGCACTATCTCATCTTCAAATATAGCTTAATCTCAATAAATACATTGTTGCCAAAAGGTGAAAGAATGCAATTAACATTTTATTAAATATCTACTATTTGTCAAACAGCCTTTAATTTCTATTTGTCAAACACAGCTGGATTAAACTTTATGAAGATACTTTACTGAGTTAATAATAAAGAGTAAGAATACGTACATTTTTTGTCATTAGGGGGGTCTCACAAAGCAGATTTTGGTGCAAAGATCTCAGTGCAAGTAATTTATTTGGAAAGAAATCCATGAAGCACTACTGGAAGAGTATGGAAGTGGGAGAAGGAAGGGTGGACAGGTCATAACATGTGCTTTATTAAGCAGGATATCTCTGTGTGCAGCATAGGGAAAAATCTCAATTGCAAACCTCTAAGAGACTGTATAAAACATGCCTTAGAGTTTTTCCGCTGAGAGTAAGGAAGCTGGAGTATTCATCTGCCAGTTCCTGTCCTTCATTGGTTAAGGATTTCTGCTGGGGCAGTAAGGGCAGTAACTCTTCAGAGATCCAGCCTGCCCAGCAAAAGTGCTAAACATACCTGATGCCAGAAAATACTCTTAGGCAGAAAGACACAGGAAGCCTTTGGCCTATAAGGGGGATCATCTGCAAGAGAAGTAGACCATGGAGATATGACAGGGCATCACAGAGTCTGCTGCATTAAATCAATGAAACTTGTCCTTATGCCAATCATTGAGGGTGCAGCAAAGAAACAGAAAACCTAATGCATTCTGCTTATGAGTTTGATGTACTTTTAAGAGTTGTATTTGTCATATATAGACCCTGGGTCAGGTATTACGCTAGGTACAAGGAGTATAATAAATAACACAACACAGTGTGTGCCCCAAAGGGATTTTATCAGCATCAGAAGACATATGATAACGTTCCAAGATAAAAAGATATAGAATAAAAGAGTTATAGAAATTTATTAAAGATGGAGTCATGGCTGAGGGCCTCTGAAAAACACAAGCATAATTTGAAGTTAGCATTGTAATATTTAATAAAAGGAAAAAATAAAAGAAAATGAGAGCATCAATTGGAGTGAAACACTCATTAACAAAATAAAACAACACAAAAAACAAAAAAACCTAGTGCTCAAAACATAGCAGTAATGTTACTAATATGAGCAGCAGCAAGACCCATATGTTTGAGACAGAGTCGATGGCTGCCAATGAATGGAGGGTGTAGGGCTATTAGTTGGTTACCCAGGAAAAGGAAAAGATAGTCTCAGGATCTCTAAGTTTAGCTGGTATGAACTGAAGGCATCAGTGAAACTGGCTTAGCCTCAGGGAAGGACTTAACTTTCCCTGAGATTAGAAGGCAGGAAGAGTGAGCAGGGTCAGAAATGTGGATTGGTGAAGGATGAAGGAACTCTTCTGCCATTTGCTCTGGACTATCTTTTTAAAGGAGTTTTCATAGCAACACTGTTCATCTTTTTGTCTATTGTGGAAAGATTTAAACTGTTTCACAATTTCATTAATTCAGCATACAAGTATGCGTTGAACATCTACCTACGCTAGCTATTAAGACAGGTTCTGAATTCATGACTTCAGGAAACTAACAACTTTCTGAGGGTGGAATAATGAAAAACAAGCCTTGAAGGCAGTATGGCAAAAATATGCAAAATGTTTTAATTATGTATGAAGATTAACATAAAGCTGACAAGAGAGTTTGAACGTGTTTTTCAAATTGCAGATCAAAACCCATTGGTTGAGTATGAAATCAATTTAATTACTTAACTAGGGCTATTTTTCTTTTTAAAAATCATATAGACTAGAATAGAAAGTTGCAGAATGCATTACACAAGGTAATTTTTTTTTCATGAAAGGATAGCTTCAATTATATGTATGTGGTTGTATACTGTGTCATAATATTAAATACATTTCTTACTGTGGATCATGGTAAAAAAAAAAAAACAAATGCCAGTAAACAATGGTTCAGAACAGTGACCAAATCTGACTTGCCACTTCTTTTGGTAAATAAAGTTTTATTGGACTATAGCCAAAGCCATTCATTTACATATTCTCCATGGCTACTTTCCTATTACAATGGCAGAGCTGAGCAGTGACAGAGAACATATGCCCTCAAGTCCCAAAAGAATTACTATCTCAATGTTTAGAGAAAAAGATCGCTCACTCCTGGTTTAGGCTATTTTACATTTCTAAGGAAAATATTATATCAATCAACATCATTTAAACTTTAAAATACTGTGGGATCTAAGTTACTTAGATGCAATTAGATAGAATTATATTCTTTCCAAATTGGTTTATAGATTAAATTCAATCCCAATCAAAATTCCAATTTATCTGTAGAAACTGACAAAGTGACCCTTAAATTCTTGTGGAAATGCAAAAGAACCAGAATAATCAAAACCAGTTTATAAAAGAAAGGTAAAGTTGGAGAAATACCATTATCTGATTTCAAGAGTTAGTGTAAAGCTACAGTAATCAAGATAGTGTACTATGGGCATAAACATGGACAAATAGACAAGGGAACAGAACAGCAATTGTGGAAATAGATTTATACATATATGGGCAACTGAGTTTCTCCAAAGATGGAAAGGTAGTTCAGTGGCGAATGATAGTCTTTTCAACAAAGGATAACTGTATGTAAAAGACTGTACTTCATAATTAAAATTAAATCCACAATGAGATACCACTTCATACTTAGTAAAATGGTTAGAAGTTTGAAAGACTGGATGTACCAAGTTTTGGAGAGTCTGTGAAAAAACTGAAACTATCATCCATTGCTGCTGGGAATGTAAAACTGGTACGATCTCTTTGGAAAACAATGTAGTAGTTTCTTGAAAGGTGAAAGGTACATCCACTATATGGTCCAGCAATTCCAGGCATTTACCCAAGAGAAATAAAAGCATATGTCATTGTACTTGAATATGTACTTGAATATTTAGAGCAGTTTGATTTGTAGTAGCCCAAACTGGAAACAACTCAAAGGTCATCAACCAGTGAATGGATAAAAAATAATGGTATATATCTATACAATGGAACACTACACAGCAATGAAAATGAATGAGCTGCTGATATAGGCAAAAAGATTAATGACTCTCAAAATAATTACACTGAGTGAAAGAAGCCAGATTGAAAAAGGGTGCATAACATGTGATTCAATTTATACAAAATTTTATAAAATTAAATCCATTTATAGTGACAGAATTGTGGATGAATGGCTGCCAGGGGATGGGTGAGAAAGAGGTTTTATTACTCTGTTCTCATGCTGCTAATAAAGACATTATCAAGACTGGGTAATTTATAAAGGAAAGAGGTTTAATGGACTCATAGTTCCACATGTCTGGGGAGGCCTCACAATCAAGGCGGAAGACAAAGGAGAAGCAAAGGCATGTCTTACATGGCGGCAGACAAGAGAGTGGGTACAGGGGACCTCCTCTTTGTAAAACCGTCGAGCTCATGAGTCTTATTCACTATTATGAGAACAACACGGGGAAGATCCACCTCCATCATTCACTTACTTCCCACTGGGAACCTCCCGTGACACATAGGAATTATGGGAGCTACAATTCAAGATGAGATTTTGGTGGCGACACAGCCAAACCATATCATAGGTATCAATCACAAAGAAGCACGAGGAAACTTTTAGGGGTGCTGGCCATGTTCATTATCTTGATAATGGGGATGATTTCACAGCTCAAAACTTAGCAAATTGTATCTTCAAATGTACAGTTTAGTATATGTCAATTAGATTACAACAATGATAATAAAAATACAAGTATCCCTAAAAACCTTCACTGATTTTTTTTTCTATTTGGATATTAAGAGATTGTTCTCCTTCTCTTCCCTGTCTCATCTTAATACCAGATTAGTGAAGTTTATGTAATAGTATTCCTTGAATCAATGAGATTAATATGGTCTTCTGACTTTTTAATAAAATTGCTGTTGCTATGGCACAGTGATTCTCAGTGTGGTCCCTAGGACAAGCCACATCACCTGGAAATGCAATTTTGGGACGCCATTTCAGTATTTCCCACAATAGTGAATCAGAAACTTGAAATGGGGCCACCATTTGTATTTTAACAAGCACTTCAGATCATTAATGCAAACTATAGTTTGAAACCCACTGCTATGGTAGATTACATGTTTGGGTAATAATTTGGATGTCAGTTCTACTTTATCAGATATTTTTATCTTTGAGGTTAGATCCTAATTTATTCATAAAAACAAATTCAAGCTAATTTATTTCTATCAGTAATGAACAACATATTTCAAAATCATCATGGGATACCTAGCATAAAATACAATGATAAACAATATGTTGGTTGCCTTTGCCTTCAAGGATATTCCATTTTATTATGTGACTTTTAATAGATGTATATAATGATTCCTATACTGCTTTCCTAAAGTACACTTCAATTATGACTATACAGATGTTATTGCTGTATGTAAAATTATGGGTGTTTGCTTTATTCCCTCTGTCTCTACAATGCCAACTTTTACAGTAAAAAAAAAAGTGCAATTTTTGCAATAATTTGTGTCGGATTCTCTCTTAATTTTTACTTAACAGAGTCCTACACACATTGTCTGAACTCAAACCACCAGAAAGGCACATGTGCAGGGAGGAAGCAAGGCATTGTGTGTACTCAGCAGGGACCTTTAGCACAGAACCATGGAACCCAGTGCACTGAAATTCCCAGCATGTGTGTGTAAGAATCCTTTAACTGTCAACCCCTGATAATATTTTCAAACTCATCTTCAACGTCTACCTGAGATTAGTGAATGGAGTCATTTTAGAAAAGTTTGGTTTTAGAAAAGTAGAATGCCTTGCATAAAGTAAGTCTTCTAAAATAAGTTACATTTTTTAATAAAAGGAAAAATTGGCCAGGCGTGGTGGCTCACGCTTGTAATCCCAGCACTTTGGGAGGCCGAGGTGGGCAGATCACAAGGTCAGGAGTTCGAGACCACCCTGGCTGACATGGTGATACCCCATCTCTACTAAAAACACAAAAAATTAGCTGGGCTTGGTGGCATGAGTCCATAGGTCCAGCTACTTGGGAGGCTGAGGCAGGAGAATCGCTTGAACCTGGGAGGTGGAGGTTGCAGTGGGCCGAGATCATGCCACTGCACTACAGCCTGGGTGACAGAGTGAGACTCTGTCTCAAATAAACAAATAAAAAGGAAAAATTAGAGTGGCCTTGGATCACCTGGTATATAACCCATAGAGAGGCCACGAAATTTAAGCAAATAATATCTTTATAAAGTGCTGTAATGATATTTGGAGGTGAAGCTGAAAGACAGAGGAAAAACACTAGCAATTTCATTTAATTTAAATGGTGGGGGGCAGGAGGGAGGGGGGAGGAAGAGTGAGAGTTGATTAAGACCTGCAGCAGACTATGATGTGCCAAACTTCTATTTTAGTCCTGGCTTGATTTATGTCCTAATACCAAGATTTTATGTCAATAAATATGACAGCTGGATGAAGAGATAGAACCCAAAGTTAGGACTAATCAATTTCTGTCTAAGAAGACTGAAACCTTAGATGTTCATTTTAGGCTTTGGTGATTGCAAAGTATATATAAAATTTTATTTATAAGAAAAAGCTAGAATTATTCTCTGGATTTACCATAATGAGTCCACAGCCTCAGGGGACGATTGTTCCTTTTTCTGTAGAAATGATTTGAAGCTTGAATAATGTCCCACTGGGAGGCAAGGTGATCATAAATGAAGAAACAATAGGAGTCTGGGGTCAGTAGATCAGAAGATACTATTTTAAATATCTCAAAGGGCAAACAAATGGCTACAGGAGATGTCTGGGAAAGAAGGAAATAAAGGATGGCATGAGCTGCAGCAACTATTACAAAGACACCAAGTCCATGACAATACTTGCCAATGTTCAGTAACAAGGTTCTATAAGTGTGATTTAAACTTGACTGCTGAATCACATAGCATGGTGGTTTCCTACCTCAGGCTGCAACTCAGACATTCTAATTCCAAGAGTTCATGGTGAGACCAGCATATCACTACTTTCAAAAATCTCTGCACATGACTCTAATGTATTGCCATGTTTGAGAAATGTGGACATAATACCCAGGGTACATGTAGGGATGAAGACATTTAAAAGATGTATAAAGAAGAATCTGCCATTGCTGCAACTGCCATCATTCTATATCTTGCCCTCAAGTGGACATTTTGTGTTTGAATGAGTTGTAAATGCAAAGAAACAAAAAGGTGAGGGTTCCATTTTAGGCTTGTTAATAAGGACGATGTCACAAAATCTGCCTTACTGTGTGTTCTTGGAAAAGAGAATACATATGTAATAACTCTGTATGCTGCCTACTTTAAGCAAGTAAACATTGTGCGTATGTGTCTAAATGTTTGTATATGCATGCAAAATGTATGCTTTGGCAAATTTGGGGCCTATTTTGATTGATTAATTTCAGCTTCGTGAAATATATCAAAGACAATATGGACCTGAAAACATGCTGATATTTTTTCTATTTCTACCTCATTACAAGTAATTCTAACAGTGGGAAGATGCAGATAATGTTCTTGAATTGCAGCCTCCACGTTCTTAACCACTAATTCCCATCTTTGCTGAGATAATCCACCAGAGACATGTACAAGTATTTCAAGGGTTAGCACATTTGAAAAGGTGAGCAATGGAAAATCAGGGTTCTAATATAGATGTTTTCTTTGTTCTTCTCTTTTTCCTTGCCCCTAGTTCCTGTGCAAGCAACACATCTTTATGCACTGATGTCAATCTAGTTAATCATGTGTATTTCCCTGAGGGTGTCTTCATGTGCGCTGGTGGAATTACAGGGGACATTTTCTTAAGAACTAGGTCAGGTTCTATGTGTACTGGGGCAAGAAGGGAAGAAGAGACTAAACAGGATGGTAAAAGTCACATATACAATTATAGATTTTTGTTGTTGTTATACTGTTACACTCCTTTGAAGGAATGGATTCAATGTCTCTCAGAGCCTTCATCTGTTTTTAGACTAGAATATATATTATTGCTAATGACTATATCCTATTTGGTGGTCATCTCTTTAATTGCCCTGAGCTGTATTTGATTACAACTTGCTTTGGGTGTCATCATTTTAAATCTCTTCATTGTTCTCATTTTCTGTTGGTATCAAAGTCAGGACTGTTCTGTCCTTAAATCACATAAATCAAGTTTGTTTAGCTTATGCAAGAAGTTTAATTATTGAAGTGCCCCTTGTTAGATTGTCCCAATATGCAAATTTCTAGGTCACCATTATAGGAAGTCTCAAATGTTCACCATATTTTATCTAGTAAGGTAGTTTACCATAAGATTATTTTATTTAGATTAATTTTTCTCTCTAACTCTCATTACTGCTGTTATTCATCGCATATTAGGATATCTTCAGACAAATTACCATTTTGTTCTAGCTACTGTGTGAAATTTTACTGGTGGAGCTAAGATACACTACTGTGATGATATATGAAACATCATAGTAATTATGAAACTAGCTATTAAAATTAACTTTGTTAATATGATAGTTTCTAACTTACTCTTCAGTAATTGTTTTCAGTTCTCAGAATTTCAATAGCAAGAATTATTCTTCATTGCCACAAATAATTTTCATTCTTCTCAAGACACGTTATTATATCTGAATTTCATGTTAGACCTCACAATGATGGTACAAATATATCTAACATTTAGACTATATCTAAAATCAACTTATCAGGGCCTACTTTGATCAAGTGTGGTTTTAACTGATGCACAACAGTGAGAAACTATTATGTGTTTCTACTTTAGAGCTCACATCCTCTCATAAAGGCACAGAATGTGACCCTGGGGGATACCCAATCTTCCTACACATTGAGCTTTGCTTCAGGAACCCTTAAAGACAGCAATTTAACATTTTAGAAATGTGTGTGGTCAGATATAAAACACTGCTTGGGTCCAAGCCCTACTATTTTCTCTTCTGTGATCTCGATCTGCAGATCAAATAGATCACCATTGTCTTACCTATAAAATAGACAAACGATGCCTATCTTGCAGGTTTGTTCTGCGGACTGAAATAGTGTCTGGCTTATAAAAGAACTCAAGTGATGATGACTCTTGAACTCTTTAATTCTAACATTTTACTTATTCTTTTCTAGCACTGGGTTCTTCTGTGCTTGGTTGAATTGGCTTACCATCAAAGTTGTGGAACTTTTTTTTATTCGAAATAGGTCTCTGATAAACCTTTTCATTTCCCTCTACACCAGTGATCAGCTCTGTAAAACATTTTGTGATGTCTTTTAGAAGTAATATTTCTAATAAAATTATTTCATCCAAGTTACTTTATGATGTAATGCTCATTTCCGTAAGTGCTGGCATATTTTAAAAGCAGCAGTAATTTTGAATCTTTCCCATTTTTAAATGTATTTTCTTTGCATTTATAAGCCTTTGAAATGCAATGACAATACTGTGCTATGATAGAAGAAACCATTTTAAAAACCCAGCAAAGTTTTGAAGGTAACAAAGTGTCTCTACTTTTTCTTGCCATCTGGATTGTAAATGATGCCCTGAAATTATAAGGATAATGGCTTCTGAATATATAGTTTAAGTGATTCTGCAGCACATGAATATGATAGTTAAATTAGATGTAAGTTTCATTCACAGTAATATCCATCTATTTGTTATAACAACTGGCCTAGTACATTACAGGTGGTAAGTGCATTGCAAATAATTGCTGATTAACCTTTTTACTTGCATACAAATTATTGAGTGGACAATTTAGCTAAAGTTTTATGCTGATAGTGAAACCTAAATTATTTTCATAGTACCACAATTATAGGTTTTTGTGAGGCACTTTCAGCTTTAGAAAAACATTATGAAAATGCAACAAAACAGTACAGGAGAGACCGAACCAAATAAATACTCATAGGAATGTGATGAAATTCTCTGACTGCTTGTGCTGGTCTCTAGTGGTAACTCTCATGGTTCCATCTAAAATGGTCTCAGAACGCCAGGACAATGGAAAATAACTGAAAGCCGGTCTGTGTGCTCAGCTGGTACTACAGGAGGGCAATGTGCCTCTGCTTGAGAGGTAACTCATTAAGACTGTGCTTTCCATGTGTAGAAGTCTCTTAACCACATGCATATGAGAATGCTTAAAGCATCTGTGTTTCCAATAGACACACGTTTGGGCTATCAGCCTGGTAATGCTTCAGTTGAAAAACACGCTTATACATCAGGAAAGTCCAGAGAGACATCTTTACTCTTGGATAAAGCACATATTTCATGAGTTAATTCAAAATCTGTTTTTTTTCTTCCCAAATAACATTGTTTACATAGATTTGTTTTCAGTAGAGTGTTGTTCAGTCATAAAAACGGAATTATATTCCAACAAATGGCTTTCTCAATATTGATTACACATATAACAATTAGCTAATTACATGAACATTTAAGTCGAATCAGGGAAACAGTCCTCCAATTAACCTCGTGCTGAATGTAATTACAAAGTGACTTTTCAAAACCAACTGAATTGGCCATTTACAAATTATAATTGCTTTTCTCTTGAGAGTAGAAGAAGTAAGCTTTGTGCTATTTAATGTTATAGCAGCTTCCCACAGCTTGGAAAGTTTGGTCATAATGCTAAGTAAGTTTTGACTAAGTATTTAGTAGCTTATAGCACTTACGACAATTTCATTCTTTGCTAAGCATCCTTGATCAAAATTTTTGTGGGGACTCCTGTCTTTCTCATATAAACACTGCTGTTTTCGGTACTGTGAACAAATGTGAACTCATCAGAACCTGAGTCTGTTGAATATAAAAAAACTAATAATAGTCATATTATATGCAATAATCTTACATTTATATTATAGTATAGCTTTTGGATTTTCTTGCAGATGCATACAGTTAATGCAGAACTATAGCACCTGCTGAATTTAATTCATAAATGGAGAAAAAAATTCCAAAAATTATACTCTGTGTTCCTAGAGAAATTGAGTGAAATAGGGGTATTTTTAGATCTCTTATATGAATTAGGAAATCAAGTCTCAGAGAGATTAAATAGTTTGCTCCAAATAACCCAGCTAGAAAGTAGCAGAGCTGGGATTCAAAACTCCCTGTTTAAGGAACACCAAGAGAAGACAGTGTTTTGAACAGAGTGATCTATAGATCTAAAAGCCATTGAGATGTCGGATAAGGTAAGGACAAGAAGGGCCTATTGGAATTGGGAACATGGAAGGATTTAAAATGATAATGAGAGCAGTTTTGGAGGATTGATGGGGTTGGAAACTGGATGGAATGAGTTGTGGAAGAACTGACAATCTCTAGTGCGTATGCATTTCAAGAAGCATGACTGTGAAGGTGTAGGGTCTTGAAATAAAGACCATCAAAATGGAGTAACAGAGAAAAATTTTATGTGTTAGCCTCCTGTAAATGTTCTGTTTTAATTTTTCAGAAATAGATGGCCCAAGGAGATGCAAGCCAACAACAGTACATATTGTGGGTTTGAGTTTAGCAGGAACTAGGGACAGTTTTGCAGTGAGAGAGTGTACTCTTCAGTTTTCAGTTTAACTACAAATACTAAGGCACTGGGCTTGCAATTCTTGGTGTAGCATGTTGCAAATATATATACTTCATGTATATATGAAGCCATAGCTAGAGGGAGTTTCAAGGATGAGAACTATTTGAGTATATTTCTTCTGTTGAAAAGTAACTGAAACAGAAGGATAGATGGATGATGCAAAGAGAAATGAAACAAAGTTTTTGAGGAGTCAAGAAGAAATGAAATTCAGAACACAGTGTAAGCATTAGCTTTTGGTGGGAGGAGGCTCAAGTTTTATACATATTAGTTATAATATGTAGGCAAGTTAAAGGACCTATCAGAATCTGAAGTGATTTTTGAATCTACAAGATGCAGGAGTTGGATTACATTTTTTAAAAGTCCCTTCAAGCCCCTGTAGTCTACAATTCTATGCTAACATATTGTCTTCCTAGAATCTGCATTAAAGCTTTTAAAATTGTGTTTCTTTTGTTGTTGGCCATACGAAGTTTCATGTCATATTTACAAGTTCAATAAGTCCTTCTGATATCATAGTTGGAGTGAAAACTTCACCATTAGCTTTGTTACCTTGGGCAAGGAACTATGTCCCAGTTTTCCCATTAGTAAAACAGACACCTGCCTCAAAGGATTGCTATAAGATTTAAATGAGATCATTTGCATACTTGGGATACTGCCTAGCAAATAGTGAATGCAGTAAATGTTAAGAGACTGTTACTATTTTTATTCCCAGATAAAGCCATATTAACCTATGTAGATCTTCTTTTGCTGACTTAGTGCCTAGAAAATCCCTTTGCCATTTAATAAATTATTACTTTCCCAAAGCTATCTGTTTAGTGAGTCAGTGAAAGATTCCTTCACCACATTTGCTGACATGTTCAAAAATATGTATTACAGGGCAGGCTGTAAGAAATGGTAGAGAAAAGTAGATTGATAAGACTAGGTCCCTGTATCAGAGACAGTTATAAAGACTTCAGTGCAGGACGAAGGGTCATAAATGAGGACTGGGCTATTGATGGATGCTAAGAGGAGAACTTAAGAGATTGGAGTAAGGGAGGTAAGCAATGGAATTTTCAAAATGAAGTAGGGGTGGAAAACAATCAAGATAGGTAGGAAATTGACATGTCTTGTATACATGCTTGTATTTTTGATCTGTCATCTAACATTACATCTGCTCCCAGACTATAATGTAGCCTCATGCAAGGAGGGGTGTTTTCTGGTTTCACTTAGCATTGGAACCTCAGTGTATGGTGCTTGGTATATGGCAGACACTCAACACATGTTTGAATAAATAAATTAGTAAGTATACACATGCATGAATGTCTATTCCTACCTGTGAACTAAAAAAGATACTTCAAAGCTCTTTTGACGTGTCAAATATTGATATAGGAGTTAAAAAAATTATTTAGGCAGATAGTGAGGGTAAAGATGTCCTCAGTAAAGTTTTCCTTTTAATGAAAAGCAGCCTGCAGATCATTTTTATTTTTTCTAATAAAGAGCAGCCTGTAAAAGTTAGCTGCAGTAATAGACAAGCAAGCTGGAAGCTTGCACAGTTAAATGCTGGCAGTTTTGCCAATAAGAAAAGGCTACCTGGGACTAGGCATGATCAAAATGGTGACTCCATCATCCCTTCTCTTTGCCAGCCACATGTACAGTAAGGAGAAGACAAGATGGCAATCGCCAAGTGGAAAGCCAGTTTGCATAATAAGATTAGGATGGGACAACCAGCCTTCCCCAGGCTTTATGTAAATGTCACACCTGGTTGAACCAATCTGTGGGCCCTACATAAGACACCATCTCCTCAATCCTGCCTATAAAATCTGCTGTGGTCTGCTGAAAGCCAGCTTTTCTCTTTCAGATGCCTCCCCCTAACCCCCGGCCCTTGAAAGAGAGAGCTGCTCTTCTTTCTCTTTCTTTTGCCTGTTAAACCTCTGCTCCCAAACTCACTCCTCCTGTGTGACTATGTCCTCAATCTTCTTGGTGTGAGACTACCCCAGGTATTTACCCCAGACAACAATGCCACTTCAATATAATACAAAATATAGTTGATGAAAATTGAATCCAATCAAATATAGAACCAATAGTGTGGGCTTTATAATTTAAAAAATATAAATCTTATAAATTCTGATATTATAGAATCTCTTCTATAATAGCTTAGATAAAAGGAAATGAAATGTGTCAATTTTCTCATCCTTTAAGTAGTAATTAGATACTATCTAAATTTGAAATGTAATTTTAACAACTCTAAGATTTTAATTTTTAAAATCCTTTTTATTCTCAACTTTAGAATTATCTCTAAAAACTTATTCTTTTATGGTAAAGGAATGTATACTGGAAGTTAAGCAGGTCCTTCAGTTTTAGTTTTTTTTTCTATTAAAGTCATTAACAGTTACTTTTAAAACCTGTATTTTAACATTCCATTTCAAGTTGATTCAATTTTTAAAAAGTAGTTTTACTTTACCTTTTAATCTATAGGTATATATGAACAAATATCAAATATATATTCATCTACAGATAACAGATATAGAAAAAATATATGCACATATGTAAGAATATATATATTCATATATGAAAAAGTGTAAATGGTGTTCATGAAATATTTAAAATAGTTACTTTGGGAAGGTGGTATTTAAGTTAGCTTTTAATTTTTCTTTAAACTTTTGTTGGGATTTTTAAATAATACAATTTTCATGGACTCTTTACAAAATGTCCTAGCTCACATAAACTGTTTCATACAATCAAGTGTGAAAAAGACAGCAGTCCTTCCTGGAATACACTTCCCAGATTGAACTGATTAATCTCAATAAGAAGGGACCAATTAATGAGTCTGGTGTAGTACCCTGCTTGCTTAATAATGTTAATAACTTAAATGTGGCTTAATCTTAATATGTGTTGAATTTTTACTTTCATTTGTGAATTATAATAAAGAACAGGATTAAATCACACTGAATTCTAAAACTTACACTGAAAAAATATACTATACATTCATCCTCTAAGAGAAAATTAGGAATTAACATTTCTTTAACAGAGTATAAGAAGAACATGTAAAAAAATTTATACAATAGGACTTTAGGTTAACCTTTAAAAGAGTCGATAAATCCAATAAAAATCTTTGTTTGCTTGTTTGTGTTGTTCAAATGGTTTTTCCAAAATTCCACGTAGCTCTGGTCCTCTCTTGGAAGGCTTTTTGAATTATGTATATGAGATAATTGTCTGAAAACACCCAATAGATTACATTAATTTTAAAACCAAAATAATTGCCATTTATCTCTGCATCTTTACAATCGCTGTGATACCACAGTAAAATACAATTTGTGTGTGTGTGTGTGTGACTGTGTGTGTGTATGACTAGTTGGTTAATTACCTACTGTTGGTTCAACTGGTTTTGTTTAGTAAATGGATAGAGGACAGAATGAATAAAGTTATTTCATGCTGTCTCATATTTTAGTTAAGAGAATGAATTATGTGTGCTCATAATCTGTTTTTAATTGCAGAGGAAGACACTCTGTCTCCCATTTTAAATGCATTTTATTTCTCTTTAGATATGAGTCTTTTTTATGAACAATTCTGTAACTGATGGATGGCACATCAGGACAGAGCTCATGGTTTAAATTGGGAGAACTCTCACCAGATGGGATTGTTGATTCAAAGTATGGGTAATTGCCAAAATCAAGCTAATTAACATAGTTATCACTTCACATATTTACCTGGTGTGTTTATGTGTGTGTGAGTTGAGAATACTCTTTTAGCAAGTTTCAAGTATTCAACACATTATTATTAATTATGGTTACCATGTTGTACATAGGTCTCCAGAACATATTCATCTACTAATCGCAAGTTTGTACCCTTTAACCCACATCTCCCCATTTCCACCCATCCCAGTAATCACCCTTCTACTCTGTTTCTCTGAATTTGCCTTTTCCAGGTTCTACATATAAGTGAGATTATGCAGTACTTTTCTTTCTGTGCCTGGCTTATTTCACTTAGCATAATGTCCTCTAGGTTCATCCATTACTGTGGCAATTAGCAGATTTATTGTAGGGCTGAAAAATATTTCATTGTGTGTATATACCGCATTTTCCTTAACCATTTATCCATTGATGAACACTTAGATTGTTTTCTTATCCTGGCTCTTGTGAATAATGCTGCAATGAACATGGGAGTGCAGATATCTCTTGTAGATAATAATTATCTTTCTTTTGGACATATACCCAGAAGTGGGATTGCTGGATTGTAAGGCTGTTCTATTTTTAATTTTTTGGAAACTTCCATTCTGTTTTCCATGGCGGCTGTAACAATTTACATTCTGACTAATAATGTGAAAAATCCCTTTTCTCTATATCTTCATCAACACTTGTTATCTTTCTATCTTTTTATAATAACCATGCTAACAGGTAGGAGGTGCTATCTCATCGTGGTAATCATTTCACAATGTGTATGCATTTCAAAACATCACATTGCAAACGTCAAATACACACCATTTAAATTTGTCAATTATACCTCAATAAAGAGGGAAAATAATACAGGTGACACTGAAGACTGGATGCAATCTGGGAGTCTACCATAGGTGGTACAGTTGAAATTTGTCTCCTTTATCTTAACCACAAAGGTTTCAAGATTTTATGTTTTGGGGAGTGCATTGCTAGTATGCTTCTGGAGTGTTCATATGCACAAACCCAAGTAAAGAGTGAAGCTCAGGGATTCAACATTGTGGCCTCTTTGTCAGCTGCTTCTCTCCTCATAGCACTTTAGGCATTGACTTGCTTGGGCAGAATTGCAGATCAATAACTTTTGCTTTTAATGTTAGTATTTTTGGAGGCTCAATGCCCATGTCCATTAAATCATTAAGAGTTTAAAAATGGTGAGATTCTAATTCTATTATCTTGTTTCACTTATTACCTAGAATAATTTAATAGAGAATTGATGGCTTCCCTTCATTTACTACTTTTTTACCCAGTGGTATAGTTTATATTAAAAATCAAGATAAATGTTGATTCTTTCCTTGTAACTCTCCAGGTTTTAATCTAATGAATGGGTTTATTTTATCCTCAAAAGGTGACCAATTAGGTTTCTTTTTTAATTTTAAAAATGCCATTACAAATCAAGGATTTAAAAATATTGGATGAGTTTCCATTCAGTGCAGTTCTTACCTGTAATAAAGTTCAAATTGTCTTGATCAGTTGAACCTCTTCAAATTGGCTCCTAATTCTTTTGGACATAGGCCTGGCAGGAGTCTTTATAGCTTTCTTACTAATGATATATCAAGAAGTTAAAAACTCATCTTGTATATTTTCTGCCCCAGACCTGGAATTAGCCAAAGCCCTGTTAATGGAAGTGGCTTTATAGGATCATCTGGATTAGGCATTAGGGAAGGTCATTGCCACTGAGTTGGTCACTCAGTTGGTCACATTTCTCATAGTTTCCTTGTTTTACTTTTTCAGGAAATCCTAATATTCTTGTGATAATTCTCTTTGCTTTCAGCATTTGTTACTTTATCTTGAATAGTTATCATGCTTTTCTCTATTTCCTTTGATTTTTAAAACCTTCTGTTTATTATTCTATTTGTTTTAAGGCTCTGGTCCCTGATACTGTCTACCACAGACTCTCGCAATCATCTCCCTCTAGAGTGGGCAAAAGTCTACAAATTAGTCACTGTACTCAAGTTGGGCCTCCTTGAAGTGTGTGCCTTGGGGATTCTCCTGTTCTCTGATCCATTAGGTGCTCTCTTGCTTCCCTTTGTTCTGCTTCCTGTTGAAAATATGGTCTTCTGACTGCTGACATTTTCTCCCCCATCTCCTTGTATTTTGGAGTTTCTAAGATACCTTGTCACTTTGCTTTGTTATTCATGCTGTTTGGATGTTTTAGTTTTACTCATCAGTTTTGCTGTGTGTTTTGATTATGAATTTGTGAAAATCTGAAAGCTATGCTACCATTACCACTGCCACCTCCCTACAATCCTCCTTTGCAAGAACACCTTTGTTCAAATAATAATACACATTTTCTCCAATACTGCTTTATGTAACTCATTCTTGAAAGTGGAAGAACTCTAGCCCTTTATTCTTATATAGAGTTTTAAAAAATACTTTTACCATTAACCCCACTGAGATACATTTTTGTTCCTATTCTCATTTATAGTACCAAAGATTTAAATTAATTTTAAAATAATTGTTTTGAAATACAGTGGAATGAGAACTTTATAATGTCTCATATCTCCTCCAGGTTTGACCAGCAACTTGTCACTTCTTTTTACAGTCTGCTAATCCCCCTATATGTTATGATATGTGAAACTGGTAAGTGCTAATGTCACAAGGTGCTTTGTTGCAATGAAAATGAATGATGCATGAACCAGAGCTCATATAGATATGGGACTTTTTCCACAGGTGCATGTATATATATATATATGTATGCTCTGGTTATAAATATAAGTTCCAGTTCATGTATTCTTTATTTTAATTCCTCTAACAGAGGTGTCCAACCTGTTGGCTTCCCTGAGCTACACTGGAAGAATAATAATTCTCTTGGGCCACACATAAAATACACTAACACTAACAATAGCTGATGAGTTACCGTATTAGTCAGGGTTCTCTAGAGGGACAGAATTAATGGAATATATATATATATATTCCATTATATAATATACATAAATATATATATTTATATGAGTTTAATGGAATTTATTTATATATGTGTGTGTGTGTGTTTATTAAGTATTAAGTCACATGATCAAAAGGTTCTACAATGGGTCATCAGGCTGAGGAGCATGGGTAGCCAGTCCAAGTTCCAAAACTGAAGAACTTGGAGTCTGATGTTCGAGGGCAGGAAGCATCCAGCACAGGAGACAGATGTAGGCTGGGAGGCTAGGCCAGTCTCTCTTGTTCAAATTTTTCTGCCTGCTTATACTCTAGCCATGCTGGCAGCTGATTAGATTGTGCCTACCAAATCAAGGGTGGGTCTGCCTTTCCCAGCCCACTGACTCAGATGTTAATCTCCTCTCACAACACCCTCAATCCAATCAAGTTGACACTCAGCATTAACCATCACAGCTACCAAAAGACAAACGTTGGTGTATAATTTTTGTGATATCCGCCACCACAGAGAAGCAAAAATGTCCTCATATTCAAAGGGTTTGACACATCTGCTCTAGAATATATATATATATACTAGGAGAGAGAGAGAGAAAATACAACAAATGACAAGCAAATGAGTAAATGTTGTAATTTAATTTAGGAAATGTTCTGGGTTTAAATTCCTTTGGGAAATTGTTCTACATTTAGTTATCATTAATTCCAGGCTTATACTTTTTAAATTTATAATAAAATGAATGATCTGAATGCTGATTGTAATACATTCTAAGATCCTTGATAATTGGAAATCATTTTGAAATCAGCAAAATGCATTGATCCTATAATTTAGAAATAATCCCAATAACAACATTTAAAATAAATAGATCCAATTATTCAAGCAGTGATTAAGTACCTTTGTTTCCTGTAAGGATAAAGATGAAGAGTTGGATAGATCCTCTCTTCTCATACTGCTTTCACTCTAGCAGTATAAAAATAGGCTTTTCTTTAAATCTAGTCTGTTGATGATGACTTTCCATGAGTCTTAATCTTTGGCCCTTAGTTCCTTAACCTGCAAAATGAGGATAATTGCTTTAATGCCTACATATCAGATTTTTCAAAGTGAGGTCTGAAAAAATAATCAATGTGAATGGTTGTTCAGCATATAAATGATATATTGCATCACTTCTCTTACTTGCTAAACTTCTTCATGTAGACTTTGGGAGTGTCTGAACCCAGTTGGAGTCCCACCATGCAGAGTTCTCTAGAGAAGGAAGAAAACACTGGACTCAATAAGAAGGTAAACATTTGAGAGTCATCAGCACAGGGAAGCAATAGGATGAAAGAAGATTAACTTGTCCAAGAGAAGAGTTAGGGAAAATAAAGGACTTGGTCATGATATACTTCAATATCTCTATGTCACATGGAAAAGAGAAATCAGGAGAGAAGACAGAATTTTTTTCCTAAGGGGAAGAGGAAGAAAACCCAGAATAATATGATGTCATCTAGGGAAAAAATATTTCAAAGAAGGGAAAGTGGTAAACCATGGAAAAAGCAGCTAAGAGGTCTACTAAAATGAAGACAGATAATGTACCATTAGTATTGTCAATATGCAACTCAGCAGTAACCCTGATAAAGTCATTTCAGTTGGGGAATGAGTCAGAAAGCCTGGAACAGGTTGAAAATATAATGGAAGGCATGAAGGCAAATTCAAAAAGTGTATACAAATAGTCAAGGTCATATGAGATTGACAGAATTAGTCAAAGGTATTCAGATTCTGTGCTGACACATTCCCATACAGTGATGTAACCATTAAAATGGATGACTTCTAAAAATTTGAGTGAGGTAGGCATGGACAAAAAATTTCTCTGAAAGTACTAACTTATTTAGGAACTAAAGGTAAAATTGCCTGATAGAACTATGTGGAAAGAAACAATGGTTATGTTGAGTCACCAATGAAGATTATAAAACATCACTATTGATGTCACAAAACAAAAATTGCATTTTCATAAAATAGGGATAATTGATCTGAAACATCAGCCTAATTAGTATAGGAAGGATGCTCTTAAACATCTCCTGCTTGCCAGAAAGCCACCAAATTTTTTTTTGTTGTTGTTGCTAAATTTAAACAACTGAAGATAATCTCCATTCCAAATGAGCAACAATGCATTTTTAATTTAATTTTAGCTGCTTTATTGAGGCATAATCTATACACAATAAACTGCACATTAAATACAAAATTTGATAGGCTTCGACATGTTCATATACACCTGAAACCATCACCATACTCAGGAACATATCTATCATTCTTAATTTTCCTTATGCCCCTTGTCATCCTTCCCAAATGCCAGTGCCTGCATGCCCTTCCGCCTCACTCCCAGGTGACCATTTATTTGCTTTCTGTCACTACAAGCTAACTTGCATTTCCTAGAGTTTTATACAAATAGAATTGTGTAACATGTACTCTTTTGTTTTGGGCTGGCTTCTATCACTTAGAACAATTTTTGACATTGTCCATTTTGTACTGATTAAAGGTTCATTCTTTTTACATCTAGAATTGTATTCTATTGTATAAGTATACCATAAACTGTTTATTCATTCACCTGTTGATGAACATTAGTGTTGCTTCCAGTTTAGGGCTTGTCTTAGTTCAGGCTGCTATAACAAAGTCTGAATATAAGTATGAATAAAGCAGGACTTTATTTCTCATATTCTGGATGCCAAAAGTTCAAGATCAGAGTGTCAGAATGATGGAGTTCTGACCAGACCTCTTCTTGGCTACAGATCGCTGACTTCTTGTCATATACTCAATTAGAGGAGAGTTATCTAGCTCTCTGCCCTCTTCTAAGGTCACTAATCCCATTAATCTAGATTCCACTCTCATGGCCTAATTACCTTCCAAAAGTCCTACCTCCATGTACCATCACATTGGGATTAGAGTTTCAGCATATGAATTTTAGGGGGACACAAACATTTAGTCCATCAAAGGACCATTACAAATAAAGCTGATATTTTTAAAAAATTACATCAGGTGTTTGTATGAACATAGGCTGTTAATTCTTCTGAGTAAATACATAGAAGTGAAATGCCAGGATCATATGTTAGGTGTTTAATTTTTCAAGAGATTGCCAAGCTGTTTTCCAAAGTAATTGTAACATTTTATATACCTATCAGCAGTGTATGCAAGTTCCATTTTTGTCTACATCCTCATCAAAATTTGGTATGGTGAGTATTTTTACTGTTTAGCCATTCTAATGGATTTGCAATAGTATTTCACTATAGTTATAATTTGCATTTCTCTTATGACTAATGATATTGAAGGTTTTTAAAAACATGCTTATTTTCCATCCTATATCTTCTTTGGTAAATTATTCAAATCTTTGGTCCATTTAAAAATGGGTTGTTTCTTTTTTATTATTGACTTTGGAGAGTTCTTTACATATTCTGGATGCTACCATAACAGACTGCGTAGCCTAAAAAACAGGAATTCATTTTCTCTTCGTTGTGGAGAGGGAAGTCAATGATCAAGGTATTGGGCATGCTGGTCTCTGCTGAGGCCCCTCTCCTTGCTTGGTGTGCAGATGGCAACCTTCTCACTGTGTCTTCACATCGCTTTTCCACTGGGCACATACATCTCTGGTGTCTCTTCCTCTTTGTTTAGGGAGAGGGGAATCAAAAGGTAGGTGCTTCTTCTTAGAATGTCAGGGTATTACAAAGCAGGATTTTTATTATTTGCCTCTCAGCACTCATGCCTATTAGAGATGACCTGAATCTACATAGCAACAAGGTCAACATCGTTCCCAGATGTTAGAATATATAGAAATGACTGAGGAATGTGCCAGATAGAAAGACCTGAGAGAGCATTCTCACAGCTCCTACTCTCCACCCTGCTCCCTCCCATTCTCATGGTGTTTAAGGGATTTGAAGTTCCCAGGCAGGCACCTAGCAATGGAATGAGTCAATAGAAATTTATTTTCTCACTGTTCTGGAGGCTAGAACTTCAAGGTCAAAGTGTCCTCAGGGTTGGCTTCTGGTTAAGCCTCTCTCCCCATCTTGCAGATGGTGCCTTCTTATTATGTCCTGACATGGCTTTTTCTCTTGGTGTTTCTTCCTCTTCTTATAAGGACACCAGTCCTACTGGATTAGCCTTCCCCATTAAGGTCTCATTTAACTTTACCTCTCTAATTAATTCATTTTGAGACAGGGTATCAGTCTGTTGCCGAGACTGGAGTGCACCAACACAGCTCACTGCAGCCTCCATCTCTGGGGCTAAAGTGATCCACCCACCACAGCCTCCTAAGTAGCTGGAACTACAGGCATGTGCCACCATGCATATATATATATTTTTTATTATTATTATTTTTAGTAGAGATGAAGTCTCACTTTGTTGGCCAGGCTGGTCTCAAACTCTTGAGCTCAAATGATCCTTCCCACTCAGCCTCCCAAAGTGCTGGGATTACAGGAGTGAGCTACTGTGCCCAGTCAATTACCTTTTTAAAGGTTGTATCTCCAAATACAGTCATATTGGGCTTAGGACTTCAACAAATGAAATTCTGGGGAGAACACAAATCCATGTATAACATTACACTTTTATCAGATAAAAACTTTGTAAATTTTTTCAGTCTGATTTTCTTTTCATTGTCCTAATAGCATCTTTCAAAGAAAGAAAGTCAGAAAACTTGATTAGTTCCAATTTATCAATTTTTTATTTTATAAATTTTGCTTTCAATGGCATATCTAAGAAATCTTTGACTAACCCCAAGTCACATTTTATTTATTTTTTGTTTTGTTTTTTTATTTTTATTTTTTTTATTATACTTTAAGTTCTAGGGTACATGTGCATAACGTGCAGGTTTGTTACATATGTATACTTGTGCCATGTTGGTGTGCTGCA